>NC_091120.1:94168308-94488308 GCF_040183065.1 Periplaneta americana | reverse complement strand
TGTACAGGAACAATCCAGTATTTTGTTCGTATTCTGTATTCCCTATGAGGTCAAGACATGCAAGCGGAACCCTATTCCGAATTACCATCGAGGGTGGTGGATATTTTCTCTGTAGATGTTTTGTTTTTTCACAATGGGCTAAAACTTTGATCAATAAGAACATGTTCTTATATTTACTATCAAGACAATCGAAAACTTTTAAAGTATTGTAAGTGATTTGAGAACTAAACATTACGAGTAGTTCCCAAACATACATACATACATACATACATACATACATACATACATACATACATACATACATACATACATACATACATACATACATCTAGGATAGATAAGAGTAGGCACTAGATATAGTGAAAGGCTCAAATTTTCACAACAAAATAACAAACCTACATACGCCTAGAGAGTGACAGAAACGAGGCATAATGTGTTATATTGTAAACATACAGGTAGCAAGGCATGTAGTATTACCTTTATTGTAATGGGATATGTTGTTTAACTAATATTTAAAAAATACATACATACATACATACATACATACATACATACATACATACATACATACATACATACATACATATATAGCGTTCGATTCCCCCTGCGGCCGGCCAGCAAGAGCGGAGCATTAGTTAGCGACGTGTATCAATCCTCAAGCTTATCCTACTCATTTATTGTTATCACTTGAGTACTAACCTTGTTACAAAAGATGCCGAAAGTGGTGTCTATCTGCATTGATGCATTCTTGACATCTTCTGATAAACGAAAACTGACTGACGGCCTTATCTCTATCAGGTTAAATAAATAAATAAATACTAAATACTGTGTCTTCTACACTGACAAGCGTAAACTGACTGCTCACGGAAACCACCATGCGTGGCCGTGAGGCGTTTTTTTAAAGCGCTTCAGTAAAGCAAACTGACTGTTGAAACAGAACGCAATTAGATCAGCTGACTGCAAAATGACGGACAGCTGTTGAGTGATTCTTAAGCACGGGTGGCAGCACGTTGGTAAGCTATATATTATTATTGCTGCTCCGCGTGCTTGCTGTTCATAGCCCGGCCGCAGGGGGAAGCCAACGCACTGTATTACACTAAGCGTGTGATATGTGTAAGTAACAAACTTCTCCGAATATGTACAGCAATATTCCATTCTTATTTCATGCGTTTTCGGTACGTGCTAGTACACACCATGCCGCAAAAAAAAAGAGAAGTGTTAACTTGAAACGCCGAGGAAAGTCAGTCTTTAAGGTGACCTTCGCAAATAAATTTGAAATGAGAATTCTATGAATGTAGGTTATGGACATTATCATTTATTACTCTGATAACGGGGATAATTACCGCCTTAATCTTCGTAAAGGAGAAATTAACGCAAGCATAAAATTTATGTAGGGTATTGTAATAGAACAAGAGAAGCATTCGTGGAATCGGCGTTAACATGACAGTTGATGCTTCTTACAAATATGAAACTGATCTATAAACCACTTTGCTGTGACATTCACGAGAGATAGTAAATTAAGCCCATGGATAGTAAAGTAGAGTGGCTATTGAACTTGAAAAATATATGACAGCGCAATAGGTGAAGTATTGTCCCTCGCTCCGAGTGACTGACATTTGAAGAGTTCGCGGGAAAAACGATGAATGTCACAGTTTTCTTAAGGTTGATGTCATTATCTAATTCAATGGATCACTGCGAAATTTAATGTTGTTCTTATGAAAAATGGTAAAAAGGAGAATTATCAACACGAATACAGTAATCCTTTCTTTTATTTTCTATAGAAACAGCACTACCTCTTGCAGTTATAGATTCAATTAGATCATTATGTAATCCTTGACAGAAATGTGACATTCATCGTTTTTCCCGCGAACTCTTCATTTGTCATTCTTTCTCCAAATTCTGTGCTTCCCACGTATTGTCCCACCGCGAATAAGGGTTTTTGGATGATGAGATTGTAAACCTGGTCCCCGTTATGAGAATCTTACAGGGACATCATTTTATTTTTACTTCAATTTTTATTGTACCTTAGTTTTTGAATGTACTTCACTTCCACCCCTTTTACTATAGAGGATTCCACTTTAAGAAAACAGCATTGAACATATGGAGGCTGTTCCATAAATTATTTATAAGTATTTCCCTAGAGAACTGGGAATTAATTAGTTTCATTTAATTCATAGCACATAATTTCATTGAGAACTAGGTAGATTTCGTGTGCTAAAATTGTATTACCATATATTTAATTTACGAATAAAGGGGTAACAGCTAAATTGATGGAAAAGTCTTCCGCTATCTTGCCGAACATATCCGCTGAAAAACTTAACAGACAAGTAGGGGTGGTACAGTTAAGGCTAAGATTTTACACTGTTAAAACACGTACCACAACATTGTTTGCGCTTATTTTCAGAACTACACAAAATTTAATTGTCAGCAAAACAACAAAGGCATTAGGTACAGTATGTAACTTAGATTCTTGTTTGATTATAGTGTGAAGTTAATAACGGAAAAAGTGTGCTGCACATAATCTTAATTTTGTATTATAAGCGATCCGTAACATTTAATAACGGAAAACGTGTCTGCAAATAATCTTAAATATGTATTATAAGCGCTTCTTAACATTTAATAACGGTAAATGTGTGCTGCGTATAATCTTAAGTCTATTATAAGCAACTCTTAACCCAAAAAATAAGTTTTATTATTATTATTATTATTATTATTATTATTATTATTATTATTATTACTATTATTATTATTACACTCTTCTACAAAAAAAATGAAATTCATTTTTCTGGGTTTAACATTCTTGATGAATATGGAAATTTACCTCCTGAATTCAAATCTGTAATTAGTTTCTCTGTGTCACGCATAGTTTTCAAGTTATATGCAATTTCATTTCTTAAATAATTTTCGTCCACGCTATGTATTTATATAGGCAAAACATGTAACTATTAATATTTTAGTCACTTAAAATTATTTACAAACATTTTATGCACTATAAAACAAAAATATATACAAGCCTTAATATAATAATTATATTATATGGAAAAACTTATTTAAGATTAGAAAATATGAACAAAATACACTTCTCCCTAAGCATTTAAAAGTCTTATTTTTTCTCTTGTGTTCAATTTTGCAGTCTCTAATAATGTTCCAGCAGTAGTCAGCAAGCATCGCAGGCATCAATTTCCCTTCATGCCGCTTTTCCATGGACATATCTTTATGGAACCTTTCAGCATGTTCGTCGGAGACATCACTGCAGCTCTCAGGAAAATAACGTAGATGTGAATCTAGGAAATGCACTTTTAAAGACATGTGACATCCTAGATCCCTATATGCATTTATCATTTGTTGAACCAGTTGTTCGAAGTTGTTAGCTCTTTTTCGTCCCAGAAAATTTTGCGTTATATTCTTGAAACAAGACCACGCTCTTCTTTCTTTTGGTGCAAGGCATTGTTCAAAAGTCCTTCTGAAGTTCTCTAATTTGGGGACCCACAAACACGCCTTTTATTTTTGCTGCAGAAAGACGAGGAAACTTTTTTGAAAGGTACATAAATCCTCTTCCAGATGTGTCCATGTCCTTAACAAATTGTTTAATAAGGACTAGCATGATGTGAAGAGGAGGCAGCAGAACATCTTCACTGGCTACCAATTTCTCATTCAGTATATTTTTTTCTCCAACTTTTCCACTCACGTTCAGGCAAAATCTTTCTTTTATAATGGGGATTTCTATCGCGACTATCTCACTTGCACAGGAAACATCCATATTTGGTGTAGCCTTGTTGCATACCTAATATCATGACAACTACTGTATTTTCAAATCACCACATATTTTCCACTTGTGCTCATTATATTTGAATAATCTCAGCATATTTTTCAAAATATCATATGACTCTTTAGTCCTACTGTACTTGCATAGGCAACTGGGACAGAAGGCATTATGTTCCCATTGTAGAGGAGAACTCCCTTTAGGCTGTATTTTGAGGCATCTATAAAAAGTCTCCACTTCTGTGGCTCGTATTAGAATTCAAAATATTCATTAGGCCACAAATATCATTGCAGAATGTCATCATATTGTCATTTGCAAAATAGGGAAGAAAAATGCGTTCCCTATGTCTAAACTCAGTAATTTTCGTATCTGTTTGCAATAAATTACATTATTGCAATCTCGAACCCAACAGTTCTACTTTTTGTTTACTTAGACCTAAATCACGAACTAGGTCGTTCTGATATGCTTGTGTCAAGAAACACGGAGTTGAAGTGCTTGTGGACTGATAAGATGGGAATTTTTTCAGGGATTGATGTCAATGCTTCACTCACACTTTCTGTACTATTTGTTTCACTGTCTTCATTTGTTGGTCTTCTAGGTACTGGAAGAATTTCCGAGTGTGAGATTGGTCTGTTTGCAGAGGGCAAATTGGGGTACACTATGTGTCTCTTAGATTTAAGATTTGTAAAACCATGAACAAGTCCTTCTGCTGATCCCCAAGTTCTATTCCAAAATAATGTTTGTAGTCCTTCTTTACAATGGGCGAAATCTTCTTCCTATGTCTAGCAAACATGAACTCTCCGCAGATATAGCAGAAGTTGTCAGGCGTATTTCTACACGTTCTACGATTTGGCATTTTCTAGAAGAGAAATATATATATATATATATATTTGAAATTAATGCTATGAGTTGAATTGTGCATATACAGAAATAATATGTCATAAACAAACAATATTCGCTTCCTCTAACAAGAATTCAAAGTTAAACTCATAATTTTCTCTCTCTCTCTCTCTCTCTCTCTCTCTCTGTTAGAATCTGTCTATTTTACTTCTATGATTTAAGAGGTTTCTGTAAAAGAAATGTGTAAAGTTTTGCATATTTTATATGTAAAGTTTTACATATTTTATATACCACAGGTGTCGGAGTATTATGGTTAAAAAAGAATATTTATTCACATGATAAGGAATGTCTCCACCATCCAAATAATGCCAGTTTAACGCGCTATAAAACTCAATTTTAGAGATGGGAACGATATGTCGGTTTTTACGAAATACCGATTTTCGTTTCGATATATCGATATCGAAATTTTTATTCAATATATCGTATAATATATAGGTTTTCTCATAAATTTATCGGTTTTTTATATTTGTTTTTGTTTTTGTGGAATTATTATGAACAACAAAATCCACACTAGTTAACTCCGATAATTCCGTGAGAGATGGCGTTAATGAAAGTGGGCAGTTACATAACTGTGCAATCTTGAAATATCCAATCCAATCAATGCCTTTCTCTGATTGGCTGGTCTAGAATTCGAATTCAAACTATTTAAATATGCAGTACCAAATTCAAAATCCAACGTATGCGAACGTGAGACTGAGACGAGAGGTTTAACTACTACTGTTTTAGTATTAATGTTCTCCAAGGCAGGAGTAACTGCCACTCTGAAAAGGGACCGTTTGACTTCAAAACTTTTATTTCTATGTTTTTAAATGGAAAGAGAAACAAGGATATAATATTGGTTTGAGATTATTTGTTTACGGCTATGATTTTTATGCATAACCTAGTACTGACATTGTTTCTCATTATATATTTTAGTACATAAAAAATTGTATCCCCCATAATCACCATCATCATTATCATCATCATCTTCATCATCTTCATCATCACTACCACCACCACCACCACCACCACCACCACTATTGATATTTTGAATATTGGAGTGTAACAATAACTTGCAATGGGAACTTGCTATAGAAGGTTTGTATGAAATCAATTGTGAAGCTTGTTAAAACTTGTAACATTCTAAGTACTGTTTACTTACATTTAAATATGAATACAAGTACTGTTTACTTAGTTTTAAAAATGAATACAAGAACTGTTTACTTACATTTAAAAATGATTACGTTGTTATCTAGAAAAGAGCATTATATTTGTATCCTCGATTGAATACTACATAAAATTAGAATTGAATCGTGGATTGGAATAAACTGATGGGGATCCTAAAGAAAATTGGAGTGTGTTGGAAAGAGAGAAGGCTTTTCAGTAACCTACATATGAAACAACGAGTCAAAGGAGAAGAAATGTCAGAAGCAAGTGAAATAGGGAGAAGAATACGACAAGGATGCCCTTTATCACCTACTCTGTTCAACATCTACTAGGAGGATTTAGTGAAGAACTGTTTCCAGAACATGAGAAGAGTGATAGTAGGAGGAAGAAGAATAAAGTGTTTAAGATTATCTGATATGGCGTTGTTAGATGATACTAAGGAATAAGCTACTGGAGCTAAATAGCAGCTGTGAGTAGTATAGAATGAAAATAAATGCCAACAAGATGAAAACCATGGTCATAGGAAGAAAAGTAAAGAAGGTAAACTTGCGAATTCTAAATGAGGTAGTAGAACAAGTGAACAGCTTCAAATACTTAGGGTGTACTATAAGTAGTAACATGAACTGCTGCCAAGAAGTCAAAAGGAGAGCAGCAATGGCAAAGGAAACTTTCAATAGAAAAAGGAGCATCTTCTGCGGACCTCTGGAGAAAGAAGTAAGGAAGAGACTAGTGAAGTGCTGTGTGTGTGGAGTGTAGCATTGCATGGGGCAGAAACATGGACATTACTAAGAAGTGAAGAGAAGCGAATAGAAGCATTTGAAATGTGGATATGGAGAAGGATGGAGCGTGAGAAATGGGCAGAGTAAGAAACGAAGCTGTGTTGGAAAGAGTGGATGAAGAAGAATGATGCTGAAACTGATCAGGAGGAGGAAAAGGAATTGGTTGGGTCACTGGCTGAGAAGAAACTGCCTACTGAAGGATGCACTAGAAGAAATGGTGAACGGGAGAAGAGTTTGGGGCAGAAGAAGACATCAGATGATAGACAACATTAAGATACATGGATCATATACGGAGACAAAGAGGAAGGCAGAAAGTAGGAAAGACTAGAGAATGCTGGGTTTGCAGTAAAAGATCTGCCCTTAGGCAGAATACTATGAATATGAATAGGCCTATGTATGTATGTATGTATGTATGTATTTTTTTTTTTTTGTATATCAGCATGCTCCATTACATTGGAGTAATACTACATGCTTTACATAAAATATTACAATTAGTTACATAATTTATGAGAACAAGATATTTACAATTTTGATTGCGATCTTGAAATTCTTATAGATACAAGTGTTGCCTAATTGTACTTCTATATATTTTAGGTTACCATCATTGTTAATATTATTTCTAATTTCAATTCTGTTACATTTTGCCAAATTCTATGGATTTTATAAATTTTCTGAAGCTTTTGAGGTATGCTGTTGTGAACTGATCAAAAGGTGGAGGCCAGGTTTGACCTGTGCGTATTATACTAGCTCGTAGGATTCTTCTTTCTTTTATCAGTGTGGCACATCTTAGTAGTATATGGTAGACTGTCTGTTCTTCTTTTAGTCTGCAAGGGCACGTTGGAGTTGGAATAATCTTGAATCTGTGAAGGTACGATCTTGTGAAGCCGTGACCTGTCACAATAGAAGTAAATTCTGCCCCGACAGGTAAATTTATCTTCAATCTATCTTTAATTGATGGGAAGAATGATTTCGTTATTGCGCCCTTAGTTGAGATAGTCCACTGCTCTTGCCATTTTCTTAAGGTCTTTTCTCTCTCTTCTGTTACTATGGTATCTCTCGGTATTTTGTTATAAGCTATTTCCCCTTCATCTTCTATGGCGGCTTGTTTGGCAAGACGGTCAGCTATCTCATTCCCTACTATTCCGACATGGGCCTTCACCCACCTAAAGAGAACTGTCCATTGCTGTCTCTCCAATTTTTTCAATTCTCTCTTTATATTTTCAATTATTGGATTATGTTTATTCTTGTTCTGTAAAGTGTCCAGTGTCACTTTGCTGTCTGTGTTAACTACTGCAATATTCTCTGTTTCTTCTGTTATTTCTACATTCTCAATGTGTTGTAGTACCTTCAAGATTGCTATTTGTTCTGCCTGATTGTTAGAACATTTTTCATGCAGTTTGTATTTGGATCGGTGGATGACCATGTCGTTTTGGATTATGACTGCAGCAGCTCCAACTTTTCCTCCGATTTTACTTCCATCCGTGTATATATCTATTTTGTTTGCCGTATCCTCCATAGGCGCTCTTATGAGTGGTTCTTCAGCTGGGTGTGGCCAGTGAATCACTTCCAGAGGTGCATCGCACTCCATGTTTTTGTGGGTGGCTCTATAAATTCTGACCTTTTCTTCTATGACTAGACGAATTGGAAGAACTCCTGCTATTACACATGAGGCGTCATATGAAAGTGTTCTAAATGCCTTCGCTATTTTTATGTTCATTAGTCTTTGAACACGTTGATATTTCCTTAAGTTGTTTTGTTTTGTTAAGGCCTTCTCCCATATCGGTGAGCCATATGTTAGTACTGGTTCAATTGCACCCATGTATATGGTTTTTAGTGCCCGATGTTCTAGACCCCATTTGAGTTTAGCTACTCTTGCTAGCATGTTATTATCGGAGTGCATTTCTCTGTAATGTAATCTACATGTTTGTCAAAATTAAATCTGTTATCGAGATAGATACCCAAGTACTTTAGTTCGGATACTTGCTCCAGACGTTTATTGTTTAAGTAGATGTTCAGTGTTTTGTCGTCTCCTGATCTTTTCCTTGATATTAATAATGTTCTGGACTTCTTTTCATTGAAGTGCATTTTGTTTTCTCTCGCCCATTTTTCAATTTTCTTCAAATCTAGGTTGGCATAATTCTCTGCATCCGTAGTGGTTTTTCCTTGCGTTAGAACCATTAAGTCGTCCGCGAAAGCAATGACCCTCGTACGATGAGTGAAGTCCAAATTGAGCAGCGAATTATACAATATATTCCAGAACCCAGGACCGCTGCAAGAACCTTGTGGACATCCCATAGTCACAGGTCTCTCTATTTTAAAAGTATTAGTCCCTAGAGCAGCAATTCTATTGCTGAAATAACTTCTTGCAAGATTAAAGAGATTCTTAGGACATTTCAGTTCTCTAAGATTGCAAAGAATGCCTGGCCACCAAGCCGCATCAAATGCTCCTCGGACGTCCAAGCTAACTACTGCAATACAGTTATTTTCACTTAAGTTTTCTTCAATGATCTCCTTAGCCGCCATCAATGCGTCCACTGTTCCTTTTTGGGGCATGAAACCATATTGATTCCTGTTCAAACCAGCAGTATTAGTATGCACATGATGCAGAATTCTGTTAATCATTAACAGGGAACGGATTTATATGGACTAAAAATATATGAAATATGTAAATATATATGTAGTTATTTTTACCAAAATATGGAATTAAATATGGATTTTTACCAAAATATGGAATTAAATATGGACTTAAAATTATAAAAAAATGACTATGTACGTTAAATATTGGTACATTTTAATCAAACTAAACAAAAAATATAATGGACGTACCTTATCTTCCAATGTAGTTTCAACAAAACACAATTTTTATTGTCTGTTACCATAACAATAGGTTACAAACATTTCTTTCAAGTGCTGAAAAGTGAATCTTCTTCTATTGTCTCTGAGGATAGATTTATACTGACTAAAAGAGCGTTCGACGTCACAAGAAGTAACTGGTACATAATTCAATTTCACAATGTCTGCTGGGGATAAGTCCAAGTTAATCTTCACTGTTGATTCACCACTCATCACAGCAACAACCTTTTGTAGTTCTTCATATCCAGGGTTTTTTGAAAGTACAGTGTCCACCTTAGCTCTTACTGCATCTGCAACTTTACCTCTACCACGATTCAGTTGTTCCACAGTACTATTTATAATTTCAAAACTTTCAGATAGTGAAAGGTGCCTATTTTGGAGACTTTTGAGCGTTTTTATGATGCATGAAAATGTATGCTGAATGTGAGCTAAGTCATTCTTCACACTTATGTCACAGGTAACTGTTTTCGCAGTATCAATTGAGACTGCATCTTCAGAGTCCAATGCAAGGAGAACATTGTTAATAGAGTCTATATGTTCGGCATAATATTCAACTGCTTCTAGCCATGTACCCCATCTAGTTAAAATTGGCTTTGGTGGCAATGGAATTTCAGGGTACATTTCTTTCAACACGTTAACTCTACTGGGAGCTTTGAGAAATACTTTTTTCACTGATGAAATCAACAAATCTACTTTAGGGAAATTGTCTCTGACCACTTCTGCCACACGATGGAATGCATGCGCCACACAAGTAAAATGAGTCAATTTAGGATATACAACAGATAATGCTTGTCCAGCTTTGACCATATAAGGGGCAGCATCGCTAATAAAGAATAACACATTATCGTACATAATACCCTTTGGCCACAGGATACCCATAGCTTCGTTGAACAGTTTAACTATAGTTTTGTTATTGCACTTTTCTAGAACATCACAATGTAAAAGAATTCGTTCAGAATATTGTTCACTTAACAAACCGATAACTACATTACCAACAAGTCTACCTTCTTTGTCGGGAGTCTCATCAATGGAAACCCAAATTGAACTATCTTTAATTTCATCTCTTATCTTCTGTATTGTCTCATCGTAGATGGATGGAGCATACGTCTTCCTAAGTGTTGACTCATCCGGGATTGTATGTTGAGTATATTTTTCAAGGAATTCCCTGAAGACCTTATTCTTTAGTTTGTAGAGAGGAATATCAGCAGAGATGAGAGAACGGCACAGGTCGATGTTAAACTCAGATCTTACATTCGATGTTGTTGGTTGTGTTAAAAACAATTGTCTCTGCTTGGAATTTAGTTGTTTGTTGGCCTGATGTTTACTAGTTGTAATGTGTTGTTGCACCAGGAACTTTTGTGTAGATGATACTGCACAATGACACAAATTACAAAATAATATTTTATTGTCAGTTGATAAACCATCTTCTTTAAATTCTGAAATGTAACTTGTTAGTTTTGATTTTAAATTGACTGAATGACGTACTTTTGGCATATTTACCGTCTTTATAGTATGATTTACAAAACTGAACCTATGTGTACTCTGACTGGCATTTAACTGTTGAGCTGCACAACTGAAGTCTGTTAAAAATTTTAAATTAAATTAATACAGTTTTGTAACTTACTTTCCCATTGTTGATAGGACTGCTAATTTTCAAATAACTCTGATGTTAAAGGGATTACTGAACATGTGTTTAAATCTCTATTGTTGAAATGTATTTTTAAAAGTTAATGGAATTTTGTTTTGTTTTATTGTTAAACCTAATATAATATGGACTGTTTTATATGAAATATGGAAAATATATGGAAATTAACGAAAATATGTACTAAACTCTAAAATATGGAAAAATATGGAAAATAAAAGTAGGATTTTTCAACCCTACACATTGTGAAACATAAAGATAATGCAAAATATAAATTATATTAGCTTTATAAGTAAATATGTATTTACATATAAATCCTTTCCCTGATCATTAATTTGTCTAGGACTTTACCCGCCACGTTTAGCAAGCTGATAGGTCGATATTTTGACACGTCCTTAACCTCTTCTTTGCCAGGTTTAATTATCGCCACTATGTTAGATTTCTTCCATTGTTGTGGGAAACAGCTTTCTTTGAGACATTTATAGTATGTATGTATGTATGTATGTATGTATGTATGTATGTATGTATGTATGTATGTATGTATGTATGTATGTATGTATGTATGTATGTATGTATGCATGTATGTATGTATGTATGTATGTATGTGTGTATGTATGTATGTATATATGTATGTATGTATGTATGTATGTATGTATGTATGTATGTATGTATGTATGTATGTATAAGAGGAAGACGGAGAATAGGAAAGACTGGAGAATGCTCTGTTTGCAGTGGAAGACCTGCCTTTGGGCAGAACACTATGAATGAACGAATGAATGACTATTTCAATGTCAAACACTAACCCATATAGAATTCACTTATCACTTTCCCATTGTATCATTTAAGCTCATCTTACCGATATCATAATTTTTTTTTAAGTTAGGAACTACATAATAATTATGGTATTAGAAATATATTGTTTATCGTTGTAATTTTACATTTAATCTTCTGACTTATGATGTTAATTTCAATGCTAATAAGGAATAAAGGTAAAGGTAAAGATATCCCCGTCACATGCCATGAAGGCACTTGGAGAGCATGGAGGTAGAGCCTCATGTTTTCCATGACCTCGGCACTAGAATGAGGTGGTGTGGTCAGCACCACGCTCTGATCGCCTTTTACACCCAGGAAAGACCCGGTACTCAATTTTTATAGGAGGCTGAGTGAACCTCTGGGCCGTTCTGGAAGTTTGGCAACGAGAAAAATCCCGTCACCACCTGGAATCGAACCCCAGACTTTCCAGTCCGTAGCCATTGAGCTATTGAGTTTATTGCAATAAATGTACACCTACAAATGTAATTACATTAGTATCTATTAATTTGCTTACAGAATAGCGATATATCCAATCGTTTCGATATACCGATATATTTTCTGCAATATATATCGTTTATCGAAAATAGTTTTGCAATATATTGCAATATCAATATATCGGTATTTAAATTATTTTCTCCATCTCTACTCAATTTCAAATCCTGTAACAATGACTTGCTTATTAACATAAAATTTTACTAGCAACAGGAATGCCACAATCTGAAAATGAAAACAAATGAAGAACAAAATTAACTGTTGCCAAATGTTGTTAAGCAAAGTTCACCATCTTTATCACAAACTTAAAATGTCAGTTAAATGAGACGTATATTCTCGTATAACTAAAAAAAAAAAAAAAAACTGTGCTTGATAGCGAATTTCTGTTTTCAGATTTTAATTTTCCATATGAAAATCCTTTGGAAACATATATTTTCATGTCCACACCTGTGGAGTAACGGTCAGAGCGTCTGGCTGCGAAACCAGGTGGCCCGGGTTCGATTCCCGGTCGGGGCAAGTTACCTGGTTGAGGTTTTTTCCGGGGTTTTCCCTCAACCCAATCCGAGCAAATGCTGGGTAACTTTCGGTGCTGGACCCCGGACTCATTTCACCGGCATTATCACCTTCATATCATTCAGACGCTAAATAACCTAGATGTTGATACAGCGTCGTAAAATAACCCAATAAAATAAAATAAAAATAAAATATATTTTCATATAAGAAAAATGACCTTTGTAGAACAGTGTATTATTATTCAAATACTTGGGGTGTACTGTAAGCAGTATAATGAGCTGCTGTCAAGAAGTCAAAACGAGAACAGTAATGGTAAAGGCAGTTTTTAATAGAAAACGGTCCTCTGGAGAAAGAACTAAGGAATAGACTAGTAAGTGCTTTGTGTGGAGTGGAGCATTGTTTGAGGCAGAAACATGGACATTATGACGAAGTGAAGAGAAGCGAATAGAAGCATTTGAAATGTGGATATGAAGAAGGCTGAAGCGTGTGAAATGGGCAGAGTAAGAAACGAAGCTGTGTTGGAAAAAGTGGATGAAGAAAGAATGATCCTGAAACTGATCAGAAAGAGGAAAAGGAATTGAATGAGTCACTGGTTGAGAAGAAACTGCCTTCTGAAGGATGCACGGGAAGGAATAGTGAACGGGAGAAGAGTTCGGGGCAGAAGAAGATATCAGATGATAGACGACATTAAGATATACGGATTATATGCAGAGACAAAGAGGAAGGCAGAAAATAGGAAAGACTGGAGAATGCTGGATTTGCAGTGAAATACTTGCCCTTGGACAGAATACTATGAATGAATTATTATTACTATTATTATTATTATTATTATTATTATTATTATTATTATTATTATTATTATTAGTAGGGGAGACTGTTGTACCTTTAAACACTTTTCACATTTTATTTTTTTTAATTTTGAGAAATGAAATTTTTTAAATGAAAAAATGCTTGAAATAATTATTGAAGATTCCTTTACAACTTCCTGTATGTATTTTCCTGTTTTACAGATCTATTAAGGATAGAAAAAATAAAATGAAGAGATATGTAATGTGTTCAAAGGTACAACAGGATCATGTATCTTGGAACATACTCTCTTGTAAGTTGGAACACATGGAATATAGGTGGGAATATAGCTGTAAAAACTGGCAATCATATCTAAAATGTATTTGCAATCATAAACCAGAGCAGGCTTCTCTGATATAGATTTTATTTCCTGGAGAAGCAATAACTGCTTCAACAGCTTTTTTCAAGACATCCGAATCAATTGGGGACCTCTTTAATTCCAGACTTACTTCGTGACATGACCTTAAAATAAAAGAAAAACAAAAACCGATAGTATCGTGTAATTTGGAGCATGTTCCATGGTACAAGATGTTTTGTGTTCAAAGGTACAAGAGGGTGCACGTTTAAACAAATATGGCTCCGAAAACTAGAGAGTCAAATAAATCATGGAAATTAAAATATGTTATTACTCACCAGATGATAGGGAATACACCGTACTTGAAAGATATTAACAAATGCAATTTGATTTTGTGTTAGAAAACATACATCAATGAACGAAATGTTTACTTTTGGTACTAAAAAACTACTTTTGTCCACGGAACTCACACTTTGCAATAAATCAAACTGAAACTACGACCAGAGCTACTTAGCGGCTTTCTCTACAATCTACTTCATTTTGAGTCCTCTAGGTAGCAGCAAAAATTAAAAAACAAAAAATGTTCAAAGGTACACTATGCTAAAGGTACAACAGTCTCCCCTACTATTATTTGTAATTGCAATAACGTTTTAGGTCTGTCGTGTCGGCGTGCCTGGGAACAACCCAGGAAGGAAAAATAGATCGTATCGTACAAGGTTTTTGGTTGTCTCTGACAATAATACTTATAAGAAAAAGCCACCATCAATATAACAATTTAATAAACAACAAACAGAGCAGAGAGAAAAGAAATTACAAATGTTATACAAATTAAGAACTGCAAGTACATAAGAATAACCCCGGGCAAGGGGGTGGTGGTAATAAAACAGATATTAAATACTGAAGGTCTAATAACGGCATAAATTGCCGAAAGAGAGAGAACTAATAACTAACATGAAATAAGAAGTGAAAATAATGGTAATATACATTAGGAGTGATCAAACGCCCACAGGAAAACGTACGGTTCGCCGTAGGGCACGGGCTTTGAAAAATACGATAAAGTTCAACACTCCAACCTTTAGCTGAATGCAGATGCTGGTTCCCGTAAGATACGTCGTGGTAGACTCACAAACTATTACCACTAGTACAACCATACACTCGGCGAAACTTCACTGTCGGGTAAAGATGTTAACCATTTCGCACTGTCCGGAATATACTAATTAACAGAGCTGGCCAATGCTCTGTTAACGATGAAGCACACAGAGACGGGTCTATGTAACTACAACATCAGTCCGGCGTTCTATCGGCGATGCGACCCACGCATAATCAGAGTCGTTCCCTTTCAACCAGGCGGGTGAACTCAAGCCCGACCGTGGCGAACTATAATCTTTTCGCTGTAAGAAAAATCCTAATATAAACAATAGCACGTGACTGAAGTGAGGCATCATTGGCCGCTGTTTGGCGCCATAGATTCTCAGTACGTGTTCCCGCCTACTGTTGTACATTCTGTTTCATGTTAAACATTTCCCGTTACTCGTCAAGTAGGCCTAACCTCACTACTATGCATTCGTTTGTTTAGAAAACATTTACTTTATAATTACTGTAATTAAAACTCACATAACTTATTGTATACATTTAAGACTATTTGAGAGAGTTTCCACTTTTACGATTAATAACCACACACACCGAAGATGCAGAAGCCATACTTCAGTACCACGTGCTAACGTGAACGACACGCTCAAGGGACGCCAACTTGTTACAAGAAGAGACTACCTCGGTATTACTGTTTGTATTCATCCGCGTTCATAGTACATAACAAAATATAAAAGTAGCTTTTCTTTTACATATCGTTTTACATATGAGTGAAGTTATATGTTTCATTGTATTTAACAACTAGAATTTAATTTTTTATTTTTAAATAATACAAGATGATAGTTTCCAAATACGGACTATATTTTCCTGCGTCGTGTGAGTGTTTCGACTGGGAGCCAATCACGGGTATGACAGCCACGTGCTTGTGTTTACATTAGGATTTTTCTTACAGCGAAAACAGTATACAAGCAAGCGACGAACCCCTCGGTGAAGTTGCAGACTAGTGGTCGTCTCTCTCTCTTGCTGCCGAGTGAGAGTCGTCTCCCGAGGCCGCTCATAGCTCCTCCAGCAGACAGCGCACCGCTCTCTTCTTTCTCCAATCAGAGAGGGAGAAATGGGGGTAGGTTCACAAAATAGAAAAAACAATGTAGCCAACAATATAACATTGAAATCCCCGCAGCATGAACTACATCACAGGTCCCTAAAACTGTATTTTAATGCCTACTTTCGTTCATTATGGAGCTTAGTTGAGGTATCTAAAAGTTGGTTAATGGTCTAAATATCCGAAGTCTAGTTATAATGTATATATAATATAAAATGAATGCTTTTCAGGCATCATTATGGCATTAATAGGTTTTTCTTTTATAATTTCAACGGATTCAACGTACCTATCTTGTGCGATACACTTGCTAGAACGCTGTACGTATTAGGAAGAGAGTGAGATAGAGATACTATACCTCACTCGTTCTATTAACGGAGGCATCTTGCGGCAAGAGTGTACCAGAGCAGTGGAGTGTACTAACCAAGACCCGTAAGACCAATGCTTTTTTCTTAAGGTGGAATAGTCTATAATGAAGTTCCAACTGTCCTACACACAGAACCAAGGTCGCATATAGTAAACAGCACAGTCTTATACATACAGTCGCGCAACTTCAACACTTTTTTTGCCAACATTCGCGACACTAGCGCCCAAGCGGCAGGCAAGGCACTGGTCATAGGGTTGATACAGCCAGCACGTGCTTTAAAGGGATGCGAGATGTTATAATAACGTTTTAATCATGCGTCGGAATAAAGGCAATGTGTGCAATGACGAAAATTGCAGTAACAACAAGTTTAAATCTCCGAATTTGTCGTTCTTCAGATTCCCTAAAGACCAAGAGAAAATCATAACTCAGTCATAAACCAATAATCCACGTTGTAGATAGCCTACGTATTGTGTTCTATAAAACATTTATTAGTTATCGGTTACCTATTTGTATGTCAGGAAGAACAGTTTAAATAAAAACAAAGTAAATACCTGTTACAGTATATTATTTTTTTTCAGAGATCATATGTGTAAATGTGTAACCATTCCGATTTTGGATAATATATCTACAGTTTTTAATGCAAGTAATTCCATAATTTTTGTATTCGTGTTTTTTTCTTTATATTTTTAAAAAGTTGAATGTTATATAGCATTCAAGTAGGTATCATGGTATTAATTTTGCAAGAATTCATGGAGTATAGTAATCCTTTTGCAAAATATTCACTTCTTGAATAAATCCAGACTGTGTCGATAAATTTCTGATGTGTTAGTGTAGATTCATGTGGCAGACGTATTAAGTTCTCAAGAAATAAAAGAGCCTTTTTAAATTTAATATAAAAAGCAATCTTTTCTGTAATAATTTGCATGACTGTTATTGGTGTTGATTTTACATTCCCAGTGATTATTTGAGCCGTTCAGTGCAGAAGTGGTGTAAGTCAAAAGCAGGTAATGAGGTTTAAAGTAAGAATTCTGTAAAATACAGCGCAAAGTAGCAATTAATATATCCTTCGTTCTATTCACCGACTATTAATAGTTTAAATACATTCAATATTAACTGCCACTTTGCGCTGTATTTTACAGTATGTTTACTTTAACCCCTAATTACCCATTTTTGACTTACATCACTTCTGCTCTGAAATTAAAATTAGGCCTACATTTTCTGAGTTAATTGAAGTTACAATTTTTTTTAACAAAATTGTGTGTTGATTTATTTGTTCTCACCTACGTCATATTAACAGTAAGTGCATGTAAATTACGTATTATATAGGTAGGATAAGTTAAACTTAGGCATTATGTGTGAAAACTGGAAATGTAATGTAAAATGCGGTAAACTTGCCATAAAAATTTAAACCATAACATCAGCGCTATTTGTGACTCAAAATAATAAAGGAAATACAGGTTCTTAAGAAATGGAAAAATAATGAACTTCATATTAATGTTTAAATCCTCCCCTTTTCTTTATTTTCAAGTTTACCCCAATTTGCGGTATGCAAAATCGTTAATTTATCAGGAAATAGGGAGAGGAGTTCACCACGCGATGTAGCCTACGAGATATGCCCTACAATTCTGAAGCTACTAATTTTTACTCTTCTCACTGGAAATACAAAGCTCCAGTGATTCATAAATATATTTAGGAATGAATGAATTAACCGACCACGCACGAACAATTATATTATTTCAAACCATGATACGTGATCAGAGCCATGATTCAGTTGTAAGGAGCAGAAAGAATTACTTTTATTCCCAGCTTCTGAAACTTGTAGATTAGCTGCGTGTGAAATTCTTCCAGGATTCTAAAGTAGAATTAATAAGAACCATATACACTTATTGTATAGCATAAAAATATAAAATAAACTACGCAAAACCTGTTTTCTGATGTGTTATCATAAGTCGTGTGCACACTTTTAACTTGCCTGCCGCTAGAGGGCTACTGTCGCGCCAGCTGTCAAATGTTGGCATATTTTATATGTATGAGTTGCGTGACTGTATCTATTAGACTGTGGTAAACAGTACTGAGTTAGTGAGTATAGTACGTTCCAGAAATATGTTCGCGTTTTCCAGTGACGAAAGAGCTTTCAATATTGAATCATATTTTCGCACAGGTACTGTCGTCCGTTTGCCTACGTCGCATCCCGATTTCCCCCACCCGGTTCTGCTAGTTCCTCTATAAAGGCTAGTAGCTGGGCTGTCTTAGCTCTTTTCTGAAAACATTAATTTCTGCTAGGAATTGGACGTCTACGTATTATTACACAACTGTTTAAAGTAACTTAAATAAAAGGGCCTCGTTAAGTAATTAACTGTCACGTGATTTCTCCCCTTTCTAAGCTCCTGGGACATAACCACTTGGATGGACAGTAAACAGCATGTTTGAGTAATTTTATCTGTGCGGGTCGGGCAGAAGTGAAGATTGAATTTACAGCACGTAAGGTACTCTTTTATAGAGTAGGTACATAATTATTTCAACATGAGTTACTAGTACGAAGGACGAAACTGGTTAATTGGAATTAGATGCAATAGTCTATAGTGCGATAATATGCACAAAAGAACTGAAGCCTGTATCGAAATGAACGGCCACCATTTTCAAATATGTGTTTACATATCCATATTATGATTATTTTTCAATTGATCTTCATTCTCTATATTGTACGCTAATGTGCTGTAGACAGTATAATATACACTGCATAATGAATACATTCGCATGGATAACTCAGTTCGTGAGTAAAAACACTTATTGTTAATACTGTAGTGTACTTTGATTAAACAAGAACCTAATGAAAATGATCAAACTCAGAATTGCGATATTTCCTAGTTTACGTAAATAGATGAACTACTTTTCTTCCCTCCTATACCTAGTAAAGTGATTTGTTTGTATTTTATGCCAGTAGCATCGAACTCCAGTCGTGGAAGGGGGGTAGCAAACGGTGTTTCCGGTTCTCAACCGTTAATCCAAAGGTAATCCAAAGGTATAGCCAGGTTAATATTAAAAATGTTAGTAACAATAAAATATGTCCCTGTATAACTTGTCATTGAAAGTTTACGAAGTCAATACGGGTGACTCTCGATTCCCTGCCGAGGTCAATTTTTATTCCCGTTTCTCTCCGAAACAGTAATAATTGTAAATATACCGATTTCCTCCTCATCAAAAATACATAAATAAATAAATAAAAGCTGCTACATTTAAACACTTCGATTCTCTCCCATAAAACGTCTTTCTTTCCATTAGATGTTTTACGTATGGTACAGATAGATTCCAAAATGTGGCTCAGTCTGTTAAGGTGCTTGCCTGACGGTCTGAAGTTGCGTTCGGGCGCGGGTTCGATACCCGCTTGGGCTGATTACCTTGTTGGGTTTTTTCCGAGGTTTTCCCCAACCATAATGTGAATGCCAGGTAATCTATGGCGAATCCTCGGCCTTATCTCGCCAAATACCATCTCGCTATCACCAATTTCATCGACGCTAAATAATATAGTAGTTGATACAGCGTCGTTAAATAACCAACTAAAAAAAAAGATACCAAAATAAAAATAAATTCCACCATTATCAACCCAGCTCCGATTACGAAGACTTCCAAACAAAAAAATCAGTCATTTAATGAATAAAATTGAAGAATTAGATAACGGAAAGATCAATACTTCACAGTACAGTACTGCAATGCGATCTCTTACAAGGCCCTTCCCAACGCTTTCATGTAGAAGAAACAAAAAACTGTTTCAGTTACTTTTATATAAAGTTAAAAGATTTTAATTAATTGGAAAGACTTGCAGGGAAAAGATAACCTTAGTCTACAAATACATACTTTTTAAACACATAAAGTGTATTTCCTATGATATAATTTGGTTATTTAATTTATATTCTTGGTATTCCGAAGTCTGTGTAAAGTTTGATAACAAATTATGTGCCTCGTTAAGGAATATAGGCCTATGCTATGGAGGGAATCAGACTACACTAAATATGAATAACGAAAAACTTGGAGGGTAAGAACCTGATTTCTTTAGAGAGTATCGGCGTTACCCTGCCAGTGCAATTGCTGCAGGTATGTAGGACAAGGTGGAAGTGAAATAATCTTGCAGATTTTCAGACCGAATACCTCATGTCGTATGTAATCGAATAAAGCAGCGGTCATCAAAACACTGCACGCTTGGGCTAGCGTCTTTTACCCGCGGACAAGACACTGCCCTAGGGTGCATTCGTGTTCTGCTGGCGGGTATGCTGTCTCTTATGCACGACGGAGCAGAGTTCCTTACCTTCCATGCACTCTACCTATTTCAGCGAGTACTGATGACCACTGAAATAAAGAATAATTTATCCATCTCGCGTATTTCAATAGTATGACGGCTTTCGTGTAAATTTAATTTAGAAATCACTAATTTAAAGCCACTGACCGATGCGACCAGCTTGCAACATTGTACCCAGAAAGGGAGATGGGAAGTAGTTCACTAAGGCAGACAGACCTGAGTTTGTTGGCCTCTTACATTTTTATTACGAGAAGAAAGAGCAATGTGTTAGCGGCGATGTTGCCACACTGCTGAAACTTCCAACTCAGTTTTATAATTACCGTGTATTTAATCACAAGACGAAATATATAGGTTTTCCATTCATTTAGGTGTACCCTATCGTCCCTTTTAATCTCCAGGATTATTTTATTTCATTTTCGTCCTGTATAGATGAAATTTTCACCTTTTCAGAAAAGAAATATGAGCTCGCTTACTATTGACATAGCTTCACATGACTAAACAAAACCATTATTCCCTCCAATACGCTTTCATACAGTGTTTACCTTATAAAACGCTATCTTTACTTAGTTTTATCTGAATAAGAGGTTTGTTTTCTTAGCACGTGACGATTTATAATGTTCTTAGAGAGTTGTTTAATTAGATTTATCTAATTAGTGAGATTACTACTGTATGATGAAAATCAAAGAAGTAAATCAATCGATCACGGAAGAAATTCATATCAGTTTATTAAGAGACATATTTTCCATACTAATTTTCGTAGGGTCATAATCCACGTCTTTTTCTTGATGTATAAGAAAAACCTGAAAGTGTAAGAGATAAAGCACAGACGCAATATGACCTGCCCAAGTAAGCTTTGAGTCTAATGTAATACCAAGAAGTTTAACTTCTGAAATCGTTTCATCAGGAACATGACTTAGGGGAAGGTTGCCTATATAGTACCAATTTTCAGTCTTTTTTTATTTATTTCGAAATGTGAAGGAATTTTAATTACATATTTGTTAGACATTGAGACAGTACCAACAAATTTTTTTCGTAACTTTTTAACAATTATCAATTGTTTTTATAAGACACTAGCTGAAAGCACCCGGTGTTGCCCGGGTTTTACTCTCTGCTTCTATTTTTAATTAAACTGGTTATTAAATTTTCGGAAATCTCGGAAACTTAACTATACACAACCAAAACGAATTGTCTTTACTAAGCTTTCCTCGCCCATAAAGATGAATCTTTACTTAACGTCACTTACATGAATTAATGAATTCCTTACCCAAATGTCTGCCAGGGTTAACTCAATTTAAAAGAGTTGTAAATCAGGCACCGAAAAGAAAACATTTCATCATGTGCCTGACGTTACACTGTTGTTTCAAATTTATTTATTTATTTGTTTGTTTTTATTTATTTTTATTTATTTATTTATTCATTTATTCACTTATTCACTTATTCACTTATTCACTTATTCACTTATTCACTTATTCACTTACTCACTTACTCACTTATTTATTTATTTATTTATTTATTTATTTATTTATTTATTTATTTATTTATTTATTTATTTATTTATTTATTCTGGTGTAGTTAAGGCTATTAGGCCTTCTCTTCCACACCGCCAGAAATACAAATACAAATAAAGTAATAGAATAATCAAACTATAAACAAAGTAAAACCCAACGAAAATAAAATTCCTTCTCCTCTTTCTGATCAGTTTCAGCATCGAATCAATATACAGTATACATATATAAATTAATTTATATTGGAAGATTTTTTTACCTCTTGACCGCTGTACACCCACTTATATCATACCCAGTTTTTTTAATATAACTTGAAACTATATCTCATAAATTCAGAACATATTATATTTTTTTCTAATTTTATACACAGAATACAGATACAATATAAACTCGCAATAAGTCATTTTTTAACATGAAGACTAATATTCTGAGAAACGTATAGGCCTACCGGTATTTTAGAAATTAAGAGATTTTTATTTCCACAACGCTTAACATACTAAATTTGCAACGTGAACAACAATATTTTGAGAATTAATACAATGTTATTTTCAGTGGGCTTATGTACATTCACATAACTACATTAGCAACATGACAAAAGCACCATTGAATTGCTTATTGATATATGTAAAATCTTTTTTTTTTCACTTCTTTGTATAAAATATAGTAGAGGATGTGAAAAACACGCAGATTTAAGTTAATGTCTGCAACTTTGAGCGACTGTCCTTGAGCTTCATTTTAATATGGCAATTACAAATGCTAGTGGCATTGAAATTGCAGTTGCTAAAAATTGAATGAGTATCCTAGCAATACGTGGAATAAAAACATATTTTATTTTTGCAGTTAATATTGCCAATTCTATTACGTTTCGTATGAGTTTTTCACACAATTCTTATTCGTGCATAATTTTGGTGGGTCAATATTTCGCAATAGTTCTACTGGTTATTCAATATTAAGTAAATTATGTGATAGCAATCCTTGTAGTTTCAAAGAATTCTAGAATTCAGCTGTATAAAATAGTTTGCTCACTATCTACAAAACTGCATCGAGGAATTCATAATACGGTCCTGGATTGCGTAACGATACTTATTGGATGAATTATCTAGTTTTAGCCTTCATGATCTGTAACAACAATGTAATTTAATTTCGAGTTAAGATTTCCAAGGCCTCGTGAAAGTCGATGTTGAATGCAACAGACAATAATAAAAAACAATTGACTGTAGAAGATTTGGTATTTGAATATTATACATGAAGATTTGATCTATTTATTTTTATTTTTATCATTTTAATTAATTTAACTTCCATTTGCACAATTTTAATGTAACCTATGCTCTTCTCCTGGTTATGAAGGTTAAATGTGCAAACTTTGGCACATATTGGTCAAAGCGTGTAGATTTGTATAGAGAACATACACACATACATATATACATACATATCCACATTCAATTTTATATATTAAGATTATTTAAAACTCTGCGAGTGGTAGGCCTACGATTTATACGCCCAGTTTCCTAAATCGTACCTGGAGGTTGCTTAAATCGTACCCATTTTTAAAACATTACATATAATTTTTTTAATAAGAACTACGCTACATAAAGTAACGTAATGCATATTATATTACTGTCATTTATTATGTCATTTTATTAATACAAATGAGAAACTGAAATGTTTTAAGATACAAAGATTTTTGTAATATACAAATAAAAAATTTTTAATATCTACTACAACGAAAACACGTAGGTCCATTCAAGGTAAAATCCTATTTAACACAACTGAAAGATACATATTTTCAGATTCTGTCGTTCCACATGTCGGAGACAAAAGTGAGAACGTTCTTGGGCCGTAGACACTCGTGCAGATGTCTCATGCACCCATTGATTGCACACAGAGCAGAGAATCATATCTTCAATGGCAGCTTCTTTACAGATAAAACAAAACCAGTCCTCTTCTTTTACATCAACATGAATCATATTAGAAACTTTTTTCGTCCTTTTTGATAGCTGATTTCCTTCTTATTCTTCTTTCTTTTTTTAAGTTTCTCTTTTCGGTTTCTTCTGCTGCAATTGAATCTAATAGGGACTTGAAGTTAACACAACAGCTTGCTGAGCAACTTTTCTCGTTCTTGTTTGAACTGAAATATTTGGTTTAGGGAGAAGACTAATTTCATTAAATGGAATCAAGGATTTAGTAAGTGTAGGTGATTTAAGACTGATGATTCTACTCGTGGATTACTGAACAATGCTGTTACTGGTGACTGGCTGGTCAGTGCTTTTACTGGTGGAAGGCTGGTTAATGCTGATACTGATGGGTGGCTGATCAACTCTGTTGGTACTTGTGGATGGCTGATCTGATCTTCAAACATCAGAATACGTTAAACCAATTACTCTCTTATTTCCCGTGGAAAAGTTGTATTCCTCCCGTTGAAGGGCCCGTTTGCAGGACGATCCAACCTGTCTTTACCTTGCCCATCAAATGTCGTTTGAAAGTCGATTTTGGAATTTCGCACTTACGGCAACATTCATTCAATCTCACTACTCCGGGACGAAATTCATCCAATACCTTAAGTAAATTACTTCGTTCCCATTTTCCGTATTCTCGTTTGACCATTATCCATTCTGAAATTAAAAAAATTTATGCACCAAACATTAATTGTTCACATTGCCAAAATCGTACTAATACGATATGAGCAACCTTTTAAAGTACGATTTAGGAAACTAGCACTTCAAGCAAAGTATTCATATTATAACCTAAACAAAGCTGTTACAGTGACTATTTTTACCATTTAAATAATTAAAACTATCTTATATGTTACGTGTAATAGAAGATATTCATTAAACTAACTCTCTATCTCAATAAGAGCTTACGAAAGAGTAACAAAATCTTATATGAGAACTCAGAACTTACTATTAAGCACGATTTAATACAGCTGCCGTCTTGGGCGAAATATGGGAAACTGAACAAGTATCAGTTTACATTTGTATTTCGTGAAAAATTTCCCAGATGGCTCCTACTTACAATAATTTCCTCAATATTAATAGTGGTACGATTTTGGCGCCGGTATGATTTAGGCTACTTTCCCCTAATGAAAATGGTATTCGCTGAGTTTTAGTTCTGCTAAGTTTCAACCCTTTAGTTTCAAACAGCCAGCAGCATCACATAAATAGGAATCCGCTAATAAAAACAATTGATGCATGTCATACATAGTACACAAAAAGGAAGTGTCATCAGCAAAAAGGACTGTGTCACAATTTATTTTATAAGATAGATCATTTATAATAATAAGAAATAGTAGAGGATCCACAACAGATCCTTGAGGAACTCCAATATTAATATTAAGAGCATTAGAAAACTTCCATTAATACATGTCATTTGAGTACTATTATTGAGATAGGATCTAATTAAGTCCAATTCTTTGCCTCCGTCTCTATAGAAGTAAAGTTTGGAACAAATGGTTTCATGAGACACACATTCAAAAGCCTTTGACAGGTCACAATGTGTAGACATGGTACTATCATGCCTCTCAAAACTAGTAACAACAGACTCCACTAAATAATTAAATGCATCAAATGTGGATAATCCTGATCGAAAACCATATTGTGAATTAGAGAATAGACTATTAGATTAAAAATACTGAGTCAACTGTATTTATGATAATTTCTATTATCTTTGAAAAAACAGGAACTATAGATATAGGACTGTAATTTTCCATTTTTGAAGGGTCAACTCTTTTATAAACAGGAATAGTCTTAGTTATCTTTAAAGATTCAGGGAAAACACCACTTGATAAACACCCATTAATAAGCATGTTAATGGTTCGATGATGGAATAAATAATAAACTTAATAAAATCACTATTAATGTCATACAAATCTTTACATTTAGAATTTTTCAGATCAAAAACTACTTTTATAACTTTTTCTTGAGTAACAAATTCCCATTTAAATTTTTTTTCAATTATGAATCAAATATTAGAAAGATAGTCCACAGAAATGGCATTACAGCGACTTAACCTTTTCGATATTAAATCCATAATCGAATATGCGATTACAATTTTTAAATTCGGTATTTATGACATGTCAAGGCTCTTTGCGTTTGTTCGAAGATGAAATGATATAAGATTCGTTAAATTTTCATTTCGCTTCTTTTATGGTCAATGCATAGGTACTCCTTTTTGACTGCAGTATATAAACTTTGACTTCAGAAACATTAGCTTTATAGTAAGTTGCCCACTCAAGATAGCTGTAGATTTTCAATAAAGGATCTTTTAAAATACTTTAATCCTTAGTATACCAACCCAAGTTTTGTTTACGCATTTTGTTTGAATTAGTATTATTCTCACAAATATGTGTAACGCGGAAAAATAGTTGAATTCATATAAAAATGCGGCAAAAAGTCGTCGTCGTCATCATCATCATCATCATCATCATCATCATCATCATCATCATCATCATCGTGCTTAGTGTTAGTAGCCTGTTACGGTCTCCGTCCATCTTTTCAGGGGGCGTCCCAAAGATCATCTTCCATGTGGTATATAGCGGAGAATTTGTCTTGGGAGTCTGGAACGGTCCATCCTATTGACATGGTTAAGCCATTTTTATCTATAGTGGTTGAGATGTTCGTAAATAGGTGTAATTTTCAATTCTTTTGTAATTAGTTCATTCCTTTTGTGGTCAAGCAAGCTGTAGCCGGCAGTCCTCCTTAGAAATCTCATTTCCGCAGTTGTTAGGCGTTGAACATCTGAGTTTCGGACAGTCCAGGCCTCACTACCATACATGAGGACAGGTCTTGCTAGAACTTTATAAGCTTTTAACCTGGTATGTTTTTGGGTTTTCGTGGTTGTGAAAACCTGGTTGATGGTTCTTAAGGCTCCATTAAAATGTTGAATATTTTCAGATATATCAGTAACGGGTAAATATGTCAAATTATAACCTAAATATTTAAATGAGTTTACCTGTTCTAATGTATGGGTTCCAATGCAAATTTTACTCCTAAGTAGCAAAAACAGTATCTATCAAAATTATAATCAGTGTCCCTAATTTCTTTTTTTATATTCAGGTTAAGAGTGGTCCTTCAACACATTAATACATAATTAATTAAATATGTTCGCTGTTTACTTGTACTTTCACCAGATTTTTGTCAACGAATTTCGTACAGTTCTCTCCAAGATCTTCAACATTGCAAGGCGCAAAAGTTTAAATAAGAGTTCGTCCTAATAACATTATGAACACTCAAAACTGCAACATATCTGCACAACTTCAATAACCAATACAAACTTATAAAAATCTGCAGAAATTTACGCTGTGCGGTAGTGACAATGGGGGAGTGCTGATTGAGCAAGCAAGCCTGCCTGCCTGGTCCATGCGCTAACGCAGGCTCTCACCAAAACATCACGTACACTCACGAATGCAGGTGACTGCAAACGTTTTTCATTTCATCACATTCTACACACTAATACAACTACAGTAAGTGCAGCATCGGATCCAAGTATTATTTCGGTTAGGCTATATTGTTTGCATGAATTTATAAACAATATTTACTATAGGAATTTTGCCGGGTTTTCTGCTCTTTCGGATCACAGTGCCGCGTGCGGCAGATAAGCGCCTTAGCCGACTGATCTACGCCGGTAGCTAAGTTCGTGTTACTAGTTGTCTACTGAGTACGTGTGTGCTGTATATGCAATTTGCCTTGGAAAAACGCCAGCTTCTTTTCCTTTATATTGTGCAGATTAATGTTTTATCATACACTGCATATTTATCACGACACTTATTTTTTTATCTGATCCAAAAACTCTAACAAAGACGTGATATCGTGCATATTTTACAATTCAAATTATCTTTTGTCCGTTTAGTCCTTTTGATTCAAAGACTCCCAGTCCTGAAATATAGCTCTTGGTAACGGATTGGATAAATAGATAGATTCGCCTTTCCTGCCTTCCCTGACGATGGAGCCGAGTTATTTCTCAGAATCGTTGGAAGTTTCTGCATCTTTTACATGTATGTACAAAGACTCAAACATTTCTCACAATGTTGTACAGCGTGAAAGTCTTAAATTACAGCTATTTTCTTTAAAATTTAGGATTCGATGTGTAAAATATAGGGAACATGTTATCTACTACATAGACTAGAATATAAGAAAATTGTGAAATCACATTTAGTAAATCCGAAAATCCGATCCTGCGAAACGTAAGTGAATGCCTAGTTATAGATCGTTCAACTTCTCCCCCAGTAGCAAGATAACGCTATCTTTTTATCTCAAGAGTTGTCACTGAAAGCATGGGAGGGTAAGAGACAGAAAGTAGCTCTGTGAGGAAGACTTCTCAGCGTGCTGCAGGATTTCTGCTACTGAACTTGTCCAAAGCTACTCTGTTATTGGCAATAATCGGAAATGTTATGTTGGAGCGATGAAGGCAAAAGGTATTTATTTCTACCATCGTATGCTCCTTTATGCATAAAGCATTAATCATAATCATGAAGGATTAGACATTAGATTGTTTTAACCTTACATCGAATTAAGATAAAATCGATTGCCTGATTTCATAGAGAAAGAAAATGCAAATCTGGTCGGAGAAAATGAATACCTTCGTTCCTAATAGATGATTTGTATGATATTTTATGCATATTAGTATTAGTTATTACTGTTAATATATAAGTAACATTTTGCTGTAATTCGAATAACAAATATTTGAATCGATAGTTGCATAAATAACATGAATCCAGTTTTTATTGAAATTGAGTTACGTGCTGTACAGCATTTGTATGTAGTAAATGTATGTCTTGATACATAAATAACAGAAGTCCTTGTATTTCAAATGGGTAAGCTTGCACATTCATTTTCATGTTCTTTGCATACTGTAAAAACATCAGTCCTGGCCTCATGTTGTTTATACTAAGATGGGAGATGGCAGCAGCTTCTATGTTTATTGCGCTGGCATCACTTTACACTTTCCTTTGTTTTATATTATTAACTGTTAGCATTAATATCTTGCTTGATGTGTTCAAGTGATTAACAGAATATAAAATGTCAAAGAAAATATTTACTCATCTTTAGGATAAGGTTTTCAATATCAATATTCAGTTTCATACAACCATATCTGGAGTAGTTGTGCAAAACATGAGCTAAAGAGTTAATTTTCATTAGATGAGGTTTTTTCTTCTTTTTTTCTTCTTCAGCTTTTCACAGACACTGCAGTGTTTGCCAAAATTAACTGAAACATTGTTTGGTGAAGAAACTTTGCAAAGTTCAACTTATTGTCTTCAATTTTCTTCAATATATCATGAGCTACTACTTGAGAATACTCGTCACTGTTTTGCTAAAAATATAGAAGGCATCCATATCCTAAGCTGAAGTACTTATGGTCTGTCCAAAACTACTTCCGACCTGACAAATGGCGCCTTTAGCATGTTATCATGGCAACCATTCAAATGAACCAATCACGAGAGATGCGTAACCATGGTAATGGGACGGTGTTGCCGTGTCTATGTTTACAAGTTGCACGTGAATACTACGGCCTAGTGGTGAATACAGTGAGTTGGCTGGTTAGCGCGTGCTTTGTGTGAATTAAAATATTATTTAGTTGTATTATTGTTTTACTGTATCGATAATTATTGTATTTAAATTACATTAGACGTATTATCTTCGTTGTTATTGGTGAAGTGTGTGACTAGTGTGCGTTTTCTAGTTTCTGCGAGATTTTCTAAACAGGTGACTTGTGCAATGTCGGAAGGAAGAAAAGCCAGGCGGAGAACAAAGAGTATTGGACAAGGTGTCCCGTTAAAGAGTCAAGCGAGAGAGATGGTGTGTTATGTAAGAGAGTATTTTGAGAGGGAAAAAGATAATGTCGGGCCTCTTTTACCTTTGGCGCAAGTCATAATGAGAACTGTTGCTTGTGTTAAAATTAATAAGAGCACTGTTATCGATATTGGAAAAGAAAAAGGCCGTGTAGATTTTTAATCATAAATATTTTTACAGTTTAAAATTTTTAACGCCTTTCTAACAATATTACATTGAAGAATACCGGCACTCATAAAAGTAAAGGCTTCGTATTAAATTTAAACCTGTTTTTACAGTTTACAGTCCTTTCGACGCTTTTCTAACGGTATTACATTGAAGAATAACGGTACTCCTATTAACTACTACTTCTACTACTACTACTACTACTACTACTACTACTACTACTACTACTACTACTAATAATAATAATAATAGACTAATACAAATAATAATGTACACAAATTTTAATGCCTAGTGTTCAAAAAATTGGTTAGAAATATATGTGTTCATGTCAGCCGTTCATTACTGCACTCTATCGACAGCGCGCTCGCTTACACGAAAGATGGTCAACACGACAACACTGCTCCCCCTTCTCTGTAAACTGTCAAATCGGAAGTAGTTTTGGTCAAGGTATAAGTAAAATATGGGAACATTTGATGTTACCTTTGTTGCTTGCATCAGTGCCAAATAATATGCGTTACTAACAATTTCAGTTGCTAGGTTCAAAACTGAAGCTGGGCTAAGACATTCTGACAAATTTCTGCAGCCGTGCTCCTTTCTAGGGTCATTTCTGTAGCTGTCTTAGAATCATAAAAACCTTATTTAGTTTGACTGTGCAATCGAAACTTCGGAAAGAATGGTGATGCCTAACAGAGTGATACACCAACGTCAGTTCTGATGCTACTATTTCTTCAGTAAGGGTTGAAGTAGTTGGCTTCAAAAGCGAATAAATAAATGAGCTAGAAACCACGGAACGTCTGTGCAATTTATGTTTTTGTCTCTGAAGTGATGGGTTTATGTGAGTTATGTTACCTTTTAATTTTGAACAATCAACATCACATTTGCAAAATACCGTGACTTCCCGCCGTCTTCCCGCCATACGTGGTTTTCACTAATACTTTTTTTAAAGAAATTTCGTCTTCTCAAAATACTCGTTCTGGACTTTACACTTTCTTTTTGGCATTTTTATGCTGAACTAAAATTCTGTAAATTTACTAAAATGACAGAAAACGCGGGAAAAACGAGAAAACTGAAACCATAACAACGTGACAGTAACGCCAAGGGAGCCCTCTTTGAATGGCGAAACCGGATTATTGTTAGTTAACATTTATTCCAAACAATAACTAGCCATGCTAGTTTAGCATTGCTGTCAACTATAAAGAAGAACTATAACTAACAGTAAGACTCCGCTCAAATTATGGCTATATATAGTGTAATTCCGGCACAGTAGGCAACACTGCAGACTAAAAACACTTTTAAAAACTTGCGCGAAAGAAAAACTCTAAACTATTACGATGTTCACCGCGTTGACACAGATAGGACTAATCATTTTTGCAACCACACTTCGAAGCAAGCGATTTTCACATCATATTATTTATTTTAAACAAGTATTTTTGTGTTATGAATACTGTATAAAATTGCAAAGGAATTATTTCTCATTAAAGTGCAATTTATTTGAAATCCGGATAAAAGAGTGTCCAGACAGTCCAGTCCGGAAACCCTGACAAGGTTAATAAAAAGTCATTTATCCGGGTTAAATCCGGATGTCTGGTCACTCTATTGTCTTACAATTATATCAATCTTTGCTTTTAGAATACAAGCTTTCAATAAAAACATGAGTTATAAAATAAAAAAAATTGTAGAAAAATAACAATAAAAAGGATCATCCTGAATTTTATACTTAAAGTAGCCCAATATGGAAGGTTAATTTTACACCAAGTGAAGACCCATGCATTCACAGTTTAGGAGAAAAATAATTGTTTTATATCTCTTCTGTAAAATTTATTTTATTGGACAAATATTGTTTATGCAACTATTGATTCATTTTTAATTTCTTATACCTAACAGTAAAATGTGAGATGTTTTACTGTAGCACGATAATAATAGTAATAATAATACTAATACTAATACTAATAATAATAATAATAATAATAATAATAATAATAATAATAACAACAACAAAATAGTGATGTGCAGAGCATACAATGAACGCAATTTTTTTAGGTACACACACCAAAGAAAAATTATGATTATAAGTAGCTCAAGTTCTCATATGATAGACATTATAGTGAAAAATTATGAAAAAAATAGATAAAATAAAATAAATATCACTGGAATATCAAAATGTAGTGAATACGTGAAAACATGCAATACAACTTGTCATAAAAATTAGTTGGCAACTCGTCATAAGATAATTTTCTAATTTGGATTTTTAAAAATTTCAAGTTTCGGCAGCCCTTGACTTCAGGCGGCAGAGAATTCCAGTAATGAGAAATAGCAACAATAAAGGATGAGGAATACAAATACATGTTGCATTTTAATTATATTTTGTGTTGTGCTGTTTTAGAACATGGTGTACAGTAAAATGAATAAAGATCCCTAATCTTTTATTAAAAAAATAGACTTACTTGAGTACTATAAGTACAGAGATTCTAGGATTTAAGAAGCATCTTTATATTCACATTTATTCCATACAGAATTTAACATAAAAAAGGGTTCCTTGAAAATTATTTTCCGTAATTACTGAAGTAACCTGATCATCAGAAAACAATAGGCTATATTTAGGGGTTTATTGTTTCCAACAAATTTTATATTCGTTACCAAATTGTAGTAGGCCTACGTTCAACATACAGAGTGTAAATGAATGACGTTGCATACATTTAAGAAGTTGTAGAGAGTGATACGGTGAATATTTTTCATTGAGGAGACCATGATCGGAATTGCGAAATGGCAGATCTAGGGCGCTATGAAATGTTTGATTTCTGTCTCTGTGATAGAAATACTTCCACTCACTGGGTTGGTAATATCTACACCGATGAAAATTGACGGAAACAGCGGATGACCCTACTGAGAGCATCTTCACAGCTTTGATACCATCAGAGGTGAGCGTAGAATAACAAGAAAGTGCACAGTTACACAGTTTGTAATGAAGCTGACGGTCACTCAGAACATTTACTATGACTGTAAAAGACAATAAACTTCCCCATACTTAAATTACTTTATCATTTTTTATTTCCTATGATTAGCAGAAACATAATTCGTAATTCTGTTGATCCGTCACAGTTACACAGTTTGTAATGAAGCTGACGGTCACTCAGAACATTTACTATGAATGTAAAAGACAAACTTCCCCATACTTAAATTATTTTGTCATTTTTTATTTCCGATGATTAGCAGAAACATAATTCGTAATTCTATTAGGGCTGTTGATCCGTCAGAGTTACACAGTTTTTAATGAAGCTGACGGTCACTCATAACATTTACTATGAATGTAAAAGACAAACTTCCCCATACTTAAATTATTTTGTCATTTTTTATTTCCGATGATTAGCAGAAACATAATTCGTAATTCTATTAGGGCTGTTGATCCGTCAGAGTTACACAGTTTTTAATGAAGCTGACGGTCACTCATAACATTTACTATGAATGTAAAAGACAAACTTCCCCATACTTAAATTATTTTGTCATTTTTTATTTCCGATGATTAGCAGAAACATAATTCGTAATTCTATTAGGGCTGTTGATCCGTCAGAGTTACACAGTTTTTAATGAAGCTGACGGTCACTCAGAACATTTACTATGAATGTAAAAGACAATAAACTTCCCCGTACTTAAATTACTTTATCATTTTTTATTTCCGATGATTAGCAGAAACATAATTCGTAATTCTATTAGGGCTGTTGATCCGTCAGAGTTACACAGTTTTTAATGAAGCTGACGGTCACTCAGAACATTTACTATGAATGTAAAAGACAATAAACTTCCCCGTACTTAAATTACTTTATCATTTTTTATTTCCGATGATTAGCAGAAACATAATTCGTAATTCTATTAGGGCTGTTGATCCGTCAGAGTTACACAGTTTTTAATGAAGCTGACGGTCACTCAGAACATTTACTATGAATGTAAAAGACAATAAACTTCCCCGTACTTAAATTACTTTATCATTTTTTATTTCCGATGATTAGCAGAAACATAATTCGTAATTCTATTAGGGCTGTTGATCCGTCAGAGTTACACAGTTTTTAATGAAGCTGACGGTCACTCAGAACATTTACTATGAATGTAAAAGACAATAAACTTCCCCGTACTTAAATTACTTTATCATTTTTTATTTCCGATGATTAGCAGAAACATAATTCGTAATTCTATTAGGGCTGTTGATCCGTCAGAGTTACACAGTTTTTAATGAAGCTGACGGTCACTCAGAACATTTACTATGAATGTAAAAGACAATAAACTTCCCCGTACTTAAATTACTTTATCATTTTTTATTTCCGATGATTAGCAGAAACATAATTCGTAATTCTATTAGGGCTGTTGATCCGTCACAGTTACATAGTTTGTAATGAAGCTGACGGTCACTCCGAACATCACATCACTGTACAGATCTTATATTATTTTATCTCTGCCTCTGTGTAACGTCACATTTGCGGTGGGGAGAAAAAGAGATAGCAGAAAGGTTGTTATGCTTTTTAATACTCTAACGCTCTCGAATAATATAAGACATTTGAAATTTAATAGTCATTGACCACCAGAGATGAAATGTAAGATCTGTAGACCATTGGGTCAACGCTATGTGCGTGTATAGGAACCAAGGGGTGTGTTTTTGTTTTGCTGAACTTCTAGACAATACTAACTGATTTAAAGTTCGTGTGACTGTAGCCTGTATATATTTTCGTTCGTTTTACTTTGTTTATAGTTCGATTTTTTTTCTATTATTTTATTTTATTTCTGGTGATGTAGAAGAGATGGTCTAATAGCCTTAACTACACCAGATTAAATAAATAAACAAAATAAAAAATACACAATTAAATTAAAAAACAGTTAAACGCAAGGCTCATGATGCAATGTTTTCTTCTCGGTGCCTGATCTACAGCTGTTTTAAATTGAGTTAACTCTAGTAGGTTTAAATTATTTCATGTGAGTGACGCTATGTAAAGATCCATCTTTATAAACGAGATTGTCTATAATTCAGTTTCCGAGATTTCCGAAAAGGTAACAACTAGTTTAATTTAAAATAGAAGCAATAATGAAAACCTGGGCAATGCCGGTTGTTCCCAGCTAGTTTACTATAAATGTAGAAGACAATAAACTTCTCCATACTTAAATTACTATCATTTTTTATTTCCGATGATTAACAGAAACATAATTCGTAATTATATTTTGGCTGTAGATCCGCTATTTCTCATTTCCGACCAAGGGTTCCTTAATAAAAAATTGCTCTCCGTATCAACCTCTCTTTACATATATGAATCGCCATTCTTTAACTCCTTATAGGCCTATAAGAACTACGCAGAAAATATAGCATAGTTGTTGATTCTTGATATCCCCTTCTACAACACACGCTATAAGAGACTAATGATACAGAAATAATTGTACAAAAATGTTGGAATCAGAAGCCGAAGTGCTCGGAAGGAACCTGCATCTTAGACTCTAAGGCATTAAATATTTGCATTACATTTAAGTATACAACAGAAAGATCTGCATAATAGGCTACTATATACTACATCAATGTTTCAGCAATCAGATTGAGTTCCGGGACAATTCACTTTAGACAATTTATTTTACACCATGAACCCTGAATTTGTATCGATGTATAATTTCGTTATATTGTATGTTTTAGAAAAATTAATCAGTAAAGATTTCACCATATATAGCATCATTAATAATTTTTCAATCGTAGGCATAATTCTTAAATAAAAAATTACATTAGGCCTACTGAACATCTCTATCACAGCTGGAAAGTTACTCGTAGTAAACGACAATCACAACATTTCAAGGATGAATATATTGATTTAGATGTATACTGCGTATAATCAATTATCCGCTACTTTGAGTGAGATGTAGGCCTAACTATTTTATTTTGATTGTTTCAGATATCCAGCTCCATTAAGGATATGCCAATGGCAAGCAGAAATAAAATTTGAGTCGACTTAACAATTGTCAGTTCTATGTCTTACAGGTAAAGTACAGATGTAGCATCATTGTGAAGTCATACAAATAAAAGGAAAATTCTAATCCACACTTCACCTAAGCTTAAAAACAAATATTTTTTATAATTACGGTTTAAGATAAACACGAGAATCACAAAAAATTATACTTAATTTCTAGATTACCTTTCAGATGTAGCATAAATATTATTCTGCAATAATAAATTTTCTACGAGCTGATGGATACACTAAATCTTCTTTTTAGCTGTAATTTATAAGACATAATGATTATTATGTTACAAGAGCAATCAAAATAGTATTGTGTTCATCGCTGTGGAGTAACGGTTAGCATATCTGGCACTGAAACGAACGGGTTCGGGTTCAAATCCTGGTTGGGACAAGTTATTTGGTTGAGGTTTTTACGAGATTTCCCCTCAACTAATTGGGAAATTTTCGGCGTTGGATCTTGGACTCGTCATCCTAATTACACTTGCCCGCTTTCATAATCATCTCCTTTTCTTTCTCATATTTTGGACTTGCTTCTGATATAGAGTAGGCCCACAGATCCCTAGAACTCATGATAACTCGTGGGACTGGGGTTGAGGGACCGCGGTGATGCCTATTTGGAAAGGTAAAAGGGATTCTGCAGGTTGTAGAGGAGCTCGGGGTTGGTCCGTAATGGAATCTGTAGTGGGAAAGGCTTTAGGGAATGCGCATCAGTACAATGAGCCCACCCATACCCAAGTAGACCCGAGGCGAGATGTTATGGCACCAACCTGCACGAAGTTTTAAATTGCCTGGCAGCAGGGTGGAGGATTGGGGGTTGTTTGGATTACGGTTCTCAAGTTCATAGCGCAGGCACTTTCGTTTCATCTCTTTCTAAAAACATTAGTCTTACCTCAGTATCACGACTTTCCTACTCAGAGTCCGAAGGTAATGGAAGTACGCCCGCTATACCGTCTTTGTATTCTTCTCCGTCCGAATCAGATGACTGATATGTGTTGGAATTAGATGTCCCTATGTTTATGGAAATGTTTTCCAAAATATTGTCAATCACGTGCTCACTTTCAATGTAATTGTTCTCTACTTTCTTCACATGATCACACACTGACATTCATTCTTCTTTCGTGATAGAAGAAATTTTTTCTTCTGCTAGTCTTCTGACGTCATCGAGCTTAAATGTAACATTCTTTTGCGCCACCCAGTTTTTCACAATACCCCAGATTTTTTCGATCGCATTTAGCTCTGGATGATATTGAGGCAGACGAATAGTAACATGTCCATATCGTGCCAAAATACTATCAACAAAAAAAGTTTTGTACCTGGGCTTGTGAAGTTTAACAATTTCAATTAACTCATTTTTGTGGCATCGTCCGCGTAACGAATGCCGTGAGAATCTAACCACTGTTTGATTGAATCTTTTCTGCTGTTAGTAGTAGGTGGTCTATTGTCTTGTACGTTGTGGTAGGACGCGTTGTCAAGCACAATAACTGCGTTGGGAGGGAGATTCGGAATGAGCATTGTTTCCAACCACCTAAAAGAGTGAAGTCACAAAAAATAATTTAAAATAATGATAATATAATAAAATAATAAAATTAATTTAATATTCTAATTGTATTTGGTAATATTCTCTCCCAGGCAACTCAAATATATAATAAATTATCAGATCTTCCTAGTTTCAGTACGTGCGACGGCAGTCCCAAGCTTTCCAACTATTTAATATTGATGCACTCCCATTTAACATATGGAATTAAAACGCACTGGTACTACGAGTATAATGCCTGTTTTACTATCAGAATTAACAATTTACCTACAATACCTCTCTAGAGAATATTAACAAGTCAATCCATAGAAGGTTTTCATTTGTAAACATCACATTGCTTGCGTATGGTAAACTTTCGTAAGATAATATTGTAACATTGCAACTGATAGAGAACTGAATGTGGTTTACATGTCGTCGGTAAGTCAATATAGATTTCACAGCTGTTATCACTTACTGCAGTTTCCGGCCTGCGGTCTAACAGGAAATACGTATTAGAATTTATGTAAAGAATTCAGGACTAGAGTATGCGTAAACTCCCGTCCATAAGAATGCGTGCAGTTTGTCAGTATCATCTCAGGTTTGCACTCTCTGGATATTTACATAATAACTGGATTTCTAATAAGCATCGTATTCAGGAAAGGATATTATAATAAGTATACTATTTATTTATATAACATAGTTACCATTCGTTAGACATTAAAATTAGCCTATATAATTTATTATAACTTTCCAGTTTAAAATGATGTAGCCTATAGAGAATTCCACGTTAAGAAAATAGCATTGAACTTATGGAGGCTGTTAAGTATTTTTCTTGAGAATTGGGAATTAATTAGTTTACTTTAATTCATAGAACATAATTTATTTTAGAACTAGATGTGCTAAAATTGTGTTACACCTCTAAAATTATCATTTATTTAATTTACGAATAACGGGTTAACAGCTAAATTAATGGAATCGCCTTCCGCTATCTTGCCGAACATCCCCGCTGAAAAATTTAACAGACAAGTTGGGGTGATACAGTTAAGGCTAAGATTTCACACTGTTAAAACACGTAATTGTCTGCGCTTTTTTAATAAGTATACAAAATTTAACTGTCAGAAAAAGAATAAAGGCATTAGGTATGTAACTTAGGTTCTTGTTTGATTATAGTGTGAAGTTAATAACGGAAAAAGTGTGCTGTACATAATCTTAAATTTGTATTATAAGCTCTTCTTAACATTTAATAAAGGTAAACGTGTGCTGCACATAATCTTAAATCTATATTACAAGCACTTCTTAATCCAGTAAAATAACAGTTTTATTATTATTATTATTATTATTATTATTATTATTATTATTATTATTATTACTGGCACTATTATTTGTAATAATTGCAGTAACGTTTTAGGTCCCTAAAACTGTATTTTAATGCTTACTTTCGATCATTATGGAGGCTAGTTGAGGTGTCTAAAAGTTGGTTTACAGATTCACCAATGGGCCTACAATCCATAAATGGTACACTGATTTTAAGGCAAGGTTCTTCGAAAGCGGTTGCGATTTCACCAATGGGCCTACAATCCGTAAAGTCCACACCTGTGGAGTAACGGTCAGCGCGTCTGGCCGCGAAACCAGGTGGCCCGGGTTCGAAACCCGGTCGGGGCAAGTTACCTGGTTGAGGTTTTTTCCGGGGTTTTCCCTCAACCCAATACGAGCAAATGCTGGGTAACTTTCGGTGCTGGACCCCGGACTCATTTCACCGGCATTATCACCTTCATATCATTCAGACGCTAAATAACCTAGATGTTGATACAGCGTCGTAAAATAACCCAATAAAAACAATCAGTAAATGGTACACTGATTTTAAGGCAAGGTTCTTCGAAAGCGGTTGCGATTTCACCAATGAGCCTACAATCCGTAAATGGTACACTGATTTTAAGGCAAGATTCTTCGAAAGCGATTGCGATTTCATCCGCACCAACTACAGTTGCTGCAAGCCCTAAAACCAGAGGACAAATTTCTACGAAGAAAATTCTGCTTAAGTATGCAGACTTTAATTGAAAACGATGATGAATTTGTTCTTTCCGTGGTGTTTTCTGACGAAGCCACTTTTCATCTTTCTGGTAAGGTGAATAGACATAACCTCAGAATCTGGGGGAGGGGGTCGGAAAATCCGCATACCTAAGTGGAACTTGACTATAGGTGTGTGCCGTGTTACCAAAAAGGGGGACACTTTGAACATCTTTAAGGTACGGAACTTAACTTTTTGAGTTTCTCTTTCCATTGGTACTATTTTCATGCACCTCAGATTCATAGAACGTAAATTACATGTGTTTGAAACCGGAAAGGTCTTTTGTAGGATATGTATCTTTATTCTAGCAATAAAAATATATTATTATTATTATTATTATTATTATTATTATTATTATTTGTTTCTAGAACAGAGAGTTATCTCTTTAGGGTCTATGTCGGTGTAAATCTATGCTTCATGGTTTGAGGGCCGTTTCAGAATATAAAGTATACAGATATAAGTTAACTGCAACAACCTATAAATTATATCAAAACCTGCCACTGACTTGGTTTCACTATCACTTCTGGATATTATTATAACCTAAGACGACTGAGAGAAGAACAGACGCTCGAGAGGCAATGGAAGGTGAGCAAAGAAGTCATAATTGAACAGAACGATTGTAACTCAAGTGATATTCTAAGACTACTACGGGTCTCCTGCGAAGGCTGAGTGGTCGGACCTTCAGTCTGCTCGGTCCGGATTCGAGTCCCGGTCAGGATTGGGGGTTTTCATTGAAAAATTCATAGTGATACTTCTGGCGGACAAGGTCGCAGTTGGGGTTTCTCTCGGAGTCCTCCCATTTCCCCATTTTAGGCATCTACATCATTCCATAGCATTCCCCGAACGCTGGCTGGTGACGCACGGAGGGGCTGGCCTTGGGACGAGTGATGTTGTCTGCTCGAAACCTGGGTAAGCATCGAACCTCAGTGTAGTCAGCCGGTGCGGGATTGAGGATTCACCTAGCTTGAGGATTAGCGAAATAGATTTTGAAAGAATTTAGTAAAATGTACATACTAAAGATTATTATTTTTTTGGTCCTACAAAATATATCTGTTATGGTAATAATTAATATTAGAGGAGACAAATTCGCTCCGGCGCCAGGGATCGAACCTGAGTCCTTGGTTCTACCTACCAAGCGCTCTCACCATTAAGCTAAGCTGAGATTTTGAGGTTTTGAAAGGTCGCAGTGCTGGATCGTAGTGCCCCGTCTCTTAATTATATTCAATTACTACTAACCTTAAGTATGTCAAAATTTATTCGAATTGTACATTAAGAAACAACAATGCACATATAGTGGGAGTAGTCATTCTACATAAATGTTCAGTTTGAGGGGCGGTATCGACACGGCATCTTTAATAGTCCCGTTGTAAGCTTGAATAAAAGTGTCCACTACAATTTAATGCTGTTCGCTTTAGAATATTATTTTCTTACATGTTGTTAAGTAATGTCGTTTGACTCACTTAGCTTTAGTCACTTGCTGTTTTCATTGCTGTGTGTATTGTTATTGAAAATGTGTTTAGTACCTTTGAATTAAAATTTGCTTAAAGAAGTCAATTGATTATTATCGACCAAATTTGATTTATTCAGATTTTAATGTTTTCCAAAATTATGCAAATAGGCTATATAAACATACATTATTAAAATATTATCATAAAAATGGTAAAACGTATAAAGAAGAACCGCATTCATATTTTACCAGAAGAAATTGGCATGTTCTTCAGCTGAACCTAAAAATGTTACACAATCACTGGACTAAGTCGGAGTCAAAGTTACGGGCCAAGTTGTATAACTTCATATTGAAAATAAATGCAGACCTAGGTAAATTTAATTTTGATAAATTTGAGAATAAAACTAAACAAATTGTTTAGTACTCATGTACCTTTTTCTCTTTTCCCTTTTTCTTATTATCAATATAGGCTATTTATTTATTCAAACATATTATTACGATCTTGATACGATTTTCTTTATTTATCTTAGTAATTGCTGTTTTGTAATTATTATAATACATTTCTTAATTTTATTGAATTTTTGTTATATTGAATTCTAGTAAGAAATTATTTGTAGGAGTTTCCCCGAACACGAGCTTGCTTAGACGGCTATGCGCTACTGTAGACCAAATGTTAAATGTTATGTTTTATTTAACGACGCTCGCAACTGCAGATGTTATATCAGCGTCGCCGGATGTGCCGGAATTTTGTCCCGCAGGAGTTCTTTTACATGCCAGTAAATCTACTGACATGAGCCTGTCGCATTTAAGCACACTTAAATGCCATCGACCTGATCCGGGATCGAACCCGCAACCTTGGGCATAGAAGGCCAGCGCTATGCCAACTCGCCAACCAGGTCGACCTGTAGATCAATGATTATTGGAATTATACATAGAAAAGGAATTGTATTGCATCGTATCACACTAAATGGGACTTCAGTTATTTTAATGTATGTTAACATCGCAATAATGTTAAGTATTTATTGTCTTGGACGATTAATACTACAAGTTATGTCAGATATTATTTCTTTACAGATTGCAGGCAAGCGAGTTACTCTCATGAAAAGGAGACAAGATCAGTCTAAACAGAGTCCTTCCATTAGAACCAAAATCTCATTTTAATACTTGCAGTGAAAATGTTGAAATGCTTCTATCCTCATCTCATGTCGCGGCCTTAACGATGTTCGTACGATACAATGTACGTAAACACAACACTAAAGCACTGACACGAAAAGCATTAGAGTAAAGGACGACCAACAATAAACTGCTAATCTAATCTAATCTAACGAATAACCGCGTCTGACGGTTTGAGGCTTAGTTCTAGCGTGCTGGTCTTCATCCAGGCAGACCGAGTTAATCCCCTACCAGGTCGTGATGGAATAAATGGTTGACAAAACATCAATTTCCACCAATACTCTTCACCTTTCATCTCATTTTATCTGTCATCTGCAATAGTTAAAAATACATGGGTTGTAAATAAAGTAGAGGCAACACTGCCGGGAATGTCTCATGCGCATTCGCATGCGATACGAGACAACTGGTGATCGTAGTTAGAGATATTGTTGATGTGCTGAATGATAAAACCTGTTGCTATGGCAACAGATGTTGTTATTGTACGTGGTTAAATGTAGAACACTATTTTAACTGTTCCAAAGCATGTTTACTAAACTTGAGCAGCGATCGTGGATAAAAATCGAGGTAGCCAGTGATAGAAATGCACGTAAATGTCATCAAGGGTTACTTGAAGCTTGTGGTATACGATGCATTACCGTATCGAACCAAGGTGGGTCTCTGCATTTCGTACGGGTCGGAATGAGACGGCACATGTGGCTCGCACAGGTCGCCCGTCCATTTGTGACGAAGTAAAGTTAGTGGGAGGTATCCTTGCTGTTGATCGTCGTTGGACTGTACGAGAATTATCCATCGAGGTTGGACTCAGTTATCAAACAGTGTGGCACATCCTGAAGAAAAACCTTCACATGAGAAAAACTGCAGCATGCTGGGTTCCTCATAACCTGACAGAAGGACAGAAGTGGCACCGATACGCAATAGCTCTACACCTACAGAGATACCACAACGAAGGGGACGTATTCCTGTAACGTATTGTTGCCATTGATGAGACATGGGCACGGGCATAATTATGAGCTTGAATAAAGCGTCAATCTAATGAATGATACTACAAAGGATCACTACGTCCAAAAAAGTGCGATATGAACCCTCTAGGGTGAAAGTCACGCTGATAGTGGCATAGGACAATGAAGGTGTTATCATTAGCCATACAGTACCTCACGATCAAAATGTCAATACAGCGCACTACCAGCATTTTCTCGAACACAACCTGCGTCCAGCTATGCGGCGAAAACATTCACATTACCTGGGATACGATTCACCTTTCATCTTGCATGATAATGCTCGTTGTCATGTCGCAGGAGCAGTGGTCGAATTGTTACAGAGATGGGATTGGGAAGTATTGAAAAATCCTCCGTATTCCCCTGATATGACTCCCTGTGACTACGGCTTATTTCCACGGTTGAAAGAACCACTTAGAGGCAAAAGGTTTCCAGATACTGCATCAGTGCTTCATGCAGTAGGGCAGTCCTTCAACAGAGACAACCTCGCTAATAGCATTCAACGGTTACCACGGATTTGGCAAAAGATACAGGAACACGTTGAAGGGATGTAAATGTATTTTTCATGTAAGTTCCATAATATGTTCATACTGTCTATGGGTGCCACTACTTTATTTACAACCCTCGTATAAGTTGAGGTGAAGTCTTGCTGGTAGTACGGCGTTACAATGCTGATATAAGGTCTTGGGGTCCAGGTTTTTGAGCTTATTAGAGACTAAGGCAGGATGGCCCATCTGTTAGAATCGGGTTCACGAATGCCACCCATGCCACCTATCGGACTTTGAGAAATATCATATATATATATATAGTATATAATTCACAATGGACCAAAGTAAGCCTAAGTGTAAGGATACGTCCTGAATCCGGTCATCGAAAGACCAAGCTAAGCCACATGTTGAGATGTTTCTAAATTCTCTCCATATCTCTGCCTTTGCAATGTTCGCACAGTGGAAGTAAACATAACACTATTTTTAGACCTACTGACATAAAAGGCATTTAAATAACGGACGATCTACTCGTACATATAACATAATGCTATAATAACGAATCTTCACATCAGTTTACAAATTAATGTGAAAGCTTGGATTTGTGGTTGCAAGAACGGAATTCACACAGTTGTAATTATTTATGTATAGAATATATTATTTTGTCACTGGTTTTCTACACTTACTGCAGAATTGTTACCAGTCAAATAATGTACCTCTGTTTGAAGAACAAATAATGTTCTTTAAAGATGTGGTCGGGAGGAGAAAGGTCTTAAGTAAAAATTTTATACTTTTCTGGAGAGCAGTAGAAAGATTGAAATTGGTGTCAATTATAAAGTTTTTTTAATTAAGAGGTTTTTCCTGGATATTATTAGTTTATATTTCTTCTAAAATAGGTAATGTTGCTCATTTAACAATTGTCTTGATTATTTCCAAAAAAAGCCGCACTTAAACCCTTTTAAGACTAGAACTCAAACTGAGTAGAAGGGACTATTTAAACAGACGTTTTTCATGTCAAAATAAGTGAGAAATGTAAATTATTAGAAATGCAAAATGGGTCTTAAACAATTATAGGACTGTTTCCCTGGTGCTTAAAGTTTTAAAGGGAAAGGGCATCAGTATGTGATAAAATGGCTAAAATACAAGTTAGAACTTTTTAATAGGGAAGCATGGAAATTAAACATGTGATGTTTGTAAGGAATAAAATATTAAATATTCTTAAATCCTTTATTCTGTGTGTGCTCGATTAAAAAAGTACAGTACTTTGAACATTTGGTAACGCTCTCTAAATCCAGTCAGGAGTCTTATTTGACTTTACCAGATTGTAGAAATTGTTTCCGCTTTCAGAATATATAAAAATCTCATTTTCACAAAAAATTCACTGAAGACGTTTTTCCTTCCGGCCACAGTAATATTACTAGTTATTAGTATTGTTATTAAAGGAACAATGTCTGATTGCATTCCAGGATGAGGAGTAACGTGTATCCGTTCCTGAGCCTACTCACTGTAGCTGCTGTGATCAACTTATTCCTATGGCACACCAGCATTCTGACTTCGCTTCGCAATACCATAGAGATACGAGACAGTGTTGTTCAAAATGACAAATTACATATTCCAGTAACAACTGAAATAATTTCGTTCGAAGGTTTTAACAACATAACCGGTTCTAATGATGGGGAATACATAGTTCCCAACATCATACACTTTTTAAGATTCAAGGAAAGTAATTTCAGTTTTGTGGACGCCGTGTGTGTGTTATCCGCATTCAGGAATCACCATCCAGACAAGATCATGTTCCACACGGATGTCGAATCTTTCATCGGTCCGTATTGGGAAAAAATAAAGAACACACCCGGTATTGTATATGAGATAGTTAATGTAACCCTTCCGACTCACATATATGGACAGAAATTCAGTAAAGGTTATCACTTATGGCATGCAGGTGACGTTACGAGAATTAGAATACTTATGAAATATGGAGGGATTTTCCTAGATAATGATGTTTATGTAGTTCAGAATTTTAATAAATACCGAAAATACGAATTCGCAATTGGTTGGGACGAGAATCAGTGTATAGGCACTCAGGTTCTAGTTGCCAATAAAAAGGCAAGATTCTTGAAACTTTGGTTGGAATCTTATAAACAATATTACGCGGATCAATGGTACTATAATGCAGGCTGCAAACCTACAGAGGAAATTCTTTACAAGAGACCAGAGCTTGTACATCGTGTGAAATTATTGTTCGGTGTTCACATGTTAGTTCACAATCTATACAAATCATATTGGAACGAATGGCGTAAACAGATTTCTATGCATCTGCTAATGCGACACAGATCTTATCTGGATAAGGAACATTTGGATAAGTGGCCAGAGTTTGACGAAAACAACATTAAATATTATAATATGACTTTTGGTGAGATGGCTAGAGAAGTGTATGGAATTTCCTGACGACAAAAATATTCATAAATTCCGCTATGTAATTATCAATATTTTATCTCACTTTTCATTTTGGTTTATTTATTTAGTATATTTTATATTTAAGTCAATTGCACACGAAGCTTTGTTAGATTTTCGTTGAAAATAAAGCTCCTCGTAGCAATGACTTTGTTACAATGGTGTACTTATAACTACGTGATTCAGTCATGGTGTAAATATAAAATTTCCTGTAATTCGGAAGTACTTACTGATATATTGTGTGGCATAGCGTACCCTTAGCTAATAAAGCATCGATATGTCGTTCTTCTAAGGTTTATCGGCGTAGTGTTAAGTCAATGCACTCAAAATTCAGATAATACATGAAGTCACATCAGTGCGAAATCGAGTTCGTCAGCTGCTGATACTAAGTACCTGAGTGTCAATACCAAGAGTATCGTAAAGAGACTGTTTTCTGTAGAATACTTAGGTGAAAGCTGAGTCAATCTGGACATAAGGTAGAATATATTACTTTTTTAACTTCTTGATAAAACTGCTTCCATCAGGACCGTGACAATGATTGTAAAAAGAAGTGCGGTATATTTTAGATAAGCAAATGAAAACCAAACTCCGGCGGTGAGAAAAGAAAAGTTAAAAATTGGACGTCCCTTCCCGAAATCTCTCCGTGACGTTAGGACCTTTGGGAGAATTTAAAGAGAAACTATAGGCCTACAGATAAAATCCCCACGCTTTAAAAGGACTGAAAGAGAATATTAAGATAGGGATATATCCCGTATAATTCCAACAACTGCTACGTGTACGTTGTAACATTTTAAGAAAATGCCAATTATGACTAGTATATGTAGACAATACTTTCATAACTCTATGAAATGAGTGAGTAATGCTGTTAACAGTTTAGGAAAATCTAACTTTGCAAAGTTTCCTACCGATATTTTAAGCCGAATATTTTACGGGCGAAATGATGGTCTTTGCCAGTAAACTACAATAGAGGAGGCAAGATCTGTCCTATGACCTCATCATTTGCCGCGGCTATATCACCAATGGGTATGAAGGGGGGGGGGAGATAGGTTTAGTCTGAGATGAACTTCCATGTCGGTAGGTTCGTATAATACATGAGTCATTCAATAATATTAGTGGCAACAATGTTTGTATGTGGCGCTATCAGCGGTAAATGATGCAAGCTGATAACAATGAGAAAGAAGAGCATCTGATGTGTGTTATCTGTGAGTTTGAAGACAACGATCTAATTCATAAGATATTTGTAGTGAGTTTAATTTTTAGACTGTTATCTGTAGTGCTCTAAAATGTTTAGCAAGTACGAACAAAGGTGCTTCATTAAAATTCAAATTGCAAGAGGCAATCGACAATGCCATACAGCATTACTAGAAGCTTGTGGTAGAGAGGCTTCGTACCGTGGCTAGGTGGGCATATGCATTTCGAAATTGAAGGGAAGATGTTCATCAAAAACGTGAAGCTGGCAGACCACTATCGGCAAGTAGTGCAGTCTGTTCGAAGATTACTATAACAAGACGCTGTGGATGGCATCCGTCGTCTCCCTGAGGTGTGGAGGTGGGTTCTTCATATTGGAGGAGATTACTTCTGAGCACTGCAACAATGTTACTGTTCCAAAAAGGTTTTCTTTGTTGTTAATTCAAATGTTGTCACTAATTATTGAATGACCCCTGTATTAACCATCACGAAACAAAAAACCAAACACGCATGCATTTTTTAAATTGAATTAACACTCAACAATGCAGCACATTTACAGCAAACGAGCATAGCGCGGCATATTATATCGCGGTTGAGGCTATCCCCATATTCTGCTACCGAGTCGTAGGGAATCATAACCTCTCCTCCCTGGCCACCCTTCAAGCTTGCTTGTGCCGCTGCCTGTGAGCGAGGTCGTCGCATCTCGCTATGAGGCTTTTGCCACAAGCCTCTCGCAGTGGAATGACTGCCAACAGTGAATTTAATATATAGAAGAATCCGAGTAAAATCAAGTGTTATGATACATCGTTATTATGAACTTATACTGTTGCTAGATATAATAACTCAAACATTTTGGGAAGGCTAAGCCACAAAAGCCTCTTTAGAGCTTCGCCACTGTTTCTTAGCAAGTACTATACAAAATAATGTCACTTATATGTAAGAACTATAATCGAAATGTAAGTTAGACCGCAGATTTGAATTGATAAGTGAAATGAGATGTGTAAAATAGTTGAAAATATGACTCATTGTATGCTGTCAAGTCTATAATATTGTTAATGAGTGTATGTGCATGTGTGTATTCTTTTTTTTTTTTTAACTTATTACGACTCTAAATCAACTACGATACTACCTAGCATCGTCGAAATTTGTGATAGCGAAATGGTGTATGGAGAAATTAGGTCCGAGAATTTCCCGTGGAAATACTAAACATTTCCTGAAATTAAATAAAAAAAAACTCAGAGTAAAGCCCAATCAGATAATCGGTCCAAGAGCAATTCAAACCGACGACGGCCAATGCAACCTCAGTCCCGAGTCCCATACATTATCCCGAATGAACGCCAAGTACGTAGTTTTCGAAGCACATGGCATAGAAAATGTCGAATTCATTAAATTGTCTTTCCAAAATTATCTAATGGATAGTAGTTAATGGTTATTTCATAACAATATCTTAACTTCACACTTAGCTGACATAGAAATGAAATATAGCAATAACAATAATAATAATAATAATAATAATAATAATAATAATAATAATAATAATAATAATACGCGTAATAATACCACCATTGTTATTCTGAAAAATTAAGAGAATGAAATAGGGGAAGGTCTCCCAGTACGGGATACTTAAGACTCTTCAACAATTATGGAAAATTTAAGTACTTGATTGCAATAATAGTACTGCAAATATGAGCAATTAACTTTTATTCTCACAATTCCCATGAATTTAATGACCTAGAGTTAAGACAAATTACATACACAATTAAAGTTAAACAACCTTGATTTAAGTAGAGCAAAAAATGGATCCCAGTATCGGACATACAGTAAACACCATTTGTAATACAAGCAATTAAAAACAAGAAATCATTAGCATGGACGCATTTTGAATCGAAAATGGATATTTTTTATGTTTATAAACAATAAACATCTACATAAGCATATTGATTATACACAGATATCACAACAATCCTTTGCCACACTACTTGAAGATATTGATTATGGGGGACAATTATTGGATTTACTGACAATGATCACATACAAAATAATCAATGTTATCTGAATCGGTACAGTCCAAATGCACCCAATCTGCATATAAGTTTATTGTATCCGAGTTAATCCTAGTTTCCAAACAGATTATGCATTCTGTTTCATATTCTATTAAAGTCGATAGTTCTCTTTTATGATTCCATTTCCTTGGCCAGATTTTCACTGTAGTAATTGAATTCCCTGATTTTAGTTGCTCAACTATGTAGGCCTATCCTAAGTATCCCTGATAGTGATCCCTTCTTCTATAACTTTCTGCCATGAAGATTTCATATTATTCTCTTTCCATTTGCCTCTCTTATTATTTTCCATGTCAGAACAAAGGCCTTGAAGTAAGAAATAGGCTATGAAATCTTATCTTTAATGATATTCTCTTGTCCGGTTCTGGGGGAACAGATTCTGTCCGATACTGGGTGACTAGCACAATGACCTAAAATTTTCCGCATCCATATCATTGTCACTCGCAAATCAAAACCAATTATATAGTACGTAACCCTTTTAATATACAATCCAATAACTACTGTACATATAACAAATGCTACGGTCACCTCAGGTGACAGTAGAAAGTGTAGAAAATAAAACACAGCACTTAGAAAACATACACCTCAGATTAAAACGCTCTCATAAGTTACTGTAGAGACCTGACACATGTCTCAACCTGTCGAATGCAGTGAATCAACAAATCCCCTGTAACGATACATAGTTGCTGTCTACCAACTACCGCACATAGCAAGAACTATGTTTGTCTGATACTGGGAGCTGTCCGGGGCTGTGGGACATTCCCCTATAGGCTACCTAAACGTGTAACATTACTGTTTAGATGACTCAGGCTCTAAGGTAGAATTTGAAAAGCAAGTTCATTTACTCATTTATACGAATTCCAGTCACTTATGTGCTACATGATGCTATAAATTAAGAAAAATATTATATAAGAGTTTGACACAACATGAAGAAAGTACATATTATATATCCCTAGTATTCCTAAAAAACTTATCAATATAAATGTAATGAAATGCTTACAGTAATTAAAATAATTATTTGTCATGGACTAGCTCACATATTGTGAAACGTTTCCAATATGTCAGGAGCAGTAATCGCCTGCGGAATACGAAGTATTCAGTAGACTTAAAATGTTTACGATGGTGCCGCTGGCGTATTAGGAAACTTGCCAAAACCAAGCAAATAATTGGCTTTTGCTAATCTGATGCCAATTTATCATTAGAAAAATCAATCATATGTTTATTATGTAGAACTCTGTGACAAAACTGACATTCCACTTCGTCCAATGAAAAAAGAAAGCAATATCTCAAAATATTCGTAATAATTTTAATAGCTATAATAGTTCCTTACAAAACGTTATGACAATTCATTGTACAGTAGTCCAGTTTCCTTTTAATTACGTTTCACTGTTATTATTAAGTGCGCCATAAGAAGTGAAAGTTTTTATGTGGCACACTAACAATATTTATTTTATTTATGTTTTGAAGCACCGGCACGCAAGAGTCTGTGGCATTCAGAATTTACTGGTAACTGGTATTTCAATGGCAAGTAACGAGTATGCAGTACGATATAATGAAATAATTAAGAGGATTTCTGTTATTGTGAGTTATTGTGGTTAGAAAGATGTAATATTCTGAATGAATTTTTTTTACGATTGTGTGTATTGTGTAAAATACTGTAAATATTCGTGGAATAAAATTAAATAGGGTAAGTGAAGGTATTATTAACGCTATGCAGATTATAACGCCATCTAATATTTTATAATTAGTTGCATGAAAATCTGTGTTGGCATCCCAAGTCAGAAAACTGTGGTGTTTAGAGGAAGCTTTCTTAAACATCTGGAACAAACAATGAAACGGATTTCTGTATTTAGTGCGAGTTTAACAACCTTTAAGTGAAGAAGTTCGTGCTTGAGCTGATCGTCCAGTGATGTGAATATTGTATTCTGCATAAAGTGAGTACAGATAATTGAGTTTGAAATATACAGAATGATAAATTGTTATGAGAAATTTGTTTATATGTATTCTTAAATTTAGTGGATGATGGTGTTTTAAAATGTATATTATTATATTATGGTAATTATTTATTTAAAATAAAATTTACAACTGCAGATAACGACCATCTCGCTGCGAGAATAAACTTTGATTTAGTATGTAAAGGTCTGTATTGATACTTCAATAAGTATTCACACCATTATATATATATATATATATATATATATATATATGTACGTATTACCTTCATGTTGCAAATAAGACAACTTTTGCAACATTTACAGTAGAAAAACGTATGTCAGTCCAGAAGAACAACTTTGTAAAGCAAAGAAACTTAAATATTGTCCATATTTCCTGGTAAATTCTTTATGATTGTTACATTTGAGTACATTATATAATAATAATAATAATAATAATAATAATAATAATAATAATAATAATAATAATAATAATAATAAGACAAATTTATATCATAAGAATTTGAAACAAATTACACAACTTAGATCATGTTTAGGCATACAATATCAATATTACACACACAAGAATCCCTTTTTATTTATTCTGTTCTTAGGCCATAGTAGAATTCAGAGTAAGCATGACCAAGAGGAAGAAAACTTGACATTGCAATCAGATCATGTTTTTTTCTCTTTTGTGATTGGAATAGAGCCATGATAAAGACGAGGTAAGTTATCATGTGAAATATGATTTACTGTCTTATTTTTTCACGTTTGCTTTCTATTAGAGAATACACTGTCCATGGTAACAATATATCATGGAATTTCCGCATTTTCAGAGACATAGGATTGTCAGAACTGAACTGAAACCAGCCAGCTGTTGTTATCTTGAGGTCTGGATCCTTCTTTATTGTTTGCTCTGCTAGTCCTATATCGCTAAAGTATTCTTGTTGCTTATGAACAACCTCAAATGGTTTGCTTTGCCTTGCATTGGCGATAACCTCTACCCATGTGACACGCTACAAGTATGATTGACCATTTTTATTTGCGTTACAACGTTATTCGGCTCAGCAACACAATCAAAATACTACAGCTCTCGAAGTAATGTGAATATCAGTAAGATGATGGCAGGACATGACGCAAGATGTGCGATACAACATTTTTCAGCCGAAAACTCAGTTTGGTCAAAAACGGATTTACAACGTTATTCTAGGCAGGCATTCAATTAAGGACAATCGACCGGACTTGGATACCACGAAACCTGCGACATGAGCAGCACAAAGAAAATTGGACTCTTTACTATGTGAAGACGGTTGTGCACCACTCAATGACAGTGACTTCAATTTCATTTTTTAAAGTTATGTGATAATGAGTACTGAGACTTTTTTGCTGTCCTTAATCATTTATAGTTGTTTAATTCTATAACATAATCTCACACTTGTCACTTAATGCTTATAAACATGTTTCTTTGTTCTAAAAAAATAAGTTGCGTTATTACCTTCACTGCTGGTAATAGCGCCCGTATTCGTCATACTTTTATGTATTGTTGTAAAACTTTAATCACAATTACCGCTTTTGAAATGTACATTCCATAGGAAAGGCTACAAATGATCAATATTATAAAATATCAATATTATTGTCTGTATTTCTGGTCAGTTGTAACTCATTTTTAAAACTGATGGCGTTTAATACCTTCACTTACCCTATAAATTGTATTAACTTATTCAATTTCAGTATCTCAATATAAAAATAGCTTTTGAATAAAAATAAGGAAACCAAGTCTAGTCTGTTCTCATCCTTAATCACTGGGAAAGATTTTCAACGTATTTCACAGAAGAAAACTCAAAATTCCCTGTGGTCACATAAATTTAGGACATAAATGCCGCAAGGCAGAATCACCGCACCGGTTAGGTCAGCGGTGACAAAAGCGGGTGTCGTGATTACATCGTGTAATCACAGACATTCAAATGGGTACGAGGAGTTTTCTGTACATTATTGTGTGCTTCATTCACATACTGAAGGCAAGCAGTGCGGTATCATGTCGCTCTACAAGCTCTGTCTCTACAAGCAGTAAGAGGTGGTTTCGTAAAGAATGAGAAGGAGAAGGAGAACTTTTTTGTTGTTCTGTGGGACAAACTGTAATATGTTTACTTTTCTCAACGGTTCAATTAGGAGTATATAAAAACATTAATTGTCACGCTGAATAATGTATTATTATTATTATTATTATTATTATTATTATTATTATTATTATTATTATTACTGACCACTAAGTATGTGTTTCTATAATTCTTCTGTACGTGAATGAATATTGATATTTTTAGATCTTCTCCCTAGAAGGATAAAATTATCAGGGTTCATCTCAATTTTAATCTTCTTAATCTTTAGATGAGGGTACCTATTTATTAGTTACTCATTTAATAATAATATTGTAGAATAACTGATCCAATATTATGTGCCAACGAACTGTTAAACGCCAGAAATTGACATGTCTTAAATCATAGCCAGGAAGAGAAAGACTATATAAATAAATGTAAGGAAGTCAGCTACCTAATGGGGTTTGAAATATCTCGTGCTGTAATGTCTTTTAATAGAACAGAATATCTCAAAAGAGTAATGACTAAAATAGCTTAAATAACTTGTCCATAAGAAGTTGTTAATTTTGAAAAACTACGAATCTCTCGACCAAGTATCGAGAGAAGAATTTAGAAAATTCCTGATTATATTCAAGAGGAAGGTTAAAAAAAGAAGCAAGAAAAATCGTATATTATTCACTGGCTCTTGATGAGAGCAGTGCCATTACTGACACAGCAAAGCTTGAGATATTTATCCGCCGGATTGATCAAGATACAGGAACCATCACTGGTTGTAGTTTTCATGCCAAGTACCTTTCCTCTGTCTCCTTACTTCATATTAGGGGCTACAAGACAACAAACACCTTTAAGAACAGCTTAAAAGATAACCTTATTAGCATTTCACTCCAATCATTGATTTAAAATATCACTGACTACATTGTTACTTTTTTCTTTAGACATCAACCTGATTGTGCTGTATTTTAATTGTCTCATAATAATCTCTTTCTATTATCTAATATTATTTGAAATATATTAAAATTCTATGTATTTTAGTTTAATTCTGCTACACAGTTTATTTCAGTGTTTAATTAATAGTTCATAGTATTTTGTTGTTTAATTTGTAAATAACTCTTGTATACATGTAACTCTCATCTAAATCAAATTGTTGAATTCTTTGTAAATTCATGCATATGTATATACACCTTTTTTCTGGTTGAGTGGAAGAGAAGGCCTTACGGCCTTAACTCTGCCAGCTAAAATAAATCATTATTATTATTATTATTATTATTATTATTATTATTATTATTATTCATAGGCATGTAATCACTGCAGCTCGAGATTTGGTCACCGCTGGGTTAGGTGGTGATGATGGTGGTGGTAGTAGTATTTTAACGTTCTGACGTGCAGAGTTTATTCAGGTCGAAATTCAACCTGATCAAAAAATGTCTGACATTTTTTCATGATGACCTCTATGAAGGACAATAACTTATCTCCTATATGTCGTATATGCACGACACGAGATCGAGGGAGTTATACAAAGCATTTTGTTGTCCCTTAAAATCCACTGCCTTGATTCTCAAGCCGCATGTCTATTAGCCGCATGTCCCAAAAGTAAGTTCACAATGCATATTTTTTAATATTATATAATAGTTTGTACGAGAGAGGTAGCTAAATTATTAGACTAAAACGTTTTTCTTTGAAACATAATATAATTCGTCATATCAACTGTCAATATAATTTACAGAGTCTGTATTGTTGTAAATATTATTTTTTACATCTTCTGGTATATTTTTCCAACGGTTGGATATATTTGCCTCGCTGTATATGTACTATTGGTGTTTTAATTATTTTATAATGCAGAAGATATTCAACAGTATGTTGTCCTATGGCTTGCAAAAGGCCGGATGTGAACCCAATTGAAAATCTGTGGTCTATACTGAAGAAGAAACTGAACAAAAAGAAGCTTACAACAAAACATGGACTTGCTGAAGCATTGTGTGATATCTGGCTAAATTAAGTTGATATTCAAATACAATGTCAACCTTTGGTTTCGAGCAACCCTGACAAAAATCAACATGTTAATGAAGAATAAGGTAATGTTCACAAAACATTAGTAACCAGACCAATTTTCTGTTCATTATTTCTGTGCAAAATACATTTTCGTTCATTATTTCTCCCGATAAATACTGCTTTTTTGCACATGTAATCACTTTAGTCTAATAATTTGGCCACATCTGTAACACACTATGCACTGTGTTATATTTTTCCACGTAGTCTCCATGGCGATTGAGGCACTTGTCTAACAGTGAGACAAGTTTTTCTGTGCCACTCTCGCAAAATGTGGTGTCCTGACCGTTGAGCCAGCGTTTCACCGTTGAAGCACAGTAGAAATGAGGAAAAAATAACGTAACTGCGTTCCAAAACAACAGTGTTGTTCTGAGCTAGTATAAAATACATACTGTTATAAAATACTCGTTTCAATTTGGAACTACATTATGACAACGCCTGTTTCACAGAACACATCATTAAAGTCTAAAATTACAGTTGATTTTCCTTAAAATGTTAGGCTATATTTTGAGTGTCAGAGGATATATTAACGCAAGTTTTAGAAGAATTTATGAATACCGTACATATTTGAAAGCCCTTGGAATTCTTGTAGGTTATATAGTCCATATTCTACGCACAAAATATAAGAAGCAACTTAGGCCTACGTAGCACATCGACTAGAATACAGTAGAAGAGAAATGTGAGAGCACATTTATTGTGGCCAATAATGCAATTGTGCTGAATATAATTCGTTGTACTGTGGCAATTCATCTACGCCCTAGTAGGATGATAACATTATCTTTCATTTCAACGTCATCTGTAGCTGAAAGCATGACTGGTTTAGGGCAGGACGTAGGCTACAACAGTTTCTCAGTGACCGACACGCTGTAGTGTGGAGTAGTGTTTCTGCAATTGGACCTCCGCTAGTGCTGATCAGGTATGATGCAACTTTAGCAATAAAAACAATATTTATTGCGTAAATAATTCATTGTTATAAACAGAATGGATTGCAAGTCCAATAAATGTGTTCTACCTGACTTACGACCGTTCCATCGCACAATGATACAAAATGCATATCTGGTGACAGAAAATTAATAACTTCTACTCTAATTTAGTTTTATTGATTAGTGTTGACAGAGATTTTCCAAATCAGTGGGTTAGTTGGAAGAGAACGCACAAGAACTGCGTTCCGCAAAATAAAAAATGTATGAATATCGGAATTTCAGGATGCCAAACTTGATACCCAATAACAGTCCATTTGGCCATTGCTAAATCGATAAGGTTAGTTCCTGTAATTTTTTCCCAAATAAATCACTGGCTTAATACACAATTACAACTTTTTTATTCAAGACGAAATATTTTGGGATTGAATTCAATGACATTTGAGGACATAATATGCAATAAAATGAATATTATTTTATAGTCTTAGTCGCCTCGTGAATGATGGAAACCTGTCTTTGGACATCAATAATGTCTTCCTAAAGGATAGTTTTCATTGACTACGATAAAAAAGATGCTATAATTTAAACAAATAATATTTATAGTTATTCGATATGGCTACAGAATATAAATAATGTAAAAAGAGTTCTTCACAAATTATTCTCTATAGTGGCTTAATGATCATCAACAAATATTACATTTAGCAGTAGTATTTCCTAATTTAAAATCAAATATCGTCGCTATATTTTAGTACGTACAATATATATATATATATATATATATATATATATATATATATATATACAAAAATCAACGTCGAAAATCTATTAGCAAAGACCGTAAGTTCAGACATTATAAATCTTTCAAATAAGGGCGCAAAAAGGCATTATAATCAATTAAAATAAGCAACAAAGGCAATAAAGAAAAACATAGTATTAGGCTTATACATTTTATTGTTTACATGATGAATCAATCCATATACTTATTGTGACATAGTGGAGGATATTATATTATAATTTTTAAGTTTAAAAATGTTTCTATTTACACTTGACAGAAAAGTTTTATGAAATTGCATTGGCTTCTTGATTAAACATCACAACCAATTTTTTTTTTAATTTTCTACTGTCATGTTCTGTCTTCTGCCAGATAACACAGTTTTTATACGACAAAATGACTTCTCGACATCCACAGAAGTTATGAGGGCAAATAGGAAGCACAGTAATATATGATTTCATTTCAACTTCAATAGAACTGTCCTCCTGTAATTTTTTTTTAAGTTTTTACAAATCATAATGTTGAGGAAACAGTCTTTTACACATTTCCCCTGCAAATAAACCCTTTTCTCTTGGCACAGTGTCTAATCGTTGCACTGGATCTTCCATAATTTTCACTGATTTCCACACAGGCTGTTCTCTTTCAGTCGAGTGACCACTTCTGGTAAGAAATTCAACTCAGCTGCAATGAAAGTTACGTCATTTTTCACCTCCTTAATTCCCGAAGCCTTTTAGCTGCTGTGGTCGATGATGCTTCATCCTCCAGAGCGCTGTCGTTGTTTGCATTAGAAAATGTATTCAGTAGGTTCACTTATTTGATTTGAAGATATTTCTTTTGAACCGAAAATATAATAATAATAATAATAATAATAATAATAATAATAATTTATTTTAACTGGCAGAGTTAAGGCCATTCGGCCTTCTCTTCTACTATATGAAGAGTCCACTGCAAGAATGATGGATGTCACTTTTTGTCGAAAATGAACTAAGACTGTCAGTGGATAGCTTAAGACATATAGAATGTACATACAGAGTTATATGGTATTAACACTGATAGTCATTGTCCAGTAATGATCGGAAAATCACAGTTAACGTTTGAGCGCTAAGCATTTCAAACTTTCAATTGCTTCTCCTGCAAAATGTATTCCAAATGACATCCATCATTCTTGCAGTGGACACTTCATATGTAATTAGCATCTGTGTCTTCAATATTTGTATACTGATAAGTTTGACGGTTGTAAGAATAAAATTGAATCTTATTTAAAAATGTTATTTCCAAACTTGCTTCATGTGACCTACATAGTTCATGGATTCCATAAGCATAAGGTGTCGAAAAACGTACGATGCTTGTTTTCAGCCATCGACAAAGTTTTTTCCAGTATTAAGAAAGTATTTCTGAAATTCCCGTCACGAATTCAGACATTTAAAGACGTTGCTCCAGATGTAGCTCTGCCTCCCAAGCCTACCATAACATGGGGAACATGGCAGGAACCGCGACTAAAACTAATGTGCACCCTGTTGTAGAAATATAATAAAACTAATATTGTCAATTAAATTACAAGGTCTTTGAATATTATGCACAAGATGTGAAGATGTGAAACCCTGCAAGCTCATCATCCAATGATCCATGATCAATATTGCCAAATGCCCAACATTATAGCAAAGGTCTAAGAGACCATGATTCCTAGCAGTAATGCGATCGAGAGGGCGGTGGTAGCGAGAAAGTTAAACTACGTAATTCTTCAGCAAATTATAACTAATAAGGACAACATCAAAATTATCCCGAAGGTTTCCTCCTCTTGCCCGGAGCCATGAGTCGAGAGGGTAAACCCGAAGACTACGGGCCAAACTCGACGAGTTGGCAACCCTGTTCATAAGGCAGCTAGATCAGGAGATAATGTGGTAAGGTCGCCAGTTCCTTTTCTCCTTTATTGCATACATCGCCGATTAGCTACATGTTACAGTAGTCAGATTTCAGATGTACACATACAATTGTTCTTCCTCCGACACATCGTCAAGTGAGATGTACTGCCTGATAATAGATGTACATATCAGCCAGAACCTCAATCAGAGGATATCCTAATTATTAACAAAAAATATCCTTGGGGTCAAAAAGACCCTAGATAAGTAGATAGCATGAAATTCTAAAGCAGCTAAGTTTCGAGGTTTAAAAAGGCATTGTGCCATAGTTACGGCGATTGTCTATTAGGTTATGGCTTTTTACATCTCTTTCTATAACAGAGGTTGTCAGAAACTAATGGTATGAAAATAATGGTGCAAACGTTGGAAAAAGAAAAGCACTAAAAGACGAAGTACTCGGAGAAACTCTGTCTTCTAGAAACTAAGATGTTGTAAAACTTTTGCAACACATTTAAGAGTGCAATAGAAATGTCTGGGTGATCAATATTACGCATTTCGACTGGTTATGGTAAATAGGATTGAATTATGGTACACATTTTTTAGACATTCTATTTTAAATCATTAATAAAATTTTGAATATATTTAACATTTAAGTAATTGATTAACTAGCGGACTTACTCATGTTAATTATGTAAGTTTTTGCGGCTTACAGCTGTTTCGGTGCTTCATCACACCATCCTCAGAGCCTCTGTAAGCCGCACAAATTTACATAATTAACACGAGTAAGTCCGCTAGTTAATCAATTAATTATATTCAAGTGTTAAAAGTAGTGTACGCAAGATTCAAAATGGATTATCAACACTTAACATTTCGTGACATTCCGTTTTACTTAAAGAAATTACCAACAATGTTCGCTGTACAATACCATTCATTATGAAGTTTGCAATGATAATAATCTTATATAGTAGTTTCAAGGTTTGGAAACTTGAAATTTTTCCTTACTCAAGACTCTGAACCTTCACTGTAGACATTCGCAAAAACAAGGCTTCGTAGCTATGTGGTAAACATAACACAAGGCCACAGCTTCGGACATAAAGAAGACGAGGAAATTACAGCCAGAACGGTGTGGGCGAAATACTAATGTTATTTCATGCCAGGAATGGAGTCCGTTTCCGCTAGATTTATAACCAGCATCGTTATCACTAAGCGGAAGACATGTTTATAATTAGGGAGTTAAAATCATACGCTTCATTATGATTTGGTGACAGCATAGCAATGGTAGAATTATAAGTAGAAGAAAAATATTAAATAGGATCTAGAATTAAAAGTAGAAGAAAAATATTAAATAGGATCTATTCGTAGAAATTCTAATTCACAGGCGCTTTAATCACCAAAGATATCACAGAATTTACTTACGAATATATCTCGATCCTTTTTAATGACTGTTGGCAACTGTCTGATTACGAGCTAGCTGAAGTGGTGCCTGAAATTTGTCTCAAAATTGGATAAAATGTACGACGCTAACGTCTTTATACTTATGGATTAAATTTTAGTATGTAAACTCTCCATTAAATACAGAATAAATATGGGAAATGCCTGTTATTATTCGGTTGAGAAGTTTTTGTCATCTAGTATGCTGTCAAAAAATCTGAAAGTTAGCATTTATAAAACAATTATATTAAGTTACTGGTTGTTCTGCATGGTTGTGGAACTTGGACTCTCACTTTGAGAGAGGAACAGAGATTAAGGATGTTTGAGAATAAGGTTCTTAGGAAAATATTTGGGGCTAAGAGGGATGAAGTTACAGGAGAATGGAGAAAGTTGCACAACGTAGAACTGCAAGCATTGTATGAAACTGACATAATTAGGAACATTAAATCCAGACGTTTGAGATGGGCAGGGCATGTATCACGTATGGGCGAATCCTGAAATTCATATAGGGTAAGTAAGGATGAATAGGGTCAAAATTCATATTTACTCTAATAACTCAGATAACTTAACATCAAAGCTAAAGTGTGATACTTCGTCAGAAAGATTGAAGTTCTAGCTACACGTTTAAATGTCTATATAAGAATTAACTCTGCAACAATTTAGCATATTTAGAAATTAAACAAAGTACTGCATGACTCTTTTCACCCTAAGTAGCCAGGGTGAATAGGGTCATCAAGAAGGGCGAATGGAAACATTATTATTTTTCATTTTCATTCGTAAACTTGTACAATTTAAAATACTTATGAAGATTCAGATCCACACAAATTATACAGAGTGAGTCATAAGTGTGTTTGGAAAACGCGTCAGCGTGCTCTTGGATCAAAAATAAGAACAATTCCTTATATGAAAATTTGACGGAAAATGCTTATTTATTGGAGAAATGGTCATACTTTCTTTTTGTTCTCTTTTTGTCACAACTTCATGTTGGGAAACTTGTCATTTAACGTTTACAAAAGACGCTCAGTGTGTCCCCCTCCATTGTTTCATATGCCTGAGCACGATGTACACACGACTGGTGAGTTCGCTTAAACACCATGTTTTCATCACGGATCAATTGGCATGCATTTTCAACACGTTGCAATAGCTCCTCTGCATTATCACTGGTGTTGAATAGACGACACATTTCAAGTGACCCCAAAGGTAAAAATCTAATGGGTTTAAGTCGGGTGATCTGGGTGGCCAAGGTACTGGACCACCACGTCCAATCAAAACAAAAAACAATGTACTACTGTATTGTTACTGTGTTGTTTGTAAACAAACACTGGTACAAAATCAAAACAAAAACAACACAATATGATCAGATTGTTATGAAAACCAAAATCACTATTTTCCGTCAAATTTTCATATAAGGAATTGTTCTTATTTTTTATCCAGGAGCACGCTCATACGTTTTCCAAAAACACTTATGGCTCACCTTGTATATTTAATACTAATTATTCACCACAAGCAACACATGTCCTGTTTTAATTATTCAATGAACATCTTCCACAAATAAATCTCTTCTTACTCTCAGCTCTAACACAATTTTCATGGTACCACTCATTCCTCTTTCCCATGCATTGTACCCAGTTTCCGAGCTTTAAAGAAAGAGGATCACTCTATTTAACATTGCAAAAACCACATGCAGTGTCATAGTCACCTGATGATTCATCTCCTGACGATGATGATGATGATGGGCACCTTTTCGAACATCGAACATTCAGTTCAAACCCACAAGCTGAAAGTTTAGGCCTAAGTATTCTATTTGCAAATTGCTTTTATTGGTCAACTGAGAACACGGTTTGTCCTCCCCTATTCTTTACCTGTTGGTTGACCTCATTTTCCAGACGTCTTTGTAGGCAGTAATGTGGTACATTGAAGGGCTTCTTACTTCACGATAAGTTTTTATTGCCCTCTACATATACCGCTGTAATCATGTAGACTGCGTCTTCCTTCTGTATTTCCCCATTTGGGACAAATATAAACCATATTTCAGTGAAATCAGTTAAAAATATTCTGACCCTTTTCGCCCTTAAAATAGTGACCCAAATCACCCAACGAGCAGTAATATTTTGCATCGTAAGGTTTGCCATACTGATTGGTCTGAGAAGCTCAACATATGGGTAACCTATCATTTAAGAGTCCAATTTCAACTTAATTACTAAATCATATAAGTATCAGAATAATAATTGGTAAAACGCAGATTATATAAACACTACAATTCAAGAAACTAAATAAAATATTGTTACTTATCGTTACAATAGCAATTTTCTACCTCAAACACCGCACCGGAAACAACAGTTATATTGCTTTCCCGCCTTTCTGCATTGAAGAAGTTCCCAACTTCAACGCTAGCTAGCGCACAATTCAGTATTCTTTGCTCTTTGGGTGACAGGGCGGTGTTTTCAAAACTGACCCGATTCATCTGGTGACCCGTTTCACCCTTGTTTACGAGTGTTAGTTGGGAGGCCGGAGGGAAAAAGACCTTTGGGGAGGCCGACACGTACATGGGAGGATAATATAAAAATAGATTTGAGGGATGTGGGATATGATGATAGAGACTGGATTAATCTTGCTCAGGATAGGGACCGATAGCTGGCTTATGTGAGGGTGGCAATGAACCTCCGGGTTCCTTAAAAGCCATAAGAAGTAAGTAAGTATGTAAATTCTCCTTTAGGAACAATGTATTTATTTAATATACTTTTCACATTTTTAGCAGATACTTGTCTGAAAAGGAAATCTTCCACAACCTGAGGTCGAAAGAACATTCCTTAATATATGCACACGAGAAAATACTATAAAGTAAAATAATGTAACTACTATACATTTTAAGACGGAAATTTAGTTTGAAAAGTAGCGTAAAACGTTCCGTTCTATTAGTAGGCCTACTTGAATAACTTTTCTAATCTTCTATTCACAGTCGCACTTTGTACTGCAAGAGAAGCAGTCAGAGGGCTTAATGTGAAACTAACGTAACCACAATCGATGTTTTATTCACAACAAAATTCTTAACAGGCAATACGCTTATTTCACATGAACTCTACGCTACCATCACGTTTTGTAGTTACGATATGTGTTATAAACAAGACTGTTCGGAACTGAGTTACGATTTTTGTAACCGAGTAGAAGAACGAATTATTATCAATGGTATAAAGACCTAAAATGTGAGAAAATTTCTATGTCTTGTCTACCAATCGAAATGCAATATGATGTAAATAGTCGAAGAAAGATTAAATTTTACTACAGGTCTAACTGTTGATGATTCTTTCCACCTGACAAAAGATTAGTTTTAGTTACTTTTGGATGTACAGTGGACTCTCCTAAGTTCGACAAAACAGAATTGAAAGTTCAGTCCAATAAGGGTAGTGGGTGTGGCAGGTGAAATGAATACAAATTCTTATTGATTATCCTTCAAGAATACAGTACGGTACTGTACTTGCATTTTCTGCCCATCCCGAGATTTGTGTATGCGCTTCTAGTACCACAGTGGATTTCGATAATTTCGTCTCACAAACGGCACAATTCTCAAATGGAAAAAGAAGAGTTCATTAATTTAAAATCAGTGATTAATGTGGATGTCCTAATCAATAAAATATTATGTTTTCCTTTAACAAAAGTATCACTACAAGACACAGAACCAATTCCCATTCAAATGGCAAACCCATTCCTTAGTGCCCGTATAGAGGCGTGTCTATTTCTCCTACGTAAGGAGTCGAACTATAGGATGTCGAACTTGATTTCTGTCGAACTTAAGAGCTTCCACTATATTACAGTTCCTACTGGTAAGTTATATTTTTGTATTCAAACTTTCTTCTTCGTTTTGTACGATTCTTCTACTAGATTATTTTGGAAAGTTCCTTTTTAAGATAGGTCAACACGCAGCTGAAGAGAAAGGGGATTTTGGTTGTTGACTAGGAGTCTCTGGAAAAACAGTCTGGTTCGGATTTAAAATTAATTGAATTTTAGATTTTACAATCTTCTCTTCTTCCTGTTGGTGCATGTTGTTAGTAGCGCAACTCTGATTAACAATTTCATTCTGATTGTTTCAGATATCCAGCTACAGTAATGATGTAACTAAGTCCTACGCATGACAAGCTGAAGACAAAAATATGTGAATCGGCTTGATAATAAAATTGTCAGTACTCTACCTGACAGGTAAAGAACAGTGTAATATCATTGTACAGTCACACAGATAAAGGTAAAGTCCCCATCTACTCTTCATCTAAGCTCAGGAAGAACGCTTTAATTCGTAATCTGCATTACCTCAGATTATAAGCAATTACATATTACAACCGATAACGAACATGTCACAGTTTACACAACTTATCCTTTTCTTCACAAAAATGCGAAATACAACACAGACTATATTGTTCCTAATACTCCTAGTCGCTAGCCGCTTGGAGCGCTGTATCGCGAGAAGTGCAAAAAAATCACCTCAAGTTCGTGACTGTATGTACTAGACTGTGTTATTACTAAGTGGGAAGAGTAAGCGAATTACTAAGCATTATTGCAGGTGTTCACTTTCATTCGGACTATCGCCAGGAAGAAAAATTAAACAGAGCATGATTGCAAGTGTTCACGTTTTATTGGTAAAGTCTGTCTCAAAATAAAATGTACCACATCAAAAACTTTGTTGTAAATAATAAGTGCGTTGTAAAGAGACTTTATGGATAGTATAAAATTTATTTTTCAATTACAAAATTTCGCGACACACTCCATGGGGTTGTGCGATACACCAGTGTGTCGGGACACACCGGTTGGGAACCCCTTTTCTAAGCTACCAAGTCTACTCACAAAAATCTGAAAACGGCAAACAAATGCGTCATTTTGATGTAATGTTCAAAGTAAATTTAAACAGAATATTTCGTTTATAATGACGTCATTCCATTTTCGACCAATGAAGTGGAATGAAATTTTTAATTTCAACCAATCACAGTCATACATCGCGATAATTTTTGCAGCTCAATTTATCACTATCAATTCTTTTGTTTAGTGAGTGTCGCCAATTGTTTCCCCGTAAATCGATGAACATGAATGCATTGTACTAAGTAAAGAGCGAAATCCTACTTCCACATCTACATCTTCATCTTCTAAAGCCATGTCCATTGTATCTAAAGATAACGACATTCCTTCATTTCAATTAATGTATTAATCAGGTTATTATTTTGTAATTCTATTATAAAATGTTTGAATTAAATTATGATTTCAGCAGGTAATGAAAATGTATTTCTGTTATAATAGCAAGGGAAAAGCGCAGTACATGTAATTAAAATTGTTAAACCTGTATTTCGCTTTTCTCAATTGGAATTACTGAATAACGTCCAATTTCTTTATTGCAGTAATCGATATTCATCTATTTCAGCTTCACAATGTCTGAATAGGTTAAGTATTCATTTATATACTACATATTGTTAACATTTTGTTAGCGAATTTTAGAGATATATTATTACATTTTTATTTTATTCACGAAATAGTTCTAACAAATGTCACTCGAGGTCTGAGATTTCCCAGATAAATCCAATCGTAGATTTATCGGTAAATTTCAGACCTCTTGTAACATTACTACAGATAAAACATAATTTATACGGTCCTAAAATGTTGATGTAATATTCAAAGTCAACTTTAAACAGATAAACGTAGATAAAACACTAAAAGTACATAAAATAACATATCAAAGATACAATAAAAGGGAAACTGAAAATTAGTACCTAATATCTTGGCATAGCACGTATAGTATATACAGTCACGAAGCTTGAGTTAGAAGTTAGGTGTTCAGTTCCATCGATTTGAAGGTTGTTCAAACAATGTTTAGCTACCTCCATTAGTCATCTAGTGTTGTTTATGTACATATTATTACACATATTCAACTTCATGCAAGAATTGACGTGTTGCAAGTAGGCTTCCCAACGTGCGCAGAAAATATCTAAGCCTTTAAATTTTTTGTTCGGAATACAACATATTGTCTGGAATATCTCCAGGAAGTTGTAGGATGTCCTTAATTGAGCTTTTAATAAGAAGATCTACATCTTTGAGGAACTTGACAGGTAATTTATCGGGAGGGGTTGTTTAAAAAGGGTATACAAGCTTCGGACAAATGAAGGAAGAAACCACGTTGTATTTTTGGTAAGGCTGGAGCAAGGGTGAGGTGGTCAGACGTTCTAACTGAGATCGGAGGGCTTCCATAGTTCTCGCGGAGTCGAAAACAGTTTCGTCATTGTAAGTTACTCCAAGATATTTGACGGTTTCATTGATGTCTAATGCGGGCTTTTCTGTAGTGGAATCGAGGTAAATAGAAGACGTATTAAGTTTGCCGTTTACAATGGAGATGCATTTAGATTTTTTCGCGTTAATCTCCAATCCAATTTCATGAAGTCTTCTAGTTGCTATTTCGGCAATGTGTTTGGCAGCTTTAGAGTCTTTCCCAACAATTACCATATCATCAGCGAAGCTCAGAACGGTTACATTGGGAAGACCTGATACGAGTTTAAAACCATAGGCTATTCTTCGGCAAGTTCTTCGGAAGTAAGCTCATGAAGGATGTGATCCGTCGCGATGTTGTATAATGAAGGCGATAAGGGTGAACCTTGCATCACACCTCTTGATATTACTATAGGTTCCGTTTTTCTGTGGTTAACCTCGATCTGAGTGGTATTAACTTCCTGTAATTTAGCGATAAGTTCGGCTAAGGGAGATGGCACATTGAGAGAGGATAAAGTGTTTCTCAGATGGAGGTGGGCAATATTGTCAAACGCCTTACGAATGTCCAAGAATACCAAGGTGGTGTTCGTTTTTCTGGATTTGGCCTCTTTTAAAATAGAATTAAGTAAGGAAGTGTTTATTAAAGTACCGGGGCTGTTCGTGAATCCACGTTGGAACTCGTGAAATGTAACAATTTTCCTAGGACGTTTGTCGAGTACACGCTCGGTGATTCTTCTTAATATGGAACAAATGGTAATTGGTCGCCAGTTGCCTAAGTCAGTAACATCGCCTCCTTTGTAGATTAATATAGTCCGTGCTTTTGTGAGGCAAGGAGGTATTTCACACAACGACAGCATACGTGTTGCAATTAAAGAAATTATTCCATAGCAAACTACATTACGAATTGCTCTCATAAGCACGTGGTCGGGTCCAAGTGATGTATCAACAGCTATTTTGTTAGCAGCCGCTACAATTTCTTCTTTGGTTATGGTAGTGCTAAACGTTTCAGTCGGGGTTAAATCATCTGTATCGGAGACATGTTCGTAAGAAGGACGAATGCAATTATTAGGGACGGAAAAATTCTTCGAGAAGGAGTTGTGTACTTTGTTGACGTTAATAGTACAGCGCTGATTATTTTGTCTCAGTACCGAATGAACAGCTTTTCTTCTTTGATTAAAATATTGGAATTGTGTAAGTTGGTACATGTATTTCGATCGACGTTTTTCCCTATCTCTCGGGATTGCTAGACTGCTCGTAAGAGCGTTGATTCTTGAGTAAACGTTTATCCTGTCTTGCTTCGTAATATTTACGAGCTGGGTGTTTCGGGCCAGGGAGTAAGGTAATGGCGTTAGCAAGAAATTTAGAAAAATTGTCAACTTTACTATAGAAATCCTCTTCAGTAGTAATATTTTTAAATTCAGCTTTCCAGTGAGACATTTCTTGATGATATTGATTTAACTGCCTAGAAGAGGAGTTATGTGGAGTTTGTCTGACAGGAGACTTCTCTGTGGTAATGGGATCCAAAATAACGTCAGGACTAACTAACGATATTAAAGTTGTATCATTGTGTTCATTGCTACTATGTTTTCTATTTTGCCAGTTGGGCTGTCTTTCGACTATAGCAATCCTATCTTTTTCTGGCTGGGCACGTGCTATATGAATTTTAATGCCATGTTGCCCACGATAAAATTTTCCACAGTGGGGGCAAGGCGTAGTAGAGGAAGGCATGCTCATATATTGTGAATTGCATGGAGTATTATCCTGTGTGGAAGAATTTTGAGTGCAGTTAGGTTCGTTATATAATGTTAAAACAGGAGATGTCTCAGAGTTTAATTTGCAACTTATTGTATATGATCATATATAAAATTAAACGACTTTGTAGAAGCTAAGAAGAAATCATAAAGTTGTTCCATGTGTTCTAATTATTATTTCACACTAGATCATAGCTTTTCCCTGTTATATTTAATATGCACGTACACAGAAAGAGTTATATAATTTCCGCTCACTTTGTATAGCTGTTCGCATTCATTTACTCGTTTCATCAACTGAATTATATGCAGCCCATTATTAGCTGGAGAAGGGATAATCATGGTAATTTTAACCCTTAAATTGGCACATTAGTTTATTAAACCGTGTCGGACTGTAAAGAAAACAACTATCGCAATGTCCATATTTTATATGTTATACAATATTATAGTATTGTGAAATTTTAATTTTCCTACCAATTTTTTTTCTATTCCATTAAAATTATAGCATATAGCCTATTAACCTGTTGTATCCTATAGAATACTTTGCGAATTTAAGGGTTAAAATTTGTTGCTCATCTTCTAGTTGATGCATATACAGTAATATCACAGTCTAGTATATACAGTCACGAAGCTTGAGTTGTGAGGTTGCTAGGAACAATAGACTGTGCCAGGTACTATTTCGCATTGTCTGTATGAGGCGATATTAGCGATCCTAGTGGTTAGCAATTATCTATGGATGCATATTTACTATGTATTGAACTTCGTGTCTGTATATACTAGACTGTGGTTACAGTCCTTCAGGACCATTGGCCTCTATTTTATGGCAATTTAAATCTGACATTAAGACAGACACATGGTATGTCTCCTGGGACGTTGTGTCGTTACTATTCCCGACCATTGCCTAAGACAACTCAAGACAGTACATTGGTAGGACATTACTATTCCCGACCATTGTCTAAAACAACTCAAGACAGTACATTGGAAGGACAAATATCCATGACTTGAATGAGATTAGATCACACTATAGTACTTCCACGAAACAACGCGTCTTAGCCTTTACGTGCACAGAGGATTGCTATTATTAAAATACACATAGACTATACCGGTTCAGAGTGTTTACGAACAAATAAAAATTAGGAAATTCAACAAATGATGTCACTCGCGTAGTTCAAAATGTAACATGTTTGCCCTGCTGATCCTGAGCTGCTTTCGAATGTGAGTTCGATACCCGCTCGGACTAACTACCTAATTTTACGATGTTTTCTCCAACTATAAGGCGAATGTCAGGTAATCACGTGGTGAATAATGGGCCTTATTTCGCCGAATACGACTTAACAGCATTTTAATACATTAATAATAATAAATAACTTCAGGTAACAATGGATGTTTGGCAACGTTGCTACCAGACGCGTGCTTCAACTTAACGCCTGACTACCATGGGAAAGGTCTGATGTTGACATTGACTACATAACCGCCCTTACTGCTGCGGAGCAGTGTTGCCAACTCAGAATTCCATTTACCGCTGCACAAGTTTAAAAAAACCGCTAAACTGTAGTTGAAAAACTCCAGATTTTTCTTAACACATCACTTCCAAATATGAAATACAAACTATACAGTTTTAGGAACTGGAGAATTTTATAAAAATATAGACTAAATTATGTAAAGTTGTATCACTTCGTAGACTCTATGTTCTATGTAAAATCGTATGGACAATTAAATCTGAATATTTTGCATTCAATATCACCTTACACCATTTACATCAGCTTTCCAACTATCACCGGCAACTTTTTCCAACCAATCCTTCAACACAGTATGGTTTTTTTCACACATCTCTAAACTTTTGTATGTATGGAGTTTTACTCGGCATATTTCATCAAAATTGAATGAAGTAGATCAAGAATAATATACTGGACACTTCGAAAACAATCACATTCACAATCACACCAGTCCGTTGGAAATCTGATTTCACACTGAGCTGGAGACGTGCCTCCCAACAATGAGTCTGGTTTTAAGTTTTAAGTATGTCTGTGTTACATAAACTACAATGCGAAATGATAAATGGAATAATATATAAGACGACATTAAGATAGGCTATATGGATCATATGAGGAGACAAAGAGGAAGACAGAAAGTAGGAAAGACTGGAGAATGCTGAGTTTGCAGTGAAAGACCTGCCCATGGGCAGAACACTATGAATGAATGAATGAATCACAATATAAGTTATCATAAATGAAAATAATAATTCAGTTATTTATCTACTCTTTATGATTAAACATATCAATTCATTTACAAAAACAATGCATATATGATTAGACTAAGAGTTTAACGAATGTGGCATACCTTGTTTGTACAACAACAATGGACGAGGCAGGAAATGGACATGGTTGTACGAAATCGAGTTAACATAAAACATTGATATTTTATACTCGCACAATGAAAAATTGTGATAATACCATATTAATCTCTGGTTTATGATTAACTAATATTGTCGTCCGCAAATACGTATAAAAACAATTATAACATCTTTACAGAAAAAAACTTAAAAAAATATCGTCTCTCTCTGCTGGAATCATAAAAAAAACGCCAAATAAATGCTAGCCGCTGACGGTAAAATACTGTAACTGACCATAGTCCTGAAAACAACAGATTTAGCTACAAAACCGCTGACTTGGCAACACTGCTGCGGAGAAAGAGTGTTTCCATGCGTTGACAATAATGTTTATACATTTACTGCGATGTTGTAATTTTTTCTATACTTGTTTTTTTGAAAGATGGGACATGACAGTTTAGTGGCCGAACTTGGAACTACAGCGCTATGTTGCCAATATGGACTACCACGCTGTTAGCTGATGAAAGCTAGCAATTGACGTTAAAATGACTGGTGTTAAAACATTAATTAACAATTGACGCGAAGGTAAAAAAACAATACAAAAATCGACAGAGAATCAAAGACGAACCGTACCAATACTAACAATGTGTTCACAATAAATGTTGCTAAGAGAGCTATTAAGCACTCGCCACGTGGGAATTGTAAGTTTGGCAACACAACCGTTGTTACCATAGCAACAGACCTACACGCTATGTGACATTTAGTTGTTTTTCCGATCGCAACGCTCCTGTCATGTCTCATCTTTCAAAAATACTAGTATCGAAACAATATCTATTTCTTACTAAATAAAAAGAAATAGCGCAAAATGGTAAAGGGAATTCTGTTCCTTTGGAATTTACTCTGCGAAGATGTTGCCATTCAGCACCTTCCATTCTATATATACCGCTATTCTAACAAACGTTCACGGAAGTCTTACACAGGACAACTTGGATTAAATTTTGTGGTATTGGCAACGGCTTTCACACAAATTTAATTAGGACACTATACATTTCTGTCACAGACCTGCAATCTACACTGTTATCGGTCAAATAATGTACGAGTATATATCTTTCAATATGTAGTATGAAGATTTCAATCACTAGTAAGTTATGTGCTGTTTAAGATACGTTTTCTGATTTCAGGATGAGAAGTAGGTTCCTGGCCCTACTCGCTGTCGCTACTGTGATCAACTTATTCATATGGCACACCAGCATTCTGACTTTGCTTCGCAATCTCATACCAAGACAGGAAAGTGTTCACAGTGAAAAATTACACGTTCCATTAATAAATGAAATTTCTTTTGAAGAGTTTAACAACGTAACGGGATCAATTGATGGGAAATACATAGTTCCCAACATCATACACTTTTTAAGGTTCAAGAAAAGTTACTTCAGTTTTGTGGACGCCGTGTGTGTGTTATCCGCAGTCAGGAATCACCATCCAGAGAAGATCATGTTTCATACGGACGTCGAACCTTTTGTCGGTCCGTACTGGGAAAAAATAAAGAATACACCCGGTATTGTGTATGAGATAGTTAATGTAACACTTCCGACTCATATATATGAACAGGAATTTAGTAAGGATTTTCATGTATGGCATGCAAGTGACGTTACGAGAATTAGAATACTTATGAAATATGGAGGGATTTTTCTAGACAATGATGTTTATGTAGTTCAGAATTTTAATAAATACCGAAAATACGAATTGGCAATTGGCTGGGACGAGAATCAGTGTATAGGCACTCAGGTTCTAGTTGCCAATAAAAATGCAAGATTCTTGAAACTTTGGTTGGAATCTTATAAACAATATTACCCGGATCAATGGTATTACAATGCAGGCTGCAAACCTACAGAGGAAATTCTTTACAAGAGACCAGAGCTTGTACATCGAGTGAAATTATTATTCGGTGTTCACATGTTAATTTACAATCTATATCAAACATATTGGAAAGAGTGGCGTCAGCAGATTTCTATGCATCTGCTAATGCAACACAGATCTTATCTGGATAAGGAACATTTGGATAAGTGGCCAGAGTTTGACGAAAATAATATTAAATATTATAATATGACTTTCGGTGAGATGGCTAGAGAAGTGTATGAAATTTAGTTATAAAGAGAAGATTAATCAATTTCGCTGTTGTTATTTATCAAACTTCAATTCTATCATTTACCATCTGACCCTCCATCTTGGTTTATTTATCGAGCCTATGTGATATTTATTTTTATCGAACACAAAGAATTGTTAGAAGTGGATAATATTCGTTCTAGATGGCAGTGATATACTACCATGGTGTAGGCTGATTACTAGACATCGGATTTGTATGCAAGTGCATAAATTTAGTTTGCTTTACATGTGATATGAAAACTGAAATCAAATTACGTTTGCGTTTCCCTTTCTCTGTTGTTTTATTGTGTGTATGTTTGGATATTTTCGTTGTTACATATTTCATATTCTAATTTACAGTATATCAAGTATATAAGTCGTTTTTGAAATAAAATAAACAAAAGAATTTATGCTATATTTTAGATGAGCGAAAAACAGTTCTGAGATTCTCTTTTAAAACAAGGTGATCTCTTTTTTTAGGATCCCTTCTGAAATGTGTTACCATACCACGTGATCTTAAGTTGTGTGCCAATAATGCATAATTTACGTATTTGTAAGTCTTGGGTTGGGCAGTTTTGTTTTCTCAGTGATTAATTAGTGAATTAGTACTGAAATATATAGGCATAATAATAATAATAATACAAATAAAAATAATAATAATAATAATAATAATAATAATAATAATAATAATTTTTCTTTGAAAGATAATAATAGTACACTTTGGTTGGCACTCCCGATGAAGTTAAAGCTTAAATTAAATAATTAAAAAGTGATATTACACGCTTAAGCCTACACTAAAATAATTGTTTAATTTAATTAATCAAATATAAATAAGCAAAAGTAAAGTGAAAAATACCAAAATACTATTACAAGAAATGCAATAAAATTATATCAAGTAATACAGAAAAGAGTAGGTTAACTAGAAAGTACAATGGGCGATAGTTCCTTTAAACAATAATAAAGTAAAATGGAAAAGTATTAAATAATACAATCATAAAATAAATACAAAATATTATGCAATAATATAATAGAGTAATATATTATATACATAAATGATATTTTTAGTTCTATTCTATTTATTGAATTTTAACATTAGGCCCTAATATATATATATATATTTTTTTGTTCAAAATTTAATGTAAGAGGAAAATAAAAAAAAAGAAAAATATCAAAAATGAAAATATAAAAAAAAAAATCATAAAATTTATTACATTACAAATCAGTATTTAAAATCAGTTGAAGTGCTTGCTTTTTAAATAATTTATTATTGGAAGATGCTAATTTCGTATGCGTTTAATGAAGTTATTACACAATCAATAAAGTCATGTTTTCGTGTTAAAGTAAGACAATGGGTTAAGGCAGCGGTCATCATAATAGTCCACTCTCGGGCTAGCGCCTCTCACAAGCAAGCATGCTGGTGCATTCATGGCTGCTGGCGGGTATGCTGTAGGTGAAGAGGCGGCTTTTCCCTCGTACCAGAAATTACGTACGGTAACTCGTTAGTGGATTTCGGCAATAACAGTTTAATTAAGTACCTATACATTTAAATAAGCATATTTTATATAATTAATAAGTACGCAGCATTTTCGTTTATAATATAATGCCAATGACTTAAAAATGTCTCGTCTGAAATTGTGTTACTCCCTTATGCAAAGCAATAATAAATGCATAAAGGGACATAAACACCATGAAATAAAACTACAAGAAGTATATATGTTTTTAAAATTAACACAAGTAGCCTATGGATATTATGAAAATAAATAGTTTGTATTTATGGTTGGCATTTTCTTTCAAATTTTCTTTTCCTTTTCAAATAATTTTATATATTTGAGACTAATGTTTGAGCACAGTTAAGCCTCAGTGATGGTTTTAAGTCCTCATTCGTGAGTCTGTTACATTTATATGCATGTCTTAGCCACTTTCATTATACTTGAGCTAACATGCTAGAAATGCATGCTGTCAGATGATGCAATTTTGGAAATATTTCTGTCTGGATATGATTATAAGACGCAATAATACTTCGTCTACCGTCTACTTTGCACTTTTCATTCAGTTTTAATGTTATTTTACAGGCAGTATTTTTGTTGTCCAATGAAAATGGAAGTGTAAACAGTTGAAACTCGTATTCTGGATTAGCAATATCCTGAAATATATTTTTATATTCTTCTAGTAGTCGCTACATCATTTCTACATACGTAATGAAAGTCAATATTTCGTACGACGTAACAACAGAAGTAAGATTTTGAAAATGTATGATGTCGACTCAAGTAATTGAATTTTCCATAATAGCAGCTTTTGTTTGGAAACTTTCATATTTCCCAACAACTGCAAGATCTTTACCTTGAAGGCGTGTATTGAGATCAAAATGCAAATTAAATATAACTAAATATTTTCAATCTTTGGAAAAACAAATGCCTTCTCCCATTAAGGGTTAAACCACATAAGGGTAGAAGACCTACGTAAATTACTATATCTGACTTTTCAGACATCATGTACACACGCCACCCACAAGTTAGTGTAACTTACTCTCCACTGATCGCCAGCAAGGCAGTATTCTCCCCCTTCTTCCAGCACGGTGGTGCATTCCCTTACATAACCCCATATCAAGAAGTCCATTGGAATTATACCCGGCGATAGTGGAGGCCATTCCCTGTGGTCCATGGATACCAATCCATCTTTAGTAATACTCCCAATTGGGAACTGCGCGTACAGTAAGTGACGTGTGCGCAGGGTGACATTCTGTTGGTACCACAAATGAAGCCATCTTGACAATGGTACTTCCTCTAAAGTCCCTCTTCAAGTAACCGAGTGGACGGGGGTTCAGTGACGTTTTCTTCGATTATCTCGGGGCCTAGCACCGGATTTCCTAGGATATCACTCCACACACTCATTATGAAGATTTTATTAATTCATTATGTTCCTCTTTACTTTCCCATTTCCTGATAACTAATATCTTTCTGCGTATTCGTTGATTGGAAACAAACGAGTAATGTTTATGTTAGGCTTTTTGTGGAATAAAAGTGAGTTGCGCAATCTTAGATTAGATATTTAATTTGTCGCGCTGCAAGTCGTTATTAGTAAAGTCTAATGCTCAAACGCCCACCACATTAGGCAACCAAACTTACTGACCGATTTTAAGGGACACTAGAACTGAGTCTTGAAATGTTTACAATTTTATTCACGTTTATTTCATTTTTTAAGTGTTTGTTAGATGCATTAACAATAAAGTGTGTGCAAATTCTGAGTTCAATCGGACTGCTAGTTTCCAAGTTAATTTTATTTTAATTATGCAAATCAGTGCTATAATCAAAATGTTCCATGCGCATTACATTTAAACAGAGCAAGTCCAATTTTTTTTAAATAAGAACACTGATTCACGTACAGCAGGGATGAGACGATATTAGCTCTCAATCACGGTAGAAGAGCTCGACCTTGATCACGAGCGCATAGTGCATCCACTACATAGGGTCCCAACGTAGACACAGGGATGTACGTGCACATGCAGCGAATAAAGGCAGTAATTATTATAATAACTTGCGTTACTAAATTTCTGGCTCTGTAATAATTACTTTATATATATATATATATATATATATATATATATATATATATATATATATATAAACAAATTGCAAAGGAGAGGGGAGAACAACAAGAGAAAGAGAAGAATAAATTGTTTGTAAACCATTTTCATGTGAAAAGCAGTTGTGTATTCTGTATATACTTCACTTCATTGTCTAGGAGGAATTAACAGGATCTACCTGCTTCACGTGTGTGATCTACCTAAGTACTTTTGAGCATTTGTTTAAAAAAATGAGAATGATAATTGAAATAAAGTATATATTGATTGTGTAGTTGTGAAAATGTAGTCCATACTCTCCAGTCATGATTATATAATGAGTTTTCTTAGAGTGATTTGTGGGATGCACATAACGCGGAAAAGCAAATTCATTAAATTATGCTATTGAAGAGCCATCGTAATTTTTGGAGTCAATCATTTAAGAGGACATGATTTTTAAAACTTCCACAATTTTCATCCAAAATTTGAGAAATGTAAACTACATAAAGAGATCTGCAATACTAACTACTGTACAAAATTTGGTGCCATTAGGTCTTAGTTTTGAAATTGTATTTTAAAAAATATATTTTATATTGTCGTCACTAAAAAGGCTCTTTCGTCAAAATTTTCAAACTTTTTAGTTTATATTTGCTCAAAATCTTGAAAATAGTTATGGGAATAAAAATTAATTAGGTTTTAGAGCTCAGTTTAAATAGAGAAACCAATAAACGTTCAAACTCTATGAATTGTCCATTATAGCATATTAAATTTAATCTAAATGCAAAATGAATATTCCCGAATGAACTTAATATTCCATACAAATGCTAATTAAATTTTATTTATCAAAATTTAATTGATCTCTGTGAGAAGTTTCAGACCTATATATGACAATACCTATTGTTCAAGGCGCTTTTTTATGCAATAAACTGCTTAAAATTTTAAAGTCGCGAAAACAGCATTACAAAAAAAATTCTTTCAATTCACGCATCGTATGTTTGGCCGAACTTCAGTATTATGGTTAGATCATATAATTACGATAGTAGTTACATATGGATTTTCTTAAATTTTCAGCATTATTTCACCACAGTGTCCCCTTAAATGATAGTTGCACCTGTGTTGTCTTGTCTAAAATCAATTTCTCTCTTATCCAGAATAATGTCTTTATCTGTGTTTGTGTTGTGTTTCGTTCTGACGTTTGACATTAAACACTGTTCTTCAATGCCATGTTCAATGTATAAAAACTGAACCTTCTACTTATCATTAAAACAAATCTTTATTGTAATCTCACTTCCGATCTGACATGGTCTGCAACGTTGTATGTGCTGTACACCCTTTCTTACTGCTGTATTAGCAATGTGTCTCAGGCAAAAAAGCGCCGCTCCTTTAGAGAGAGCTTAAAAAAGCTCGCGCTCAAAGGCGGATTTTCCTGGCAGCGCACATTCTGCGTTACGTACGACGTTAACACGTGGAGCGTAATACGCTGCAGACTCGGACAACAAAAAATGATTGAAGTGTTCTGTAAGGATGCGCAGTACGTTGTGCGCCAGCGTAATGCGCTTGGCGCAGTAAACCAACTCGAACTAGAGGAGTCTAGTACGTCGTGCGCTGCGTAATAGAGAAGTTGTGTGCGGTTTTTTGTTTCATACATATTGTTTCTTTAACAATGGCGCTCCCTTCAGTTCGATTCTCAGCCGCAGAAGACGAACAGCTGATTGAGATGGTTGCTGAACATCCTGTGTTATGGAATATGATGGAAGTAGAGTTCAAGAATACCTAAAAGAAGGACTTAATTTGGAAGGAGATTGGAAACATGGTGAATAAGTCAGGTAACTTATTTTATGAATGAAGTAGCCTATAATTTTAATTCACATCAATATATTTTATGTAATTATAATCAGAAAAAGTTGGGTAATTTGCGGCTCTTTGAGTGAATGTATTATTTTTAAGTTATTATTATAGTCGTTAGAATTTTAGAAAATATCTTACATTTTGAAGTACATTGAATTGAAATTTCTAGAATGCAATCTTATTACATATCACCGACCCAGTCTTTCAACATCTAACTTATATCTAAATTTGAACTAAAATAATTACATTATTAATGAACAACAAAATAATGAAACACATGAGAAAATTAAATTTGCAATTCTTTAAAATTACTTTTACAAACAATGCACTCATTCATGTTCATTTTCTTTTGTTTCTTTTACTTGAGGCTTTAGTTTTGAAATATTTACCGTTGAAGTATTCAGTAAAACTGCTTCTGACTTTTAAACCTTCAGATTTTGCGAAACCGCCAGTGCTAAGAGAATCATATTGTCCGCTGGAAGTTCATCAATTATGTCTTGTGTCTCTCCATCACATGGATGTTTAGCAATATAATCATCCCTCAGTAAATTGTGCAGACAGCAGCAAATCTACAGTTTCAGGCTTGACATTTATAGGCGTGAAAAAAAATTCTGAACGTAGAACACATAATGCCAAATGCGTTTTCAGAAACTCTTCTAGCTTTGCTCAATTGATAATTAAAATGTCTTTTCTCTTCATCTTCCAATATTTGTCGTTTGCAGTAAGGTTTCATGATATGTTCATCTAATCTGAAGGCTTCATCACCTAGTATAACATGGGGCAACAAAATGTTTGATTGCGGTAAAATTCGTGGTGGTGGAAATATTGACCCCATTTTTACCAGCTGACCCATTTCAGATTTATTAAAAATCCCAGCATCACCTTCCTTTCCGTAGGAACCGACATCGACGACGAGAAACTTGTAGTTAGCATCTACCATAGCGAGAAGGACTATTGAGAAGTAGCCTTTGTAGTTGTAGAATAAAGTCCCCGTTTGGTTAGGTGCTACAATTCTCACATGCTTCCCATCGAGTGCTGCAACAACATTAGGAAAGTCCCAGCGATCCCAGAATTTTTCTGCCTTTGTCTCCCAATCAATTTTATTAGGGTTAGGTAAAAATCTTGGTAGCAGTTTTCTTTTGAGCGCCTGAAGTACTTGTGGTACGAATGTGGAGATACTAGAAGAAGATATGCTGTATGAAAATGCCAATGAATGAAATGACTCCCCAGTTGCAAGAAATCTGGAAAGGAAAGAAAAAATTAAATAGGAAATTTCCCAATGGAAAAGCATTAACTTATGTACCGTATATTTTATGTGAAAATCCTCGTACATATAACTTGTTTTTTTCTTTTAGATGGACAATGCAAAATGCGATGGAAAAGTATTAGGGACCATTACAAGAGACAGCGGAAACAAGAAAAGAATACAGGAACAGGGTCCGCTGCTACGAAGAAAAGGGCATCATATTGGGATAGGCTAAGATTCCTTGATACAGTGGAAGATGAACGAGAAAGTTTTTCTAATACGCAAACTGAAAGCGGAAACAGTAATGAAACCCTGGAAGAAACGATTTGTGGTCTTGCTTCCGAAGCAACGGATGATCCATTAACTTACGATTCGTATGCTACGAGCACAGGACATGAATCTGAAAATCAAGAAAAAAGAAAGAAAGAAAATTTACCAGAACGTTCAACTTGCCAGACGTCTGAGATAAAAACCAAAAAAGTCAGAAAGGAAAACATTGTGAACTTACTTAATGAAAGAAAACAAGAGCGACTACAGACCAGAGAATACTTGGAAAAAATTATGAAGCCTGAAGCAGAAGACGAAACTGATCTCTTCTTCAGAACCATGGCTGCGACTGTGAAAAAATATGATCCTGAAGTCAGAACTGAAGCAAAAATGAAAATTGTTAGTCTTGTGACTGAAATGGAAGTCCGCAGTTACAGGTCTATACGTGTGGGATATGCTTCGGAGAACTCCAGGCCAAGCTTAAACGCATCCTACAACTCGAACTGCAGCACTGGTGAGCCGTCAGCAGTAGGCTTGCAGTCACAGTACTCACCCAGCACAACTCTTGAGTCATCTACTTGAGACAACAATTCAATGTTTACAAACTCAAATGTAGAATGTTCTGAAGATATTAGTGGACATTTTTGGGGATTTTGAACTTAAATGTGTTATGTATAAGATTAATAAATAAACTTGGCCTATGTAGTTGTACGAAAAATGCAAAATTCATTAAAAAAATATATAAGCTATAGCTATACAATATACAGAGTGATTCATTATTACGTGTAAATACTTTGTGTGTGTACTGTAGAGGTGAAATAATGAATCATTCTGTATGTACACCATTCCTAATACATACCTCAGAGTTAGAGCAAGTTTTTCGGCTGGTGAGATAGGCCTTTTCACTCTATTCCATGATTTTGTAGACAAATCATCTTGAACGAGGTTCACAAGAAATAGAACTGTTCTCGGGTGAATCTGAAATATGCTTTAAATTTCACTTCATCGTCTAGTAGATGTTTTTCGATCAGTATTCTGAAAACTTCTTCCTCTTCTCTACAGAAAAATACTTCACTAAGAGACTTCCTAATGCAATAATGATGAACCAGGTAATCGATTTCTTCTTCTACATCCTCAAAGTCAAGTAACACTAATAACGAACACAGTTTTTTCCGTTTTAATGCACAGCTCATTTTGAAGTTCAGTTCATACTCTTCATACAATCACAGCTGTTGAGAGTCTGCGACATCAGCTGCGTTTTTCGAAGTTTCTAGGAGAACACAGTACGCAGCGCACTGAGAAATGCGTTTTACGTTAGCGTTTTACGTTATACGCGACATAAAAAGTGCGCTGCTAGGAAACCCCGAAGCATCGTATCACTGACGTACAATATTTTAACTCAGAAATCCATAATATCTTGACTACCTACTTTAGGCACAATAATTTTTTTGAAAATGAGACATTTATTTATTTGTATTTTTGATTTACGTAATAATATTTTAGCCCCTAATTTTGAAGACACTTAAGATTTCTCAATGTTAGAACTCAGATAATATATGCATGGACTCTTACGAATATTTTCATTGCATTTAGTTAAAACTGCATGCGCTTGGAGCCTTCTGTACATCAAAAATGTAGTTTCGAAAAAAAGGCATTTTTTTAAAAAGAGATACAATACTGACTTAAGGAGCAGGCCTATATAAAAATCGTTTCTGAGCCTCAAAGACGACGTAGAGGCGAAAAACTTCTTTACTATCAACTTCCTAAGTGCACAAGAAATATTTTCGTACAAAAAAAAAAAAAAAAAACAAACAAACAAAAGTTGATTTTTTGACAATTTTTTTTTTTTTTTGTAAAAGCTCATCCTAGTGTCTCTTAAAGTAAATCGCCCGGTAGAGAACATTTCTTGTAACTCTATGAAATGAGTGAGTAATCCTATAATCTTTCGTCTCTTCGCAACCATTTCACAGTATTTAAATTGCGTATGTTTGGTTATTCATTTCGACCCGGAAATATATTTTCAGCCATCAGAAGAATATACGATGCCTGCTAATATTTCTAGTCCAAATACTTCTACGTACGATGTCTGGCATCCTGTATAACTCGGAAGTGTTCTTTCTCTGAAACATACTCTAATAGTGATCTTTCATGAAATTGGCTGCGTAACGATGCCTTGCTATTTTCACAAACTCAATTTTTGCACTTAAGTTAATTTAAGTTTTTTAACGTAAGATAAATTAATAACGTAAAACAATTCATTATTTAGTCGTACGTAAGACATGCCACAACATAGGACTATTGAATGCCATATTGCTCAACTTTGCGTGGTATTCAAACGTGAGGATAGGTTTTTGAGATTATTCTCACTACGTTAAATGCTACGTGAATATCAAACGACAAACACCTAGGACGTAGTCAGTTTATAAACTTTTCATCTCATTCACATCTCCAATACTACTTATATTCATTTATAAAAAAAAACTAATTACAATGGCCACAATTGTTTTTTTTTACAAGTACACCAGCAGTGAATTCAAAGCACGACTATTAACATTATATAACAGAATTTTAGATGGAAAAACCCCCCTGATATTTGGCATAAGGTTCTAGTAATAGTAATTTTTTAAGGAAATAGGAGTGACTGTGAAAATTAAAGAGGTATTAGTCCTCTAAATTCAGGATATAAAATTTACATAAAACGTTTAAAACAAAAATTTTCTTATACAGTATATACATTTTATGAAATCAAATTAATGGAAGAACAAAATTGACTCCGGAAAAGCAGTTCATGTGCTGTTAGATACTTTACTGTAAAAATGATAGTAGAAAAAAAAAAAGAGATTTAATAAAGAGACGTATTTGGCTTTTATCGATTTTAAAAAGGCTTTTTATAACATTAATAGAAAAACATTATTTGAAATCCTGAAAGAAGGTCATGTTCCAAACCAATTAATAGATGCAACCTATAATTTATATTGTGAAAATTATATTTCGGTATGTACTGGAAACAACGAAACTGAGTGGAAATTAATTAATCAAGGTGTTCGACAAGGTTGTAGCCTATCTCCATTACTATTTACTATATACATGAATCATATGATTAGAAATGAAAAAGAACAAAACATAATCATTTGAGCATCAATTGAAATTTAAAGTTAGATATATTACTGTTTGCAGATGATGTAATATTATTAGCATATTCTGAAGATTATCTTCAACGTTCTGTTTTCCAATTACAACTCATTTCTGCGGAATACGGGATGGAAATTTCTGTTAATAAAACTGAACTACCTAATGGGATTCACTGGAAAAAATCATCTCCGTAACAAAATTTGCCTTTATAATAAACCTGTAGAACAAGTCTCAAATTTTAAATATTTGGGTTATCATTTAAGCTATGAACAAGAAAAAGATATTTCGTGAATTACTTTAACTATGCAATGAATTCCATTAATAACTTTTCAAATCTTCTCTTGTCCTAAAACATACAAGAATTAAAGCCTATAAAACATTTCTAGCAAAACTAGAAACTGTTCTCATGTACCTATGGAAGTAAAGCTTGGACCTTACGTAAATGTGCTGAACACCGAATCACTACCAATGAAATGAGGTTTTTAAGAAAAACAAAATGGAAGAAAGTGGAAGAAATATTAATGTCCCATCCACGGGACTTTATCTTTGTCCTGTGTAGTCCTAGCTGGGGCCCTGTGCCGTGCTGATCACATTATGTGTGTGTGTGTGTGTGTGTGTGTGTGAAGTGGTAGGAGGAGGCAAAATATAAGAAGAAAGGAACAGGAAGGTATCCATCACTCCACTAGAAGACAATAAATGTTAGGTTTTATTTGGCGTAGTTTGCTGACATAGCAACTTGACAACTCCGGTAATGTAATCAACTGAAAGCAGAGGGGCCTTCATGAAGGATCAGTACGAAGCATAGACTTACTAAATAACCGCTAGACCGCTCACTGGCGCTAGTGTTATGCTCCCAAATTGAACAGCCAACGGCCGGCCATTTGTTTGGTTGAGCTGAATAAGTATGGTTCGTTCGTGTGCTGTTTTTAATTGCAGCAATGCACACAGATGTAAAGATAAAGAAGGAAGGAATGTTACATTTCACTGATTAGTTAATCTTTAATTTCTACAACATTTTTGGCCCGTATTATGTTACAGAAGACAAACTATTGTACTTATACGGCTGTTTGTGCTTCAGATTTCCTCTGAGTAAAGATTCCCTTAACCGAAAATGGATAGGTGCAATCCGCAGAGAGAATTTCTACACTACAATGAATCATTCAGTGTTTCAACTCATTTTGAAGATAGTTGTTATGTCTCAAACTACGTTATTACCGTATACATTGTTATTGTCCTTCATCCACTCCATATCCTTCCCTTTCTTCAAACAGCTGTTGCTTCAGTGCATACATGAATAATAAAATTATTCACCGAATTCGAAGATACAGAATTAATAATAATAATAATAATAATAATAATAATAATAATAATAATAATATAATATTATAATAATAATCCGTGGCGCTACAGTCCGTGAAGGGCCCAGACCGACCAGCCTGCTGCTGGCCTCACGCCCACATGCCGAAGCAGAGGTGGACGATCATCCAACCAGAATGGAGGTATCGTGTGGTTAGCACGATGATCCCCCCCCCAGCCTTTACAGCTGGCTTTCGCAACCGGATTTTGATACCTATCGTAGCTCCCCAAGTGCATCACGATTCTGGATGGGCATCGGTCCCATATAAGTTACTGGCCGAAATTTCATGACAAAATTTCTTCCCCCATGAGGACTCGAACCAGCGCGCATTCGTAACGCGAGTCCTAGGCAGCATGCCTAGACCATGACGCCACGACGCGGGACGGTACAAATAGATCCTGTTTAAAAAAAGTATTAAACAAATTTCAGAGCCTAAAAGCTGAAACATGTTCATTAATACTGCATGTACTATCCACTCATTAAGTAATGGCATAACACATTTCAAATTCATCTCCCAGAACAAGTATTAGGCCACATAGCCTGTTAGAGGAATTTTCACACCATCGTTCCTTTGGACGACTCAACAGAAACTGTATAAACTACAAAAAGTTAATTTTTTAATATGCCTGATTGAAAGTAACTCTTGTCTTAGTTACGGATTAATGAAACAGTTTTTTATGCTGCTGCTACTGCTACTGCTACTACTACTACTACTACTACTACTACTACTAATAATAATAATAATAATAATAATAATAATGCTTTTTGATTTTATACAACAGTTTAACCTACAGATTAAATTAAAAGGTAGACATTATTAACCTTGGTTATGAATATTCACATTCGGAGTTCCTATGAAAATGTGCAAGCCTGACAGCCTAATTGAATCCCGATAAAGCGGATCGAGATTGATAAAAATCCCGATTTGAGGGATAATAGCCTAGAACGTAATTTAAACAAGTTAGTCTGCATTTCCTATTATCCGATATTTTTATTTATATATTGACTCAAATGGTTACATTGTAAACATAGAGGTAACCCGCGGAAATTTAGTAAGTCTGTGAGGTAATCCAGCTATTTGCCGTAAGGCAACTCTATTCGCAAGATAATAGTTCCCTAGTTCTACCGCATTGTTGATTAATCCGTTTCGGTACCTAGTTGCTGTTCTCGCAAATAATCAACATTGTGTATTTTAAGTGCGTTGAGTGCCAAAACAAAAGAGCGTTTTGATATCGTATTTTACACTAATAACAGACACATATAATTGCTGCGTTTTGTAGTGCAGTGAACTATGTTTAAACATGGACTCATCGTCAGATGTACTGTTGCAGTACCGGTTCCGAAAAAGAAAAGTTGCGAAGTTAATTTAGTAGCGAATGATTAAAACATATTCGTGGTTAATAAAAGAAAAAAACGATTAGTCTGTAGTATTCACTGTACTGTGTGTCTTTCGTATTTTAGTGTTTCTCAGGGAGGCGAATATTACATTAAAAGCACGCGAATACTACTTTGCAGAAAACAACCATAAATCTTATGATAAAGTGATGATATCCCGATTTCCCTCGCAGAAAACCTAGTAACTCTGCTGACAGCAGACACACGTTATTAAAGGTATCTCGCAAAGGAAGTATTGTTCCTGTAAACAAAAACATTTAGCTTTCGGATACGCAATACAACACGTATTCAAATATCGGTTTCGAAATCCCGCGCGTTTTCTAACAAAAAATGGCGGCTTTTTGCTGCTTCAATTTGGGAACATATTTCTCAGTTCTCCGCTACGGCGTGGTAGGGGCTCGGTACGAAGAGGCCATCGGCGGCGCGGGAGTGAGGAAAGGATATCTTGACCATAGACCAACGAGTTAGAAAGAGAAAGATATAGAGTGGTCATTGCGCCGCCATGTTTGAAGAAAATTGAACGACCGTCCAACGAGCACAGAATACAATAGAGTAGACACTAGCATCTTAATACCATTGGACGGAGTGAAGCCGGTTTGATGGACCTGACGCCATCTTGTTACTATCAAAACATTGCAAAATAGCTATTACGTTATAGAAGATCTTATGATAATAAGAATTCCATATGTCCCTAATTTCTTGTAGGACTCACACTTTCTTGTTTGTTTCGTAATACAGAATCGCTATGCACGTATTTTTAGCAAAAATTACGAAACTGTCATCGATAAATCACATATATACAGGTTATTTAAATTGGCAGCTCTTCAAATTGCAGTATGGTATTTAATAGATAATCTGGAAGGTTAAACAAACAATAATGATAAAAAAGGAAAATAACAGTTTGACCTTATTTTGCTACTAGTCCAATAAAAATGCTACCCTATAATAATTACTTTTATAGGTTGATCCATTTGCTTCGATTTAATAATGAAACTTGCTTCTTAACGCAAATTATCATTCTCTTCCTTTTGCCAGTATTTCGTATAGATGTCCCGATTTTGTTTAGAGAAAAAATGGAATGCTCTTAACCATATAATATTTGATAGGCTCTTCGTTTATAGTATATAATTAGATTATAACGGCGAACAAAAGTGAAGTTTTATTACCAAGTGGGTCAAGTCAGTTCACGACCGAGTTAATGAAGCTACTAAGTCTGTAAAGCATAAGTCTGATTTCGTGATTATAAAAATTAATTACAATAATATTAATACACTATTTCTTTTTCTTCATCAAACGAATACGTGCATTCGGTTTAAGAGAAACCTCGGTACACCAGTTTTCTATAGCACTCGACACAAACTTCCAACATGGGTTGTTAGGTTAGCTTCGCTCGTAAATGCTAAGTCTGCAAAGCATGTCTGATTTCGTGATTATAAAAATTAATTACAATAATATCAATACACTAATCCTTTCTCTTAATCAAACAAATACGTGAACAATACGAATCTAACCGACTAACTTAGGCTAAATCATTCATTACCGTATCTAGCCTACCGGTAATAAGTACATTTCACACATGCATATTTACCCGTGAAAAGTTATTCCAGGAATTTTTTTTGGAAACCTGTTTGTGCAGCCATACGCAGAACATGTAGGCATATTGAAATTAGTTAATTTATTAATTAAAACAACGATGCAACATCACAATCAACTGCCCATGTGCTAACCGGGAGCGCAATGTTTTGGTAGCATCATAATGGCGACTGTCCACAATAGCGGCTTCACCTCCAAGCTGTTTATATCTACTCTATGCATTCTGTGCTCGTTGCGACCGTCGGTAATGAACTTATGCGCCCAAAACAAAGTGGGCGTGGTGATAACTGACATTAGAATCGTCAGCTGTCTTAATTTCGTTTGCATAAATCAGTTAAACTGAAGTGGAAAAACCTAGTATTTCGTCAAATACGTGCTAGGAACTTAATCTAAACTTATGTACGCTAAATTTAAAACACTTGAGCTATTCCTAGAAGGAATGCTTAAAAGAATAACCTAATTAAAATTGTCATGCAGTATGACAAGAAGTCCTAGCAAATATATTGAAGAAAATGTTAATATTCCTAGGTTCTTTTAAATGCGACCTGCAAGATTGCCTATAAAATGAACGAGTATGATTCGGATGATTTTATTAAATTGTTTTCCCAGTCTCTACACGTTGCAAAACTATTTACTATACCATAAGATATAGAATGAAAGTAGGCCCTATCTGTAGTAAACAACCTTTACCTCCAAGCTTGTAACGTGGGTGAAACATGAAAAAACTCGCTTTCAGTTTTTTTGTTACAGTAAAGTATAATTATTATCGAAATGTGAACGAGAGGCCAACAGCCGGCTGGTCTATCTGAGCCTTTCAAGGCCTGTGGCACCACAGATAATTATTAGTGTATAATTGAGCACCCACGTACAATAATGGGGTAGACTAAGTAGTTACGAAAATATATATTCATACTTACCCCATTATTGCACGTGGGTGCTCAATTATATACTTTCATGTCCTTCCAGTCAAAATACTAACAACAATACGACCTACCCCAGAGTTTTGCGTTATTTTGGATGCGAGTGTCGAAATACAATTTTAATATTTGATTGCTATTACTAGGTTTGAAAGGGAATTGTAGCGGTTTTATCCGTATTTAGTTTAACTTTATTACTAGTGAACCATTTATTTGATTAATCGTTTGTCTTCGAAATAGGCCTACTTCTTATAAGCTACAGCTCATCGTCTTCTTGTAATGACAGAAGGAGCAGAAATAAAGGATGCCGGTGTCGAAATACAGTTTTAATATTGTATTGCTATTTGTTTTTCACTGGGTCTGAAACGGAATTGTATTGATTTTATCCGTATTTAGTTTAAGTACATTACCAGTGAACCATTTATTTTGTTTATGCCGGGCGTTGTTACACATTTATGCATGAAAAAAATGCTGCTAATTAACAAAACTATGGACTTAACTTCATAAAATTTACGTGAAATATGATATATCAGTTGTCTTTTTCCTTTTGACATTGCAGTTATATGCAGCACACACAACAGGCATGTTTTTTCTTCGTTTTTTTGTGCTTCTTACCTCCGTTATACAACATTGTAAGCAGACGAATTTTTACAAAGGTGGGCGCTTAGCTCAGATCTGCCGTGTTTCGCGGTGGCACCGCAAAGAGCGCTGTACAGGACAACATGACCACTCTATAGTCTTCTCTTTCTAACTCGTTGCCATAGACTTGCTAAATAACCACTAGACCGCTCACTGGCGCTAGTGTTATGCTCCCAAATTGAACAGCCGACGAGCGGCCATTTGTTTGGTTGAGCTGAATAGCTATGGTTCGTTCGTGTGCTGTTTTTAATTGCAGCAATATACACGGATGTAAAGATAAAGAAGGAAGGAATGTTACATTTCACTGATTAGTCAATCTTTCATTTCTACGAAGATTTTTGCTCCGTATTACGTTACAGAAGACAAACTATTGTACTTAAACGACTGTATTATGCTTAGGTTTCCTTTGAATAAAGATTCCCTTAACAGTATGTGGATAGGTGTAATCCGCAGAGAGAATTTCTACCTTACAACGAATCATTCAATTTGTTCAACTCATTTCGAACTACTTTCAAACTACGTTAGTACCATGTAGATTGTTATTGTCCTTCATCCACTCCATATCCTTCATTTTCTTCAAACAGATAATTATTCGCCGAATTTAAAGATACAGAAACTGTATAAATTATAAAAACGTTAATATTTTAATATGACTGATTGAAAGTAATTCTTGTCTTAGTTACGGATTAATTAAACAGTTTCTTATCTTACTAGGTACTGCTACTACTACGACTACTTACTACTACTACTACTACTACTAATACTACTACTAATAATAATAATAATAATAATAATAATAATAATAATAATTATTATTATTATTATTATTATTATTATTATTATTATGCTTTTTGATATGACTGATTGAAAGTAATTCTTGTCTTAGTTACGGATTAATTAAACAGTTTCTTATCTTACTAGGTACTGCTACTACTACGACTACTTACTGCTACTACTACTATTACTACTACTACTACTATTACTACTACTACTACTACTAATAATAATATAATAATAATAATAATAATAATAATAATTATTATTATTATTATTATTATTATTATTATTATTATTATTATGCTTTTTGATTTCATATAGCAGTTTAACCTACAGATTAAATTAAAAAGTAAACATCCTTTCATTAACCGTGGATATGAATATTCACATTCAGAGTTCATATGAAAATGATGAAAGCCTGACAGCCAGAGTTGTCGGGTATCCCAATTTAGGCGGGATTCTCCCAATTTCGTGGTTAAATCCCGATAAAGCGAGTCGAGATTGGTAAAAATTCCGATTTGAGAGATAACAGCTTAGAACGTAATTTAAACAAATTAGTCTGCATTTCCTATTATCCGATATTTTTATTTATATATTGACTCAAATGGTAACACTGTGAACATAGAGGTAACCCGCAGAAATTTAGTAAGTCTGTGAGGTAACCCAGCTGATTGCCGTAAGGCAACTTACTCTACTCGCAAGATAATAGTTCCCCTAGTTCTAGAGCATTGTTGATTAATCCGTTTCGGTACCTAGTTGCTGCTCTCTCAATTAATAAACATTGTGTAGTTTAGGTGCGTTGAATGAATGACAAAAAAGATAGCGTTTTGATATCGTATTTTTACACTAATAACAGACACATACAATTGCTGCGTTTTATAGTTTAGTGAACTATGTTTAAACATGGATTCATTGTCAGACGTACTGTTGCAGTACCGGACCCGAAAAAGAAAAGTTGCAAAGTTACTGTAATTTAGTAGCGAATGGTTAAAACATATTCGTGGTCAATAAAAGAAAAAACGATTAGCCTATAGTATTCACTGTACTGTGTGTCCTTCGTATTTTAGTGTTTCTCAAGGAGGCGAATATTACATTAAAAGCACGCGAACATTACTTTGCAGAAAATAATTATAAATCTTATGATAAAGTGATGATAAGTCTAATGTCTTAAGTCAGTTTCTGATATCCCGATTTCCCTCGCAGAAAACCTAGCAACTCTGCTCACAGCAGAAACATGTTATTAAAGGTATATCGGAAAGGAAGTATTGTTCCTGTAAATAAAAACATTTAGCTTTCGGATACGGAATACAACGCGTATTCAAATAGCGGTTTCGAAATCCCGCGCGTTTTCTACCAACAAATGGCGGCTTTCCGCTGCTTCAATCTGGGAACATATTTCTCACTTTTCCGCTATGGCGTGGTAGGGGCTCGATCTTGACACGAGAATTGGACTGATACCTGGCTGAGTTACGAGGAGATTATCCTGCTATCTACGGCGACCTTAGTCTTACCTCGCTGCCACTAATTGCATCGACGCTTGATAACCTTGCAGTTGACAGAGCGAGTTGAATAACCCAATAAAAAGAACAAAGAAATTAAGCTCTTGTCCTCAGTTGTTATCTCGCGGTCACCAGGCTAGCGTCTATATCCGCTGTTCGGACGTCCAATCCCGGCCGAGGAAGAAAGACTGTAATGGCCATAAAATCCTTAGCATGGTTTCCTTCGAGTAGAAAGTAGGCCTGAAGCTGTGGGTCCCATGTTGTAGATTTGCGATCTTAAAAATCACTGTCTTTGATAGTGGCTTCCAGGCAATATTTTTGTCGGTCATTGTTCGCTCACTTTGAATTTAGATACTGAACAACATGTGTAGTTGGAAGCATCGTTAAACACAATACAGCTACTATTACTTTACTGTGGTATTGTTTGAACTTGTTTATACTTTACTCTCAATGCAAATAACCTATACGTGAACAATGGTATATTATATTGCTAATAACTTCTTAAATTTTAATTTCACAAAAAAAAAAAGTTTCACATAAAAGCCATTTTAAATCAACCCTGCAATATGAGTACCTACCAATGTTCGTTATTCAGGCATACAAGGTGTGACAGTAAAGTTTACTTCTTAAATATCACTTTATTTTAAAATGTATTATATATTCCGAATTTCCATTAAATTTTACGTATAGATGTGTATAAATTTTACCCATTCACCCATTTGGTGTCTTAACTACTCATATTTATTGAACTTGTTTCGTGAACTCCGAACTTGAGACGAGTATGTAAAATCATGTTGAATAGGCCATAAAACTAAACAAAACACTACCACTAACCAACTAATTAATCATATCAGTGTTAATTCTATTAATTTACATTAAAAAATTCTTGTATTCCGCAACGGTTGTCAAGTGACTTATAATCCTGTGGATCCGATTCGATCGTCAGTGCACCCCCGATTTATAACTGTGTTGGGCAGGCCCGTGGTACAGGTAACACAGAGGTTTTCTCCGGAAGTTCCGGCTCCCCTGTGGCATCTCAACAAATGTCCATCATCATCTCATCTCATCTCATCTCATCTCATCTCATCTCATCTCATCTCATCTCATCTCATCTCGGGTGTACCGTAGACCGGCCTCGTTCTGAGCAATGACTCTGTCGGTAAATTGGTCTACAAGATTGGCTTCATATGGGTGAATGATGTACCTAAGTAAAGTACCCGCCATTAGTAAAAAAAAAAAAAAAAAAAAAAAAAAAAAACATTAAAAAGCTTCTGCTTAAATAATACAGATGTTCCTCTTGTATCATCACAAAGTGTCATAGCTTTGTCCTGATGTGTTTATGTTCAGTTCTTCTGTTATTATTTCATTTATAATTTCATCCAATCTTGTGCACTCAGTAGATCTAATACAGTTAAATTAGGGTCCAATTGTTTAAATTATATCTATGTTTTGTATTGCGACAGCAAAAAGAAAAGCAACGCAGCTACTAAGAGGTAAAAGAAAAATTCTTCCACTTTCAGCTCTGTTCTTTCTTGAAATTAACGGAATTGTTTAAGGTAGGCGCCCACGGATTCGTTCGGCGCGTTCGGATTGTTATTCTTTTCATTATTTTAAATGGGACATCGCTCACTTGGCCGTATCGCCTCTTGCCGCATGACCGGATTCCTTCCAGAATTCTGGCCAGAGAATTCTAAACGAATTTCCGTACAGTCCATGATGAAAATAAAGAATGTCCCGACAATTATATCGACTGCAAAGCCTCCAATCGCAGTAATATCACAGTCTACTATATACAGTCACGAAGCTAAATACGTACTAAATATGCATCCATAGATAGTTGCTAACCACTAGGATCGCTAATATCGCCTCATTGCAGACAATGCGTAATAGTACCGGCACAGTCTATTGTTCCTATCACCCTCACAACTCAAGCTTCGTGGCTATATACTAGACTGTGATAATATTGAAAGTACAAATTAAATGGATGACGCGAAGCTTATTTTGTTAGGCCAACGGTGTGAAGAGCTTTACACTTTATCAAATTGAGATTATAGCAATGTAATATGAAAAAAGAACATAGCCATGAAATGAGATTGGGAAAATAGTGAATGAACCAGGTTGTAGATTGTTAAAGAGGTATTCATTTTATTTCCAGGTTCACTTCAGAACACAATGAAATAATGCGCTGTAGCGGTAAATAACAACACTATTCGACGATCAATTAGGAAATACGGTAAAGTGAGCAAGACTATAGGCTACTAATTATCCGAAAGCGCCGAATGAAGTTTTTTCGATAAATGATCGCCTACTTTTATTCCTTATTTACGTCAAAATTACACAGTAAACTAAATTGTAAGTCTTGGCGAAACAGATTTACGGGACCATCGATTTTGGTGATTCTATTTCGGATGGAAGTTAACAATGTACAGCAAAGTATAGTAAAGTAAAATTATGGTTCGCTGAAAAATTGTCGATCTACTGACAACGAAAATTGCGGTCTGTTGCGTTTTTAGTTGCTGTACCTCCAACTTCAAATAGAGGCGGTGGCTCAGGGTTCACATGTGAAAAAGGTAGTAATGTATTACAGAGGTCTGGAATTTAACATCGGTTTAGTCTAGCTATCATTTCTCGTGCCATGTTATTCTACCATTATTATAATAAGATGTCGTTTTTATAATAAAGTCAACGAGTAAGGTACTCTTCTCATGCCATTTTTTCACTGAACACGAGGATAAAAATAAATCTTTTGAAATGTTGTGAGTTCCTTAGTCATTAACAGCATTGCAAGAAGTGTAATCTATACCTCTTCTGAACAACACATAATTACTTTCTACCTGTTTTAAAATAACACATGTTTACTTAACACATTGTACTTCTACACTCCAACAATCACCCCGAAAAGTTTTCCCACATATTTATTTTCACACTTTAATGGATCTCGAAATAAGCCATTTGAGCACAAGTTCATCGTCGTCGTCATCGTCATCGTCATCGTCATCGTCATCGTCATCGTCATCGTCATCGTCATCGTCATCATCATCATCATCATAATCATTTTTATTTTCTTCGTCAGTCATTGAATTCTCAAATTCGTTGCAGCTCCAATTATCGTTCCAGGCATCCTTTTCGCGGTTTCTTAACACCGTTTCTCTTTTGGCCAGTAGTTACTGAATTAATTCGGATATTCTTTTTACGTAATGCAACCAACTTTTTGCGTAATAATTTGTTTTTTCTTAAATTTACAAGAATAGGTACTTAATGTTGATATTATTTTTATGTTTATTAATTAGATTAGTTAATATTTCATAAAACAATTCAAAACTTTTTTCAGTATTTAGTAATTATGTACTGTAGTGATTCCCATGTTTTCTTCTTTACATGAGAATCTAAACCCTCATAATTATCTCTTTGAATAATAAGCAGGAGGTGTTCAGCACCTTATTTATATTTCTTTGAGCCTTGAAGATAGCATAATTTACAAAATGACCTATTATAAACATCAGGTTCAAACTTCCAGGAATTATTAGTTGTGTTAAACAATACATTATCAAGGTAAGGATATGATGATTGTCGAGTAATAGCATCAAAAATTAAAAAAAAAAAACATCATATTTATAGAAATATTCGTGTACTTATTTCTAAATAAAATTTATTAACATGTTTTTCCAGAATTTATAATATATATATTTTTTTGTTGATGTTTTGTCCATTTTTGCGTTCAAATCAGTTACAGTCAATGTTAAACTTGTCTTTGGTACTTTTGCCCATTTTACCTATTAGCCACAGCATTAAATGTCCAGTGATCGTGATTTATAATAAATCGTTGAAAAAATGAAAAATAACAGTTTTATTACATATTTGGTACATAAATTTTAAAAGAGTTTTAAAACAGGAAGGAAGGCCTACATATTATTAATTAGCTACATCAAATTCATCATCATCATCATCATCTTGGTAAATGTGTTCTTTTAAATTATAGGCTATTGTCCTTAGATAGTCCCGTTCATTCCCATTTTCTTAGTATTGTGCATAGTTACCTACAATTTGCTCAGTTTGCTGTTGGTTAATTATGCATTTTTTAAATAAAGATTGTCTGTGTATATTGCAAATACCCACCTCGTATTTGCTCAATTATGTGTTCAGTCTCCACTTGCATACTCTTAATGCCATCTAATGTTAGCATGCTGTGTTACCATCAAGTTTACAAACTTCGAATGGAAGCCTTCACAACACTGTTCGTTCTCTTTCGTCTTAAACTAACGAGTTCATAGACGTGGAGGAAATGGGGGAGGAATTGCACGATGACGACCTCTAGCCGATCTTCCCCGGATTTAGGTGGTTTCTATATGCGACACAAAAGCTTCCTCTAAGTCGTCCATCAAGTTGTCGAAGGTTCCGTACGAGTCTTCTAATGGCAAAAAAGGCAAACCCATAGTGGTGTGTGGAAGGGAACGGGAAGCTACCGAATTTATATTCCCCCCCCCCCAAAAAGACTGCAAACATGAATCGTATACATACACATATATACATGTGGAGACTAAGAGGAAAGCGGAAAAGAGGAAAGATCGGAGAATGCTGGGTTTGCAGTGAATGATCTGTCCTATGAATGAACATATACAATATATATACACAATATATTCGTTGTAACGATGAACCATTACAACGTATATATTGTGTAAAAGATCTCGGTGTAACTATTAATCATAATTTGACTTTTCATAATCACATAGTTTAATATAACAAATAATGCTTTTAAAAATCTGGGTTTTGTTATTAGAAATTCAAAAACTTTACAAAACACTTCGACTTTGACACTCCTTTTTAATTGTCATGTTCGCGCTAAATTGGAATATGCCTCTGTAATTTGGTCACCCACTTGCAAATATAGTAAAAAATTAAAAAACGATTCTCTACATATCTGTATTTTATACAATATCATTGTTCGGCCCTCCATAACAAAATTTCGTACAACAATCTACTTGCTGAATTTAATTTAATGTCTCTTGCAAGTCATAGATTAGGCTTACTTGCTGAGTAACTTTTATTATATAAAACTAGCCGTACCCGTGCGCTCCCCTGCACCCGTTAGAAATAAATATAAAGTAATTACGTAATTAAAATAGGACATTTGATCCAGGGAATATTCGTGTTTGATAGAAGGATAAATCGTTTAATATGTTACTTAATTTAAATTGTATTTAAATAATTAAAATGCGATCATTCTGGTCCAGAGAGCACTCATTTGGTGCAATGACAATTCCTTTAACATGTTTCTTAATTTTTATTACATGCATCCATAGTTCAATGAACATTGACATCATTTACATTTAATGTGTATACTTTATTTTACTTGTTATATGTTTCCATTGAATTATGGTAATAACTTAATTTTAACTCTTGTTTTCTACGTATTCAGTAAATGGCGCTTGGCCCACTATGGTTCTGAACCCTTCAAATAGCTTAAATTATATTATATTACTAGCCGTACCCGTGCGCTCTGCTGCACCCGTTAGAAATAAATATAAAGTAATTACATAATTAAAATAGGACATTTGGTCCAGGGAACATTCGTGTTTGATAGAAGGATAAATAGTTTAATATGTTACTTAATTTAAATTGTATTTAAAATATTAAAATGCGATCATTTTGATCCAGAGATCACTCATTTGGTGCAATGACAATTCCTTTAACATGTTTCTTAATTGTTATTACCAATTATTTTTGGAAAAGAGAAAATTAACAGAAAAATTTTGGCTACAGATATTATATTATACTATATTAAATTATATTATATTATGTAAAAAGTGTGTTGATAACGAATGTACTCGAATTAGAAAGTTTTTAATTTGTTGTGGGAGCTCTTGAATCTCAGGAGGAACAGCTTTTACAACAGCGCAACATAATCTGCTTGGCTCATTACCCAATTTTTTTGCATTGCATTTATTGCATATATATTTTATGTATTTTAACACGATTCAATTGAGCATAGTTAAAATTTGAATTACGCAATAATGGATTGCTAAGCTAACGTACTATTACTGCATACTAAATCAATACACTCTCGTTGTTCGTTAATTCTTTGAGATAAAAATGAATATGTTCATAAACATTATTTTAAGAAATAGAGGAAATGAATATACAGAATAATCTATCAAGTTTTCTGTGCATAAGAAGTTATTTTAATCTTACCTGTCCTCAATTCACTCACAAGTTACTGTAATAACATTATAGCATTATGTCAATACAGAGAAACTACACTTTCCAATGATGAAATAATAATTAATTATACAAATCGGTTAATTAAGCTTCCGATATTACTTCATACAAACACAGAAACATTGTCTGTAGGCTATATTTCATAGCTTTCGATTGTTATGTCCAAGGCCCCTTATAGACGAAGTCATTTGTTTTTATTTCAATACACCGCCTTAGATGGCAGTTATTTTAATTTTAAAACTCATTTATCTCATTAAAATCAGTCCTATCAAAATTTTTCAAAGACTAAAACTTATCAGAAATCATTTTTAAAGAAACTCTTGTTATGTAACATTTTTCATAATAATCAATAATAAGCGAGATATTTCGATTTATTTAATTCAGGCCCCCTTATAACCCCCCTTTTAAATAATGTATTTTGAATGCCATATAGCCTAAAATCTAAGTTACAACGAACTTAATTCATATTCCAATTTTCAACCAAATCCGTTCAGCCATTATCGCGTGAAAAGGTAACAAACATACAGACAGACAGACAGACAGACATACAAACAAAAAATTTCAAAAAAGCGATTTTCGGTTTCAGGGTGGTTAATTATATATGTTAGGACCAATTAGTTTTGGAAAATCGAAAATTACCAGAAAAATTTCGGCTACAGATTTATTATTAGTATAGATATTCAACGGTCTATTGGATAATAGCGAAATATTATCACAAATCCAGATTAACGCTAGAACATCACATTTAAGAAATCGTCAATTGTTATATTATAAAAAACCAAACACTTCAGCACATAAAAATTCACCAGTGTTAAAAATGTGTTCAAATTTCAATGAAATATGTAAAACATGGGATCTAAATTTCAGCATTTCTTACATGGAATATAAAATTTTTTTTATTAATATACTGAAGGTAGTTGATCTTAAATAATATTGCTATCTATTTGTTACTCTGTAATTTGTCAATTATAGCTACATTTTACATTTTTGACTACATATCTATACTTAACTATTTTTCATTTATTTTTATTTTGTATTTTTCATTTATATCTATATCTGAGTCTTTTATTTAGGTAGTATCTTTTTGTCTGTTTTTTTTTCTTCTCATTTTAAATGTTCAATTTGTATTTACACTTGTATCTTGCATTTGTATCTGTTTTATCTCTTTTTTCATGTTATATGCAATTTTATGTTTTTAAACAAATATATTTACTGTCTATTGCAATTGGGGCTTTGCCCTGTTATACACATAAATAAATAAATAAATAAATAAATAAATAAAAATAATTATACTTGTATATACATAACATTGACATATACTGTCTACCTCTAATTGTGTTGTGTTTTCAGGCTCTATATAATAGATCTGAAAACTTATTGGCACGGACCGAGTCTAAGATACATGATGTTTTATAACAAAGCAATAGACTTCACTACATTATAGCTTACGTGTTTATGTGATGTCGATAACAAACTTAACTGTATTCACACACAAACTCCAATTTCTCGACTACCACTACTACTGAGATGATTTGATTGATTGACCCACATTGCAGATTAACACGCCATTGTATTTATGTTAGTGGGTCTATATTGAAGGACAGAATGCCTGCACTGAAGTATGGGAACTTAAAGAACATTGTGCTCAGTCAGGTTGCAGAAGTTAAGATAGTCTGGGCAGAGATCGATTATAGGTTGGGTATCTTATATTACCTGAAAATATACTGGTTACTCTACAAGTAATTTATTCAGTTACTTAACCACGCTGTGACCAGTGCGAGGTTACCTATCGTCGGTGTAGTTGGTGGACGGTGATAGTCAAATTATGCTTGACTAGATGAGTCGGAGGACTTGTCATGGATTACGTCACCGTAGAATCAAAAAGTCATACCATCGCTCACCATGGGAACAAACATAACCGCTTAGATTTTCATTGTGAATGGGCCTTTACAGTTTGTCAAATGTGAATGTTTTATTTTTTCTTTTCTATTATTTTTCAAATTGAAATATAAATATCTGTACAGTTGAATTCTATTTCGAGTGCTATAATTAAAATGAAATCACCAGAAGGTTAGGAGAATGTATCTTATACAGTATTTCATATTTTCATTGTAGCTGTTTTGCAAGGAAGCTTGAAAAGTAATCCATGGATTCAAGGGAAGAACCTCAACTTGTTCACCCTCCCAAATGTAGTCCTGTCACTTTTTCTTTTGTGAAGAAGGGTAAGGTCCGCACCTGTGGGGTAAAGATTAGTGCGTCTGGCCGCGAAACCAGGTGGCCCCGGTTGGGGCAAGTTATCTGATTGAGGTTTTTCCGGGGTTTTCCCTCAACCCAATGAGCAGATGCTGGATAACTATTGTTGTTGGACCCCGGACTCATTTCACCGGCATTATCACCTTTGTTTCATTCAGACGCTAAATAACCTGAGATGTTGCTACAGCGTCGAAAATAACCTATTAAAAAAAAGAAGGGAAGGAAATATTTCAATGCGTTATACTTATTAATTAATAAGTTGTTTGGTGATTCTATTTCCGATGGAAGTTGACAAAGTATAGTAAAATAAAATTATAGTTCGCTGAAAAATTGTCGATCTACTGACAACGAAAATTCCAGTCTGTCGCGTTTTTAGTTGCTGTACTTCCAGCTTCAAATAGAAGCGGTGGCTCAGGGTTCACACGTGAAAAAGGTAGTAATGTATTACAGAGGTCTGGAATTTAACATCGGTTTAGTCTAGCTATCATTTCTCGTGCCATGTTATTCTACCATTATTATAATAAGATGTCGTTTTTATAATAAAGTCAACGAGTAAGGTATTCTACTCATGCCATTTTTTCACTGAATACGAGGATAAAAACAAATCTTTTGAAATGTTGTGAGTTCCTTAGTCATTAACAGCATTGCAAGAAGTGTAATCTATACCTCTTCTGAACAACACATTATTACTTTCTACCTGTTTTATAATAACACATGTTTACTTAACACATTGTACTTCTACACTACAACAATCACCTCGAAAAGTTTTCCCACACATTTTTTTCACACTATAATGGATCTCGAAATAAGACATTTGACCACAACTTCGTCGTCGTCATCATCATCATTTTTATTTTCTTCGTCAGTCATTGAATTCTCAAGTTCGTTGCAGCTCCAATTATTATCGTTCCAGGCATCCTTTCCTCGGCTGCTCCACACCTTATGTTTCGTACGTAGAGTAAACGCAAGAAGAGCTTGCCACGGAAAGCTGCGCGAACTTTCGGAAACGTTCGGGTGCACTCGACCTCGCTTCGATTCGATTGGCAAACTGTCGTCAGTCCTCAGTCGTCTGCTGGCTTGATGTTTCGAGTGAGAGTTATCACAGGGCATGTAACGGAACCTAAACCTAGTTGCAGAGTAACAAATATCATAACATTGTTGAAAATACAGAAGCACGAATTCTTTTACATATAAAATCACTGAATGAAATTACAAAGATGTTATAAGAAATATGTCATCGTGTAATAATTGATATTTGACATCGTAATAAAATGCTAATAACTAATACTATGTGATTTTATTAAAATGTTCCGATAACTAGCGTGGTACTATGGTCGATTTATTTTAATCTGTATATACTCCTTACGTTACGAGCGGAGCCTGTTTCGTTTTTCATACATTTATAAACGTTATAAATAATTCCCTAGTTTGAATGTGTAACATTTTATTAGCACTTCCTAATTTAGAGCCAACGGGGGGCATTGTTAAGTACATATAATGTTATACAGAACTCTGTTATTTTACAAACACACTTTGAACTCTATAAAAATCCTGATATGAGGGATAAAACGCAGAATATGTAATTCATACGTTGGCTTCTACCCGCTCTGCACAATACATTTCACGATACGAACAGCTCAAGACAGCGCTTTCGAATGCGCCCTGTCATCAGCATTAGGTGATTCATAGCAGCCCTGTAACGAGCATGACGGCACGAGGACCGAATATCGTTCTCTGCGCATCAGTCAAATGGGCAAGCTTTCTTATTCAATAAATTTTATTATTGCCTGAAAGTGTAACAGTACGGTTGTTTACTGTGATTGTAGGTATATTAGCGACGTGTATTGTAAGCGCCATGTTGGATTCAAGTTTGTCGAGTATGGTGAAGTTTGATATTCGTCGATGTTTGCTCTGCAGAATGTGATCTGTCGTGTTTGCTCAACCTTGTTATAAAAATATTCGCTCTCCTCCACTCCCATCACTTCCTGTTTTAACCGCTTAAGGATTTTAGCACAGAACTTGCAATTAATTTTTCATATGAAATAAGACGAAGTCTGTAAAGTCTTGGTTGCCTCTCTCTTGTTCGAACATTGCAGGGCACTAAGGTATATAGTGGGCAGTATTCAACAAACTGTACCTTAGTAGAAATAATAACACATTAAATTATAAATAAAGAATGTGATTTAATGAATTAATAATTGTTTATTATTGACTTATGCATAATCTTGAAATGCACGATAAAACAAATGAAACAATATCATAAAACAACAATGTTTTCCCAGACCATAGAGGTTTTCTTGAAGGAAGTAAGATTGATATGTTGAGGCAAGAATCCACGTCAGTTATTCAACTTCGTTTTTCATTTATCACTTTGTCCGACAGTTAGAACATGCAAAAAACGAAGAACATGGTTAAAAGTTACAATAATTGGTGCCGCTTCGTCTTGAAAGTACAACAACAACAACAACAACAACAACAACAACAACAACAACAACAACAACAATAATAATAATAATAATAATAATTATTATTATTATTATCTATACTAATAATAAATCTGTAGCCGAAAATTTTCTGGTAATTTTCGATTTTCCAAAAATAATTGGTCCTAACATATATAATTTACCATCCTGAAACCGAAAATCGCTTTTTTGAAATTTTTGTTTGTATGTCTGTCTGTCTGTCTGTCTGTGTGTCTGTCTGTATGTTTGTTACCTTTTCACGCGATAATGGATGAACGGATTTCGATGAAAATTGGAATATAAATTAAGTTCGTTGTAACTTAGATTTTAGGCTATATGGCATTCAAAATACATTATTTAAAAGGGGGGTTATAAGGGTTTTTGAATTAAATAAATCGAAATATCTCGCTTATTATTGATTTTTATGACAAATGTTACATAACATAAGTTTCTTTAAAAATAATTTGCGATAAGGTTTATTCCTTAAAAAATTTTGATAGGACTGAGATTTAATGAGATAAATGAGTTTTAAAATTAAAATAACTGCCATCTAAGGCCGTATAATGAAATAAAAAACAAATGACTTCGTCTGTAAGGGGCCTTGGACAGCAACAATCGAAAGCTATGAAAGATAGCCTACAGAGAATGTTTCTGTGTTTGTATGAAGTAATATTGGAAGCTAAATTAACCGATTTGTATAATTAATTATTATTTCACCATTGAAAAGTGTAGTTTATCTAGATGGACATAATGCTATAATGTTATTACAGTAACTTCTGATATAATATAATGTAATATAGTATAATATAATATAATATAATATAATATAATATAATATAATATAATATAATATAATATAATATAATATAATATAATATAATATAATATAATATAATATAATATAATATAATATAATATAATATATGTAATGTAATATAATATAATATAATATAATTTAAGTTATTTGAAGGGTTCAGAACCATAGTGGGCCAAACGCCATTTACTGAATACGTAGAAAACAAGGGTTAAAATTAAGTTATTACTATAATTCAATGGAAGCATATAACAAGTAAAATAAAGTATACACATTAAATTTAAATGATGTCAATGTTCATTAAACTATGGTTGCATGTAATACAAATTAGAAACGTATTAAAGGAATTGTCATTGCACCAATGAGTGGTCTCTGGACCAAAATGATCGCATTTTAATTATTTGGATGCAATTTAAATTAAGTAACATATTAAACGATTTATCCTTCTATCAAACACGAATGTTCCCTGGATCAAATGTCCTATTTTAATTATGTAATTACTTTATATTTATTTCTAACTGGTGCAGCGGAGCGCACGGGTACGGCTAGTTATTTATAAAGAGATTTTGGTTTGGCATTATTGGAGAACCTAGATACATCTCTTCTAGCTCAGTGTAGATGTTGAGCTGACAAGATAATAATATGGGAATTGGTTTGACTTTATGAGAATGAGTGCTTTCATTGCAAGTTATCATAGTAACAAGAACAATACTAATGATGATGATGATGATACTGATGCTATTTTCGAAGAATCTTTGGTTCAATAAATTAACATAAACGCATGTAAAACGTTTTCTAATTTGTAGACTTTCAACCGCTAAATACGAGTAAACCGCGAAAGATGATTATTAGGACATATTGCAAGTGAAATACGACCTTTTCAAACATGCAATCCGTTTTGATCCTCGTTTTACGTGTTAGGATTAGAACCACTTTTGTAGAGATTGTGGGGACATGCCAATCATATTTTATCGGGTGGCTTTAACGTTAACATGTTAGATAGGCCTAATTACAACGCAGAATTGGTTGAGTTTATGAAATTACATATTTTAAACTTGACATCCTTTTCGATCTCGCCCAAGGATCAACATAGACATGGTATTTGGAAGTAATATGGTCAAGTTATCCTGCCTGAAGTACGTCTCATACTTCAGCTACCATACGCCTACCTTAAGTACAATGAATCAACACACTCTTCAAGTCACTAACATAGAAGATCGAAGGAAAATCCACTGTCTTTCCCTCCTCTTTCACATATTGCATTTCTCCATTCCTATCTATCTTGCGTCTCGTTTTCAAAATTTATCACCCACTGTAACCTAGACACACGATCACAACACTCCTCAATATTATCCATTTCCTCCCACCGAACATTCTCATATTCATCTTCTTTCACTGTGGCTGTTCCTCGGCTTCGGAATTCCCTACCGAATAATGTCAGGGACTGTCAGACATCAAACCAATTTAAGAATAGACTAAGGAAATATTTTTCTATCAATTATTGTTAACAATAGTCTAATAGCTGTTTCAGGTTTCTCAATGTTTAATGGTTATATATATATATATATATTATTATATATATTATTATTATATATATATTATTATTATTATTATTGTTTGTTATTGTCTTACTAACATTACTTCTCCAACTTTCATTATTTACTTTCATGTTGTTTTATGGTCTAGATATTAATGTAATAACTATGTAACCAATAATTGTATTCAATTAGAATTAGAGTCTGGCTGGATGGAAGAGAAGGCCTACTGGCTTTAGCTCTGCCAGATTAAATAAATAAATAATTAAATTATTATTATAAAATAGTGAATAACATAAATACTTCGCGTGCTGTAAATAAATAATGTAGGTACTAATTCAGTAGCAATTTTGCAATAAAGTTTCAATATGAATTCCAAGGTAAAGTTGTTTTAATACAAAACCCAATATTTAGACATATCTTTCAACGTTAATCCCGGAACCTAGGATCCCTAATTATTTTTATGTACGCGTAGTATTGATTTTATTTCGAATTTATTTGTTGACTTTTATATTGCTTTTGAAGTTCAACTTTCTTTAGAAATATAATATAAATTACGTAAATTAATTGGTCTTGGATTACCTTGAATTAGCATATATTCAGTAAAGGATTTTTTCTTAACAAATGGCGGGCACTAGACTCGTCAGTAATTGGCATCGCGTATTTCTAGTAGATTGATTTCCGATTACGTAGGTACGTGATTATTTTTTGTATAGTTAACACGAAATTATAACTAGCAAAGAGTGGATGAAGCAGAAAAATTACGTAAGCAAATAAATGCGTTATGATTAGTGAATAAATAAATAATAGATTAATAATAAAAAAGTAAATAATAAATTATGTATATAATTACATACATAAATAGTAATGGAGAAGTAAAAATAAAATGCACTAAATTAAGAAGTAAATAAATGATATTAGGTTTGTTCGTGCAGCAAGTTTGTGATGGTTTGAGAACTGTTTGCGAACTGTTGCAACCTCACCTATTGCGCATGATCGGTTTGAAAACTAATTTCAACCATCCGTGATTTCAGCTGTACGAACGCATTTTCAAACTGGTTGGAACCACTGCCGTCTAAGTGTTTGAACTTACGACAGTGGAATCAATTAATTAAAATATTGTGATACTTCAAATTGTTGAGAGAGATTCTCTGCTATATGGCGGTTATACGGAAATAATAAATTCGTTCTTATTGTACCTAGGGATAATAATGTTTAAAATAAGCTCCATTTTTGGGCCTGTCTCTTTCCTCAAATAATTCCAGAAGCCTAACTCATCCCCACTGCATATATTCCATATTGTTATCACTAGAAGTGTTTGAATCAGATATCTGAAAGACCAATAGAAGCGTTGGGCCCAATAAGATCTATGTTACTATCTGCTAACTGTGCAGGAGGAACAAAAATGTTACATCGTAATTCCGCTCATAAATTTTCTATCGGACGGGCAACATAGAACGTTATTCCATCAATATGTTTTGTACACTAAGTGAAGTATACGATTGTATGTTATTGAAAGTCCTGGTTGAATGTTAGAGAAGGCCGTATGGCCTTAACTCTGCCAGGTTAAATAAACCATTATTATTATTATTATTATTATTATTATTATTATTATTATTATTATTATTATTACACATCATAAAAATTTGTAAAAATTTTTTTAACTCCACAGATATACTACTGGGGAATACAGACAATAAACAATTTTATACAATCAGAATATTATGAAATATGGAAAATAAAAAAAAAAATTGTTAAATTATGATCAAAATGATTATGAGATTTATTTTTAAATTCTATATATTAATATGAATTAACACAATGTCATTTATTAAAGTTACACTCACTGTCATATTACGAATAAACATACAATATTGTTCAAATAATAATACTATTATTAGAAAATAACTGCAGTATGGAGATAAAGGGAAACCATTCAATTAACGAAAGTTGTAACAATAACAAATTAATAAAGAAAATAAAATATTACAGTTGAGAAATTTTTGGGGGATGGAATTTGAGTGCCTGTTCCGAATATTCAGTAAGTATTCATCCCAACAGATGGCTTATTTGTTAAGTATACATTTTATTAATAATGAAAACGATAACAATCACAGTTTTTAAATGCTGACTGTAAGAGAATAATACATTTTAAACAGCTCCTTTCTATCATCGAGAGCAAGTTGTGAACACATCTCCTTACAAGAATTTTCACAAATCTGTTCCTGAAATTTTCCTGAAACGAAATTCCGTGATAAAATTCTAAGAAAAACTATAGTGACAGAACACAACATAGACCAACTAACACTAGATAACGTGTGAATTAAAATAACTAATAAAATATTACAAGAATAACAGACAGGAACTTGCATTATTTGGGGAATCTTTCGCAATAACTTGCGACTTCGTCTTCCTTTATATTCAAGACCACTGTCTCTCAGCGACTTTCGTGACACACCTTTCGATTTATTAATATTAATTTGTCTGAATTGTTTTTTTAGATTTATTTAGCCGATCAATATCTACCGTAGAAATCGTCACTGTCTTGCAGTCGTCCATTTTACGTAGGTAATATATCAACCGAAAAAATTATATTTCAACTTTACTAGTTTATCCACATCTTCAACAATTGAATCGGTTATTGTTGAAAGGAACTAAGTCCACTTTTTAAAGTTTTGAGATAATCGAAAAATACTGTTTTGTGGATAATCTATCGAAGATTAACCAACATATAAAAAATATGTGTACAATATATGTTGGTTTAATCTTCGATATATTATCCACAAAACAGTTTTTTTTCGATTATCTCAGAACTTTAAAAAGTGGACTTAGTTCCTTTCAACAATAACCGATTCAATTACTTTCTTACTCGCAGGTTGATATATGGCAGCGATAAGATATTCAGTTTTGTTTATTGTTGTGGTAATAGTAGTGGCTTGAAGATGCTTTAATTGTGGAGGTGTAAATTCTATGTGAGGTATGTTAGATTTGATGATAATAGCTGTATCACCAAATCCCGGCGTAGGACCTAGACTAGACGGCAGTTCGGAAGGCGGTAGTCTGCTAGCGTTTGCGTCGAGAGAGACAGATAGAGAGGGCAAGGCAGCGTACAACATTGCCACATCGTACTTCACGAGCACGTGCAATACAAATAGTGCAGGAGACAATTTAAATTATCAAAAGACAATAATGAGCTTAGCCGTTGATTACTGTAAGCATGACACCAAACAAACTCTCTTTCTTTCACTAACAATATTCTGTGCACGTTTCTCAATCCCACACCACATGCTTCTACAGTCGTTTCTTGCGCGTTGGCAATGTTGCAGTCAGCATCAAGATGGCCGTCAGCGTTCTGCTCGTCAACGTTTTTAAAATAATTATACACCTTAAACATTATTTTCCGCGCCTGCCTGTGCAATACTTGTCTTTTTACAGTCTCTTCTTCCATATCTTACATATACACAGTAAATGTTAGTTTTACTTATTCAATGTATTGAAACACTCACACGTGAACAAACGAACTCGGGAAGTACTTGTTATAGACTGATTCTGATTGGTTCTACTGTACAAGTTTGTGACGTCACATACCAGAAATGCTACGGCGCATGTAGCAGCTAACGTCTTCCGAAATGCTGTCTAGTCTAGTGCATTATAAATTCGGTAATCTACAATACGCCAGTTGAATTTTTCAGGTAGACGGGTTTCGCCAACTAGGGCTATATCAATAGCGTAACGTTGTAACAAATTTGTAAACAATAGGTATCTAGTAGAAATGCCATTAGCATTAAAAGTAATAATATTGATTGAATTAATAATTATTTTATTTAAAGATATTAGCAATGATGTCAACTATTCCTGAACTAAGGTAAAAGCATTTGACATCTTATCTGGTTGTGATTTTATAGCTGTAATTAAGGTTTTGAAGCTTGTGATAACTTGTTTGAATTTATCTGTCTTGAAAAATGTAAAAATGCTCTTAATGTCTTCAAATTCCTTCGTAGTGAAGTTGTACTAGACTTAACACGCTGGAATCCATGAATTGTTGAAGTGGTTGGTCGTAATTGAGGAAATGATGACATATAGGCTATAGTGATTGTGGCAAATTCTGTGACATGGTTCGAGATACTTGTCGTTTTTTATATTGCATAATTCGAGGACAATTCCGATAATTTGCTGGGTGTTCCCCACCGCAGTTTGCACAGGTTGCAGGAGTTTCAGAAAGTTTATCACAGTCTTTTATGTTGTGTTTTTGTCTACATTTAACACACTTCGGTGTAAGAGTACATAATTGAGCTTTGTGGCCTAAGCCTTGGCATCGAAAACACTGCAAAAGGGAAGGATTACCTTTATATAATTCTATTGTTATTTTTATGTGATGAATTCCTGTTAGTGATTTCAATTTTTCAGTCGATTCTGATGTACGAGGAATAGTGAGTACCCATATAGGAAGGAAAATAATTTGTTTTGTTTGAGTTTCATTATCATAATAATTGCGTTTCAATTGTCTTATATTAAGCAGAGTTATTTGCTTATCAGCTAATGCACTGACTATATTTTCTTGACTAAAAGAAGGTGGTAATTCCTTCATCACAAACTTAATATTAGCAGTTTCTTGCCCACCATAAGTACAGTAACCTATGTTGTGATCTTGAAGAATTTTCATAATGTTATTTCTTTCCTCATTAGTGGTGGATTTTATTTTCAATTGACCATTAGGTAAGTATTCTGCTGTGGTATCTGGGTGGAATTCTGCCTTTAGCAGAATTAATAACTGCTGAAAATCTTTATTGTATTGGCAATAACTGGCGGAGGATTTTTTATTTTTGTTGTTGTGGCGAGATCTGCGTTGTTCACACTTGTTTCCATTTGCTCTACAGGATTCAAAACTTCATACTGATTACTTATTTTAATTGGTTCAGATTGGTAATGAACTGCTTTACTAGTTTCATTTGGTACTTTGAAACCCTCTGATGACTGTTTCGTGGGTTTTCTCTTGACTCTCTGTTGATATGTTAATTCATATTGTGCTACTAAGCTATTCAAAAATGCTTCACTTACTTCACGATCTGTTCCATTTTCCTCAAGAAGGTTCTTCTCAAAAACTAGTAGCTGGTGATGGAAAAGGCAAACTCTTTTCTATACACTTTCTGTGAAAATATGGTGTCTGTTTGTAGGTCGACATTTCCGAAGAAAAGTTCCAACCGCTTATTTAGTAAGTCTAAAGTTAAAAAAGAAAAGAAAACTATTTCTGTACAACTAATAAACCACAGAATAAGAACACTAACCACTAATAACAATAAATTAACTGAACACTGTCAAAATTAATTAATTATGCGAAAATTCTTGTTCAAAGTTCGCGGTTGCTATCAACAATCACCTCCAGCAAAACTGAAGGGGGAGGGAATACTTTCTGCATAGTTTAAAATTTTCGTCACAAGGTGCGCTGCTAAATGCATAGAGTAATAAGTTTTTATTTTCGCTACTTGGTGCGCTGCTAGTTGTAATAAGATCTCCACCGCCCAACAGGTGGCGGCAAGATCAATTTCTACATTAGCGCCTCTGGCATGTGTTTACGGGAAACTCAGTAAGTTTCGCATCCTATTATATTATATTTATCCATGGTCAGGGTTTGAAGATTTCGCTGTGCGAACAGTAAAATCCATGTGCGCATGCTCGGAACTGTTGAAACCAGTTTGGAACTGCTGTTCGAACAAACCTAGTATATACAATGTAAATGGTGATATTGAACGTACTTACTTCCTTGATTTTTTTTCAGTACGTACTCCATTGCAGCTGAAACAAACGGAAGAATTATTCATCTTTATGTCTGAACGTACCCTGTTGAAACATAAGACAGATGTATGTTGTTGCAGAAATGCTTGTGTGATAATAATTGTGTTGATTGCATTGGTTTGTATTTCACCTGCACTATATTTCAGCATCAGATTGGATAAAATTAAAATAAAATATGTTGTCAAGATCCATTAATATATCATTTACTTAAAGTGACTGCTAATAATGCTCGTGATTGATAAGGTAAAGAATGATAGTTTAATTCTGTTTTTAAGGTGTCCAAAGCAACCAGTCTTCTGTCTAGTTACAAATTACTGTTTTCAACCTCGTAATTAATTTGTCGTTAGAAATTTTCTTGCTGTATAATTCTTCGCGAGAATGATACAGTATATTTGGATTTCGATTATACTACAGATTTTCTAGAAGTCTTCATGTAACTATGAAAAGTCGAAAGGTTGCTGGTTCTATTCCCGGTGGGGTCATGAATTTTCACCATTGATCTAATCCTTTCGGCCGTATAATGGCCCTGGTGTTTTACTAGCCTCTAACAGAAATGAGTATTAAGGTTATAAGTTTATCCTTAGAAGTAATGGTAAAATTCAAAATAAGCTTATTGAAATACAAGAAACAGTACCAAAAGAATGACGAAGAGCTATAGTTGTACCAGTATTCAATAAGGGGGATCAGAAAAACCCCAAAAATTACAGAGGATTAAGCATATTGAATTCCTGCTGTAATATTTATGTCCAAATAGTAAATGAGAAATTAAAATTTTATACAGAACATTTTATAGATGAAAAGTAGTATGTCGTTCTTGCATAGTTATAGATTTCACTCTGAAATTATTACTACTAAAAAGAAGACGAGAGTTCAATTTAGAAATACATTTTTTTAGATTATGAAAAGGCTTTTCAATGACATCAGAAGACCATTATTAATCAATATTTCACAGAATGGAAACATACCCAATCCACAATGAAATAAAAGTCAATTTAGATTGAAAATTAACAAAATCCATCCATATCAATTAAGAAGTGTGTTAAACAAGGAGACCTCCTGTCTCCCACTTTATTCAACACGCACACACAGATATTTGAATGAAATAATCTCAGGAGGGTAGCAAGAAGATAGAAAAAGGAATCAAACTGTCAAAAATAAGAATATCCAGACAATTTATATGCAGATGATAAGTCGTAAGAGAAAATTAAGAAGATATTAAAAATATCTATATACAGAGAGATTCACGAGAAGTTACCACCGGTTATGGAGCTTATTTCCGAAAACGTTTTGAACAAGAAAGTCATATAAACATGGGTCCTCTTCTCAATATTTTCAGAGTTGAAGTTGTTTGTAAAAATACCATTTTTATTTGGTTTCAAGGGTGAAAGAATAACACAAATAGAGAGAATGAAGTATTCAGAAGTATCATTTTTTAATTGTCTAGTATTCTGTAGCTCAAAATGTGTTATGAATTCTTTAGTTGCTTTGTACAGTATTAGTCCCCACCTCCATTTTTAATTACAAAATTATATTGCTGTTACGCACTTATCACATTTGTTACAAGTCGCACCACTTCTAGCGACTTGATTCTTTACAATTCAATTTTGCATTCCAATGTAGAGTCTTAAAGAGTTTACGAAAGTGGCGTTGTGGCATGATTTGTAACAATTGCGATAAATGCCTAAGAATAATGTAATTGGTAGTTAAAAAATTGAAAGAAAGAAATGTTCGAAGTAACTCCGAAATTCACAACAAATTTTTAGCTTCAGAACACTAGCCAATTAAAGAAATATACTTATAAATGGCTCATTCTCTACTTGTAATATTCTTTTATCCTTAAAACTAAAGAAAAATGACATTTTACAAACAACTTGAAATTAGTGTAACTCTGAAAATATTGACAATAGGACGCAACCCATATTCATATGACATTTTTTGCTCAAAATATCTTCAGAAATACGCTCTGTAAGTGGCTGTAACTCCTCGTGAATCATCCTGTATAAATTAAAATTAATTACAGAAAAATGTGGATTAAACATTTTAAGTAACAAAACTGAAACTATGACCTTCAAATAAAGAGAAGCCAAAAAAACTAAAATAGTAATAAATAGACTTCCTGGAATTGCCACGAGAATCGCAGGGTTTACTGCGCACGCGGTATAGACTGTATGAGAAGGGGGCGTGCAAAGGATGGAGTATGCCTCTAATGTAAACACTGAGCAGTATACTGCTGTTACAATACAACCTGTATCCTGCATTCAAGAAATATAATGAATGATCATTGAAGTAGGATATATCTAAACATGTGAATACACAATTATTTTATAGTGAGATATATTAACTCTTAAAATTTAATGTAAGATACTCACATCATCCTTGAATATGTGCATTTCAGTGAAGAGTTACGTACATTTTGAGCGACTGCAAAGTAATTTCTTCCGATGGTCACTTAAACAGTTTTTATTTTGGGAAAATGTACGTTCAACATCACACGATGTAATACATAAATATTTGAAGAACGGAAAGTCACTACTTTTTAGTACACCAACTTCAGATGTCTTGTCGTGACCTGATGGTACATTATTTATAATACGACGTTGTGAATAGGCAGAATTTTTAGCAATAATGTTTCTCAACTTACATTTCACTTTTTCTGAAGTTATTGAATTGTTATTTTGGATAACGATTTGTGATACTTTATCCACTATATTAAGAGCTTCTGAGAGTTGTAGTTTAGACGATTCTAACAGGGTGATGCTTTTGGACAAGATTTAAAATTAGAGTCAATGAACAGAATATCTTCCAATAGCTGTTCGGAAGGCAACGATTTTACAGCTACAAAAGTGGAACTGTCTGTGCTATCCAATGCATCAATTACCTCCATTATTTTGCCGTAATATTTTGCATAATAATTAACAACATCCAACCACGTTCCTCAACGAGTCAAGACTGGCTGCGGGGGTAAGGATATTCCAGAGGCAATTATTTGGAACAGCAACACTCTCATTGTAATATGTTTGACTGAATTCTTGTCTGCACTGAACAAATGTTAAGCTTTGACTATTCCAACCATAGTAATCCAAAAACAAGTGCTTACATAGGTATACATTAGCTGTAGCTACTCTACCTATTTGGACAGGTCACATCTCTTAACATGAACTGCTTATACTACGAGACCGGGCGGTCGCTCACCTCCTCTATACTACCGTACATCGGCAACCTGATTGCATGCTGCATGTGGCAATTCAACGAAGTCTAGTAATAAATAACAACACAATAGAACAGATAAATATCTTAATTACGTAGGATGCTTAATACTTTATCAAAATGAAAAGGATGATAATCATACCATTGCCAATACCATGACATTTTTGCAAAATAATTGGAGTGATAAATTCTTAAAACCTTCCCAAGTCCAGAAAAAACAAGATAAAAAATGTGTAACACTTTTGTAGGATGTGAGATCTGGGCTAATAAAAAGAAAGATGAATCCCGCATTACCGCAGCAGAAGTGAAATTCATGAAGCAGAAAGGAAAATACACATGGCAGGATCACAAAACAAACATAGAAATATGCCATAACAAATTTAAATATTATTATACTTTACTTTGGAGGTGTAGATTATACCTAGGATTACAACCAGAAGGGAAAAAAATTGAAATTTAAAAAAATTTTATTCAAAACAGAAAATGCTAACTTATTTTCATTAAATTTCGTTATATCTATATTATGAGATATGAGTTGCAATGTACAATGAGTACTTTGTGCAAATTTTCAAATGAAAATAATGTTGTCTATTGTGAGCAAACAAAGGTTTGTACATAATAAAGTTTCATTCAGCGTACCGTATTCCGAATCTCATCGGACCGGTGGACTGCAATGACGTCACGCTGCAGCGAAATAGGAACAAAACTGTTGGAAGGATCGATGGCTGTCATGGCGACCTTATTAGTTGTTGTCTGTGCTACGCTAGCAAAATTTTGTGAAATTTCCGTATTGCCATCTCGTTCAAAGAAAAGAGAGCATAAACAATTTATTTCTTGAACCTGTAGTAATAACTGGTCCGTTGACATGATCGCTCATAAGCCATTAACATATTGTTTTTACGTTGTCCTCATACAAACACAACAGCAAAACTAAAGCAGAACACACCGCCATGACACAACAGTTCACGATGTCATTCGTCTGCTAATTCCCGCCCTATACAAGAACCAATCAGATTCACTGATGGCGGCTGATGGAGACTGCCACCATCTCTGCAAGCTGATGGCACCGGTGGAGCATCAATGACTCCATCGGTGAAATTCGGAACACCGTGATGCCATCAGATTGCTCAGCGCTGAGATTCGGAATACGCTCATTGTCCTAGCTGTGGTAACAAAAGAAATCTACCCTTGTACTCCTTTTGCTGTTTCTCACACACACTCTCCTCTTTCTAAAATTTGGCAACAAAGTGGTTTCCCTACTTCCCCATCCAGTTGTTTCAAGTGAGATGCCTATCCACCCTTTTCTCTACCTGCATGAAAACAAGAGACAAATATTTGTCGTGATTCGTGACCATTTAGGGTTTGCACTTCCACTGTATAGGGGAGGATGAAAATATTAGAGTATTAAAATTTTACCACATGAAAATCAAGCCCCTACAGTCTCGGCTGCGCGAAACTAGGAAACCGGGGCAAATTGAACGCTGCGCTTGCCGCCATATTGTTGGAGAGCAGAGAAATAATAGCAGTGCGTAAATCACGCAATTTAACGCTGTGATGATCTAAAATTGACATATTATGGCCATTTTCGACGTTTAACGTAAAATTAGGACGAAATAAATATATTCAAAGTTTCATTGATATGTGTTAGAACATTAAAGAAAAGAAAATACGTATGCAGCAATTTATAGAAAACATACTGATACATCTATAAATAGGCCTACGCAATACACATTATAGATTGTATAATTTTACGATAATCAGCAAATTGTTAGGTTTCAGAGAATCTAAAATTATATTAACATATTAACTCTTAGATCACAAGACATAAATATATGCACCTTGATTACACAAGTTCTTGTTATAATCAAATTCCTAAGTGAAATAAATATGCGATAATCAGTATAGACTTGTTGTTAAGTTTTAGAGAATCAAAAATAAATTATATTACCGGTACTTTTAGACCACAGGACATAGGTAATCTTGCAAAATATAATATGCGAAGGTAGCCAAATTACATTGAATTCATTCTTCAATTAATAAAGGGAATGCTATCAATTATAAAAAGTATCGGTACCTAATACATTGCAAACAATAGGTAACGTGAAGACCTAAAAACTAAACAATCACTTTATGCAAGATAAAAAAAACCACATACTTTTTATGTGTGGATTTTTTACATATTATATTTTTATTTTAAATAAATAAAACAGATATATTATCATTGCTTGCGGAGTGATGGTACATAATTTTTATGCACATGTGCAATATCAATAAGATGCCATTTCTTGCTTTTGTTAATAAAATATATCCGGCAAAATGTAAAAGAGTTATTTATAGGTGAACTCTGAATCATAAATTCACAAAGGAGGCTTAGCTATGATAGCTATTTATTTATTTATTTATTTATTATCTGTATATTTATTTATCCATATATGGATCTTGAATGAAAGTTTATTATCTTGCAGATAAATTCATTTACATAATAAAAACAAAAAGTGATCTTTCCACTAATGTTTTAACATCTGATGTGTAAGTCTAAATAATTCACTCAGTGGGATTTCTCTACAGTCTGATATACCTGTACTAACAATTAAGTATTCTTTATTGTCGTAAACTACTGATTGATTTTTAATGATATTGATATTGTAACAACAGAGATAATATTATATCGTACCTTTTGCAAATAGCTTGGAAAATTAAACAGGGATGGTATTATCGCCGCGCTCTCATGGTTAACATTCGGCAGGTCTTTGAGCGGCCTCATGCGTTCGGCAGGTCTTTGAAATTTAATTGTATTATTGTTTTCAATTTCTTGTGTCGCCGCTCCAATCACTCGCCTCAATTTCAATAATGCAACCAATAAGCTGCTTCAATTATTATTAAATGACACTTACTTGTCTAATCCACGTAGACTAAACCCGAGGTTGCAATGTCATGTGCTGAAGACGAACATTAAGGTATGTGATTATAAATTATTATTAAAGAGTTATTATTAAGAGTTAAGAAAGCCAACGTACTCGTATATGATAATAATAATAATAATAATAATAATAATAATAATAATAATAATAATAATAATAATAATAATAATAATAGCCATTTAACAATATAACAAACTAGTGCTTATTCTTATCGAGAAAGTAGACGTGACAACGTGACGCTTAGAGTGAAACCTACAGAGCAACAATCGGTCGGCAAAATTATTTTTTTAAACCACACCGCACGTTATTGTATGATGCCGACATGTTAAGCATGATTCCGCGGCGATAATATATCATCTTTCAAAATTATATTGCCATTACTTTCACACTATTCACTAAAAACACCCGAGACAAAACAAAGGACAAGTATGACAATCGTGTTTACCGCTCTATTTCTACCAGTAGCATGGCGGCGTAAACATGCGCAGACTGGTTTCAATTTTGGACAGCACACCAGCGCTCTGTGTGAGTCTAGTATACTATTATAACGTCTTTGATGAAAATGAAAGAACATACTTCTAAGAAATTCAGAGAACGAAGGAAACCAACTTTCCATGTAGACAAGTGTATAAAAAGCTTCAGAAGGTAAAAATACGCCGAATATGAGCAATAGAGCATTAAAATATGTCCTATCAGGATAAAATTGTCAAATATGCACAAATATGCTCTAACAAAGTACCTTAATTAATTTTGTTTTCAGATGATGCATTTCTGTATATTTTAGCATTCTTTGAACTAATAAAAACTATGCTAAATCATGAAAATTCTAGCGCTAATATGAGCATGAGCAAAGGCGGCGGACACGTAGGACTGACATCTCTACTGTCATTATTGCCTTACCTAGAAGTATTCTACAAATTGCCAGGATTTAATTTACTACCACTACCACTACCACTACTACTACTACTACTACTAATTATAATAGCTATAATAAAGATGTGTTTGAACTAGACTATTACGAAATAAGTTATAATATGGCGTTTCTACGAAGTAGCTGCGATTTACTGAACATTAATCTCACTGATATAATACGCATTGCTAAATCAAGATGTGTGTATTGTCTTTTGCTTCCGAAAATTGTGTGTAATTATTGAATTGATTTTGTTGTACTCCTGTAACTTTATGTCGGTGTTACTTCTGTTGAATTAAATTAAATTGCTAGGTAAATTTCTCAACTCCTCATCATTATCGTCACCACAGTTTTGCAGCTTTGCTCTAGATATTTTAGAATTACATGTTTGAATTACATTTAATTAGTGGGTTATTTTTGTACTATTTCTTTATACGATATATTGTCTTAGCCGTCTACAAATAAAAATGTCATTAACTTGTCGTCAATACTAGGAAAATGGTTAATCATTAGCTCACCTTTATGTTCAGGACTCGCAGCGTCAATGAATTGTTGTACCCGCTGTAAAAAAAATAAATGAAGCGGAAGTAAAGAAAAGTTTTGTATTCGCATGTTACAGATATTGTGAGTTCCGGAGAATTACATCTAGTCCACTAACCGCAATGAAGCATTTTGCACTTAAAATGTTAAAATAAAATCATATGTGAGTTCTGTTTGATTTTACGAAAGACTGTGGTAGCTCTACTTGCAGTTAGACTTAAAAATGTGCAGTTTGAAACATTGTTGTTACCGATTAATGGACAGAAAAGGAGCATTACGAAGATAACACATACTTTCTCGTTATAAGTGTTACGTGATTAAAACTAATAATTAAGTTCATGGTGCTGCGCATGACATTCTTGGTTCATCGTCGTGGTGTATGGTTGCCATTGAATGTGGAGTTTAAGGCCGGGTGTGTGAATTGGATTGTGGAGGGTGTTAAAGTACGCAACTTCATTTCCTCAGTGAGAGGAATAAAATTGAGATTTTCGTTTCTTCGTTAAATAAAATACTAGATACTATTAAGCCACCGGTGTAGCTCAGTCGGTTGGGACGTTTGCCTACCGATCCGGAGTTGCGCTCGGGCGTGGTTTTGATTTCCGCTTGGGCTGATTACCTGGTTGGTCTCTTCCGAGGTTTTCCCCAACCGTAAGGCAAATGTCAGGTGTTCTATGGCGAATCCTCAGCCTCATCTCGCCAGATACCATCTTGCTATCATCAATCCCATCGACGCTAAATCCAAGAGTTGAATGTATTTCTCTTGCCTGGCTAATGAATGAATTGATGGGCCCAATGGAAAAAGAGGCCATGCCACATTCCTGTTGATTTTTAGTTTCTTCGATAATACGGAAGATTTTGCTATCTAGGATCTCTTTTATGAACTTCCAGTCTTGTGGCATATGTCTACCGGACATAGTAAGCACTTACAAATGCCTCTTCTTCACTTGAAGAGAGAGAATCACAGTGGTATAAATGCGTCTCCTACAAAATTTAGTTTTTGTGGCATGGACCCCTTTTCCACAAAGCCCCTCAATTGCAGACATCGCTCGAGATAAAGCCTCTCGCACCTAGAGAATACAGTATCTGAGGTTGCATTACATTACCGCTATACTTGAAATTGAATGGCAGGAAAGTTTCTGCTCACAAGGGATATACTTGACCTGGAACGCCCAGATCGCACAAAAACATGCTTGTAACATAAATCGCTTATCACGAAAATAGTGCTTTGAGTCATTCCCATACAAAACTGCGCGTTTTACCACGAGAGACATTTGAATGGTCACATATTCAAGATCTAGGAGAAAGCAGCTTTGGTAAAGCAAAGAAACAAAATGTCAATACAATAGGAACAAAACACATATTTGAATGTCGTGATTATATTGCCATGTTTCCCATCAACTACAAATAATAAAATATTGCGAATCTCTTTATGTTTCTTTAGGAAATATAAGTTATATACGAGAAGAATCGTTGATTTTGTAAGACTGCAATGTGAAAAGCCACAAGTAAAGTTACCTGATCGCCATTTGATCATCAGACTTCACTTTGTGATATACAATCAAATTTCTGCACTAAAGTACAAACCTATGTATGTTGCAATATGCTTGGCAAAAGGCAGGTTGACTATTCTAATATGATATGAAAATGTAAATAGTGTGGCTTTTGATATTGGACTGCTGAATGTGGAAGTGATGTTGAATGTGAAAAAGTGGATTTTAAGATATGCATATTGTTCAGTTCCACTCTGTCTTGACCACTTCATTGAAATCCTACACCTGCACTTTGAAGACCGAATAGCCGTGCAACACTATCAGGTGAATAGAAAAACAATTATTTTTCATTTGTGTATATCTTTTAAATAATAAATCAAGAAAATAAACTATAAACATTAATACTATTATAAAGGAACTGAACTGTTACGAAAGACTTAAAATGTTAATGAGAAAGTATGCGTCAAACTTCGCGACTAATTTTTTATGTTTCTTCCCTGATTGTCCAAATTATGGAGTACGAGTCTTCAAAGAGGCTGCAATTTGAAAATAGTAGGATATTATTTTAGAAAATGTTTCAACGTACCTCCATTATTTCCTTACAAGTTTTCTTCACCTTATTTTTCACCTTTCGATGAAGTCCCGCTGCAAACAGAAAGAAGAAAATATTAACCTGTATTTCGAAATCAACACCATCTGTGAATTATGTAAAAGGTAAGTCTGAATGTAACTTTGATGTTAGATATAGGGTAGAAGGTAACCACTGCACTAAAAAAACTCAAGACGCTAACTGTTCAGATTATTTTTACTTATCTGCTTGTATAGCAATTAACCATTTCTCTCGGGCCATTACTGCAATAGAGCGCTGCAAAGACTACTTATTTTTGTTCCTGCTTAACGGTGCTTCATCGAAGGAAAAGTTCAATAAAAGTTTTGTTATATTTAACATGTAGAATCACTTCTTAAATTTTGGTGCATCGGTCCCCTTCCACCCTTTATATTTCGGACGTACGCTATACATTTAATAGAAATGGATGGGAGCATAATCACAAGTACCGTCAGCCAAAACAATGATGCATTCATTATTCAAGAGAAGAGTTAGATTTGCTTTATAAGTTAAGACAATACATTAAACATTCTCCACATAGGCCTATGAGTTGATGTTGATTGAGATTGAAATAGGTTCACCGAGAAATTTTTCACAACTGCATTATGTGAGTTTTATTTACTGTTGCGATATTATGGAGTCTCCATGGACGTACGCAAGGGGGAGTTACCGGGTTTGAACCTTCCCTTTAGAACTTAAAAAAATTACATATTTATATTTGAATGTGTTTTTATCCATAATAGTTTTCTCTTCCCTAATTTCTCACTGTCAGAGTAACAAAATCTGTATCAACATAAGATAAAGTTCTCCTACTCCTTCTTCAAAATGGGTATAATCCCTGTGCTAGGTTCTGCGGCACGTTCGAATTGTAACAATACTATCTATTATAGAGAGACCTACCGCCTAGTACCGACCTTGTAATAAAATAATACTGACACAATATGAAATTTAACTTGTGGTAAACATATTGCAAAGGTTGTTTTGACAGTTCTGCAGTACAGATGTTAAATATAGTGCACTATCGATTTAAAACTCATTTTAGGAGCGGTATCCACCTGTTCGGTAGGTTGAGTTCTGACTTTATTGTTCTTTGAAGGCACAGTTACCGGTGTAGTGTATCTCGAAATGCTTCAGACAACAATTGTACCAGCCATTCGAGACCTGTACGGTGACGAGAAGTTTTATCTGCAACAAGATGGCGCCTCAGTCCACTACCATTGAGATATCAGGGTGTATCTTAATGAAACCCTACCCGGACGATGGATAGGTCGAAGAGGTACTGTCGAGTACCCAGCACGGTCCCCAGACCTAACACCTCTCAATGTCTTCCTATGGGGGGACCGTAAAGGGTGTTGTTTACCGGTAAAAGCCAGCTACACTGGATGCGCTATGAGAACAAATCGAAATGTCTTGTACAGCTTTCACGCTGGACAAGTTACAGAACGTACTGTAGTTTGGCGGCATCGACAGTGTTTGGATCCTGATGGTGGCCACTTCGAAAACCTATATTAAACTGCAATTCCCCCCCCCCCCAAAACGAGAATTTTATCTCAATTTGTTCCAAAGTCATTTATGAACAAACAGTGTACACATTTTTTTTGGCTACTCTGTACATCGGTTATCGGCAAGATAGCAGAAAATATAGTTCCCTGTATTTTTTATGACATTTGAGACTCTAGATTTGCTCAGATTATAACTCTTTAAAATAATTCAGGCTCTGTTATGAGTAGAAATTTCAATACATTATTACTTTTATTGCAGGATACAGAAATGAAATGCATCATAATATTTTATTTATTTTATTGGGTTATTTTACGACACTTTATCAACATCTAGGTTATTTAGCTTCTGAATGAAATGAAGGTGATAATGCCGGTGAAATGAACCCGGGGTCCAGCACCGAAAGTTACCCAGCATTTGCTCGTATTGGGTTGAGGGAAAACCCCGGAAAAAAACCTCAACCAGGTAACTTGCCCCGACCGGGATTCGAACCCGGGCCGCCTGGTTTCGTGGCCAGACGTGCTGACCGTTACTCCACAGGTGTGGACTGCATCATAATATATGTTGCATTTATATACAGAATGGAAGTGAAATAGCTTTGCAGATATTCAGAGCTAATAGCTCATGTTGTATCTAAGAAGAAACTGTAATATATTGTTGGAAAATTAATAGTTTTTTTTTTCAGGAAAAAAAAAAATTTTTCTCAAATGCTTAACAACCTCGTGTTCGGTAACATTGCGAGTAGGATCGTGATTTTTGTCCATATCGATAGGAAATCTAATAATGTATAATTTATCTCTCCGGTGTATTTCAATAGCGTGAACGGTTTTCATGTAAATTTAATTTTAAAAACCTCTAATTCCAAGCTACTGCACGCTGAGAACAGATTACAACTTCGCGCCAGAGTACAGGTTATCTAGCGAGACACATCGAGTGCGTTGACCTCTTACATCTATATCACGAGAAGAGTGTGTTAACGGCGATGTTGCCGGACTGCTGAAACTTCACACTTAATTTTCTAATTAACCGTGGATTTAATCACAAAACGTAATATAGATTTTCTATTCATTTTAGTGTACCCTAATCATCCCTTACAATCAGGAAGGTTATTTCAGTTTCAACCTGTATACTCTGGAAAGCTTAATCAATTCAGTTTATTTTTGTGTTGCTTTATTTACGACTTTTAAACTGATTTTGTCATTTGTTAATTGACTCGAGTGTAACAAGTCGTTGAAGTTCAGCACGACACACTTACGGCGCATTGCTCAATTGTCTCGTCAGTCACTTTACCTGCAGAAAAAGAGGACGTTTTTGCATAATGAACACGGAGGCCTTACCTTTTGATAATGTAAATGGGAAGAATAATACATTACGGAAGTTTTCCATTGATACTAACAATTCCATTTGATCAGGATGTCGATAATTTCTTTACGTACCTGGAACACAAAAAATAGATACTCTTACATAAGGCGTTATTCTTGCATGTAATAGTTGGATGATGACTAGGGATGTGAAGCTTGTGCACTATAATGTAATATTGGTACTTTGCATATATATTTAACCACGCCCTCATACGCGTCTGATACCAGATATTTTTGAGTAAGTAGCTGTGGTGTGGAAAGCAATGAAAATTATGTCCAATCATAGAGTCTGTAAAGTGGACATAAAGTTATTTACTATAGGCCTACAAGAATGTTAAATGTTATGTTTTATTTAACGACGCTCGCAACTGCAGATGTTATATCAGCGTCGCCGGATGTGCCGGAATTTTGTCCCGCAGGAGTTCTTTTACATGCCAGTAAATCTACTGACATGAGCCTGTCGCATTTAAGCACACTTAAATGCTATCGACCTGACCCGGGATCGAATCCGCAATATTGGGCATAGAAAGTCAGTATTATACACGATCCTAAAGGTTTTCTTTTTGGCACAAGTGTAAAGTTTGTGAAACTTGGCTTCACCTCGTTTCACAAACATACGAGGACCGAAAGGATAATGTTAAGAACGTGTATCGTACAATTGTTTTTTCTACAATAGCACAAATTTACATTAAATAAATATTTGAAATTGGAGAGGCTATAAGATCGCTATTTCATGGCCGTCTATACTCAGAACTATTAAGAAATAAGTATCCATGGGATGATAGGCTGTTTTATTCATGATCACGATTTCATGGTCGTCTAATCCGGCCGTATAAATAAAAAAAGCGGTTAGGAAAAGTTGAATGTTACATCTTGTTGTAATGAGTACTACACATTTAACTTCAGAATTACACGGTATAAATGTAAATATGAATGTTGAATTTGTTACTTGTTTGTGTTACATGTAATATTTACGCCATGAAAGATCGCTGTAATGCATTGTACATTGAATATTGCATTTTCTTTGGCAGTGCTTAAAGTGATTACTTACTTTTTTACGCACTAGTGTTTTAAAGGCTCACGGCACGCACTGATAACAGTGGGTAAAATGTAAGTTTATACACTAACGCATAGAAACAAAATATTTAAGCACGTCTCTTGATAACTTCCGTAAGGGCAACTTACACTGTCATACGCTCGGTGCCACACGCAAAAAATAATCCATCTGCGTAAGCGCTATGTCTCCCACCAGCAGGAGTTATCACTAGAGTTCGAAGTTGAGTTACATTATCTCTTAAGTTACGTGCACACAGGATAGAACGTGTTTACAAAGCAACTGGCCCTCATACACATACCATGTCAACCGAATGGAGCCATTGTATAATACCCTAGATCAGCGGTTCCCAAAGTGTGCTCCTCTCAAGGGCTCCGCCAGCGGAAGTTATGAAGATGACAAAAATTGCTAATTCCATCTAGTCTCTAGCGGGGAAAACGGAAATTACTTCCATCAAGTGAAAAATACTTTTTGAGAAAGTAGTTTGCGTTCTTCTTGCTACATGGAAGCATTAATATTAGATCTACTCGTCACTGGAACTATCTCGATCTTTCTTGCTTGCCAAGTACTCAATGATTCTCGAAATTAATTTCATTTTTTATATACCGGGCAGGCAGCGTTTGTTATTCGTGGTAGGTGGAATCTACAATCTATCGACTGTTACGTTACCTCAAATATATATGTATACCTGCATGTTAATTTGATAGCAGATGTGTTAGCTAAACTTTCGTTGAACCGGGACTGTGGCTTAAGACGGGCTCCCTAAGACCTAAGAGTCATTAGCCATCAACCAGTGCTCAGTCAAAGAGAGATAACAACAGCTATAACCTTATTTTCAAAGAAGATAGTGCGAATTCCTGGGAATTGAGTTCGGAATATGTTGAACATGATCCTGTCTCAGAGTCTACGATGCCTAGTGTAGAGATATTGAAAGTAACAAACGAAAATATTGTGATTTATATTTAATGATAAAACACACATGTTAGGTCAATAATACAGTGTTCATTGATTTTATGAAATACATTAAAGGTGATACGTTACAGTTGTACGAACACTACTTATTAGTGTTCATACAACTGTAACATGTCACCTTTAATGTATTTCATTGTGATTTATATTTGGACATGGGATTCACTGAGTTTGCTAATGAACGTCCACAGTGTGTGATATGCAACAAAGTTTTTCCCAATAACTCTATGTTCCCTGCCAAGCTTAGACGGCATTTCTCAATTCAAAAATTCACAAATAAAATGCAGACTACTTCGAAAGAAAAAGTGACAAACTCCATTCAGTCCAGACAAAATTTTACCTCGTGTAAAAACAAACAACGAGAAAGCACTGAAAACGTCGTACTTGGTTAGTCATGACGAGACTCTTGGTGGTAAACCTCACCCTTGCTGAAACTCTTATGAAACCACTATTAGTGAAGGTAGTGAAGTGCATGGTGGACGAGAAAACTGCAAACTTGATTTCCAGTATGTCCTTATCAAATAACACTGCATAATCGAGTCCAGAATCTACGAAAAGACGTATAAAATATCACGATTTCCCGTATCAATTAAACGAAATTTTCGTTACAACTTCACAAATCCACGATCTTTGCCGGATTAGCTATGTTAATGATGTTTGTGCGGTATGAATTTTCTGGTTCTTTTATGAAATATTTTGTTCTGCAGCCATTGCCATCGTCTACAAGCGGTACTGAAATTGTTTTCTTCTTCATTGAAAACTCGATACTGTGGGACAATTGCATTGACGTATGCATAGATGGCGCAAAGACCATGGTAGGTCCTGTTGCTGGCGCCAGGACGAATAGAAGAAAAAGTGTACGCACTTCTATGCTTTGCTATTGTCGGTGGCGGACCTGACAACTAGAGGCGCTTCGATCGCTTAGCTCCAACTGTTGTCTGAAGTCAGACACCTCGAAAATATGTTTCTCGCACGTTTAATGATGAAAGTTGCTAGGGATTGTTAATATGCTTTGTTGTTGAGTTATGTAGATGTATTGAATTAACCAATGACAAAAGAATATTGTGTGGTGGTTTACAAAATAATTACAAAAATTCCGTACTGTTTTGTTCCGGGTTATAGATCGGAATACAGTAGAAATAGTGTAACAAGACATTTCTTTTCATCTCCTAAAGAAAAAGATGAGTTTGGAATGTGGGCCAGAGCGATTCCGCGGAAAGATAGACAGCTTTCGGTAAAGAACCGATCAGACTGTCTTAATATAAAACATCATAAGACAGAAATACCGCGAGTGCGTTGAAAATTACAACCAAGAGTTGTAACTCACATTTTCCCCAATTTACCGAAATTATGAAATATATGAAAATAAACGTTGCGGAGTGGTAATATTCGATGAGGTCAAATTCAGAGAAGAAATTCAACCCTTAGAGTGGACGTATTTGTTGATTTCGGAGATCTCACGTCTGATGTCCAAAAGAATCAATTAGCAAATCATGCATTAGTATTTATGCAAGATTGGATTCAACCAATTGCTATTTACGCTAGCAGAAACGCTACTCTAGGTGATATTCGTGTTAAAATTCTTATTCAAGTTATATTACAATTAGAAGCAGTTGGGACGAGAGTATTCGGTTTCACTTGTGATGGCAGTCAAACAAATAAAAAGGCCTGGACATCTTTAGAAATCAATGGAAAAAAATTCCAGCACAATGCTACATTTCTAATCCGTCTGACGAAAAAAGGAAGATATGGACATTCTCAGATTTTGTGCACATATTGAAATGCATAATAAATTATTTCTATGATAAAGTCGAACTCTCTTACAAGGAGAAAAACATCAATTTCAGTTTTTATAGGAGACTTTTTGAGGAAGATTTATTTGGATGTGCCGGTCTTAGGGTTTGTCCTAAGTTGACAACAGCTCATTTAGATCCTTCGTCCTTTCAGAGAATGAATGTCAGACTTGCGTTCCAACTCTTCAGTGACAGTGTCGCCAAAAGTCTCAAATTTTATCGTGAAGTAGGGTCATCGGGTTTCGAGGGCAGTGAGGACACTGAAGAATTTACAAGGCATTTCAACTGCATTTCCGACGCATTAAATTCACACACTCCTGCTAAGGCTCTTTATAAAGACTCTTCTAACCACAAATTCCTTATTGATTTTCTTCAATGTCTCAGAACTACAACCAACACATTTGCTTCTGCTATAACAATGGAGTCTTTAGTAGTAACCTTGCAGAGTACCTTAGAAATGAGTGAATGGCTCTGGAGCGAAGGATACAAATATGTCCTAACGGGGAAACTCACCCAAGACCCCTTGGAATGTGACTTCGGAATTTTACATTCACTCAGTTCAGATGACCATCCTTCGACGATAGATTTCCCCCATATGCTTTTATTACAATGTATTTATGTCCCTGCAAAGCAGGTCCTTAACATTACAGGAAACTGTGAACCGAAAAGTGATGATGACCTACTGACATCTTTTGTGAACCAAATGCGAACATTAGCGCGAAATGCGGAATTACGTAACAAGGCAGTTAAGAAGTCTGTATAAAAGAAAAAATTGTTCTTTGTGAAGAAATGCATGGTCAAGACTGGGAAAGTGCTATGCCCGAGTTGGTAAATACCGCTCCTGCCGTGTTAATTGACATGTGGCAGGTTATGTCGTAAATCATTCCTCTAAATTTATTGCGTGTACCCTCTGTGTCCATTTCCTTCGACAGAAAAGTAATTGTGCAGCTCTCACCCAAATCAAGGACTACGGATCCGGTAGGAACGTCAGTTTTTTAACCCATCCCTCCCAAGCTGTGTACGACGTACTTCTTCAAACAGAAATGAAAATTAAAGAAAAGATTAGCTCAGCGAATGCAATGTGGGATGCTATCTTCTATGACTGTCTTGACACTATTGACGCTCGTACGATCCAGTCTTCGGGAGCAGTTGTTGCAGAGAACACATCATGGATATTATTCCTAAATTGGTTTACCACTACTTAAAGTGCCGATTCTTCTAAAGGAGAAAGGAAATCCGAAGAAAATTACAAGCTCGTAAATCCGCCATGTCATCTCGCAAACTGTCGAAGGTAGCAGGCAGCCTAACTAATCATTCATATGGTGAGTAATTTAATTAATTTATAAGCACGTAAAATATCTTTCAACTCTGGTTTTATTTAACATATTGTAAAGTCTGTCTCTGAATTCGCAACTTGTTAAATACTGAACTTATCGCTTTCATAGCGTTTCAGATCCCATTGTATTTTCTGTTACGAACGTTCATAATAGTATTAACTGAGAGAAGGCTATTAATTATGAATAAGGGACTATGCAGGTATTCCTCAAGTTACGAATAGACGGGTTATATGGTAGAAATTTGCTTTTAAAAAGGACTACGTTTAGCGTAACAAGAACTGTGAACTTCCTCCAAGTCAGGAGCCTAGCGATAGAAGCGCCGCGTTGCGGCGGACCCGTGCAAACTTGCTGAGTGCGTACACTATTCCTTCTATTCGTCCTGCTGGCGCTGTTACAAGGATCAAGAAAGTTTTAAAAACTGAACAAGTAGACACTGTGCACTACACCAACACGCCCTCGCAACGAAAAAAAAATACCAGCGTTATTAAAGCAAGTACTAGACAACGCCATCAAAATTATCAACTTTGTTAAAGGCACGACCTTCTCAGTGTAGGCTACTTAAAATCCTGTGTGAAGATATGGGTAGTATTACACAAGTCATTGTTAGTAATATTACAGACAGAAGTGCGATGGTTGTCGCGCGGTATAGCGTTGTCCCGATTACATGAACTTCGAACGGAGGAGTCTTCACTTTTGAATTATCAGAACAATTTGCTAGCAGATTATTTGAATGATCAGGAATGGTTGTACAAATTATGTTACTTGGCAGACATTTTTCAAAATTGAATTCAGCACATACATACAAGGTAAACGGAAGAATATATTCGATGCTGATGACGAAATTGTCGCACTGAAGAAAAAGATAGCGTTCTATATAGAAAGCGTCGACAATAAGGATCTTACGTTTCTCATTGACTTCAAACTTTATAGAAGAACATAACATAACAATGAATGTCCCATTCATAGCAATAATGAAAGAACACCTTGACAATTTGCTTCAAAATATTAATTCATACTTTCCAAGGGACACTCAGGAATCGATTCTAAAGAAATATGAGTGGATTGTAGATCCATTTCCAGTGATGTCAAAACCAGCAGTCGTCACTGCTTCAGATATGAGGTCCTTATAGACATGGTTTCGAACAGCCACTGTCAGGCATAATTTAAAAGCAAACTATTTCCCAAATTTTGCGCTAAGTTAGGGGAGGATCTTTTGATATTAAGTTCAAAAGCTAAATTTCTCTCACTGCCTTTTGGTACTGTGGACCTCAGTGAAACGACCTTTTCGAGGTAGCCTACACGGTTACAAAAACAAAATATCGAACTTGTTTGGACACAGAAGAAGATATACTTCTTCAACTGACTTCTATGACACCGGACATTGACAAACTCTGTCGCAAGAAACAGGCACATTCTTCACATTAAGTTTGGGTGTACATGCAACAGTGTAACATTTTTTAAATATCTTAACTACTTGTTAATATCATTTTGTAGATTTAAATAAATGATATCCAGTACTTTTTTTACTATTGTTTCCTTTATTAACATATATATATATATATATATATATATATATATATATATATATATATATATACTTCCGTTTATGTATCGTGTGAAGTATGCTTCATAGAACGCAGACAGATAAAACTAAAAAGTACACATTTCTTGGGGCTCCACGAGAAACTTTTGCTTCAAAAAGGGCTCCGTGGCTGAAAAAGTTTGGGAACCGCTGCCCTAGATCATATATGTAACAGATAGGTCATCGCTAAGTTAAAATCGTTTGCACTTTGAAGAGAATAACCGCCACCCGTCCGCCGTAAACGAACACGAGATGGCAGTGCAGTCGCTAATGCAATTCAAATGGGAATTATGACGTGATTCCTTATGTAACAACTAGATGGCAGCGTAGTAAACCTGACAAAAGTTAACTTTAAAACCTATAAGGCCGACCTATCAATCTATATATGACCTAGGATAATACGTAATACAGGTCCAGCAAGGGAAGGAGTAACCTTCACTTGAAGGGCAAACATAAATATTGTGTCGGATAGGATACAATGTACTACTCGTTTCAGCTCAGCTTACCGTTGAGAGTGAAGTCGCCACTGATGATTTTTACAAGAGAACTTCGTTGATTGCAGATTGTGAGACGAGTTGCGGGGTCGTAAGCATTAGATTGTTCGTGTCTCAAGTTACAGAGTCCTCTTTCTACAACTTTTTTTTCTAATGGAAGAAGAGACCTCCCCCTTTTTATCTCTACAGAATTTCATCCTGATTTGAGAAATATAAACCTTAGGAGATGGTTCCTTCTTTGGAGAAGTTTCCATATTTTGTCACAATTCCACTCTCAGTTCCACATTAGCTATATTCTGTGTGACAATTCCACGCTCTCATTGCAAATTATATTACAAATTTGTATTAAAATGAAACTAAAGTTAATTCAATGCACATTATTTTTATGTTATAACTAAATTAATCAGTAATAAAGTATAAAAAGCCACAACAAATTATAAACACGCAATACAACTGCACCCAAGGCCTACTGATCATACCCAGACTGACCCACAGATGACAGACTATTTTTCTACGGCGACTGTGCAATGTTTGACTAACAGTAAGTGAGCTGAAACGAGTTGTACAGTATTATCGTTTCTATAAACAATTATTTAGAGGAGTACCATTTACAACTACCTTGTAGTAGTGCTGGCAGCAGCAGCAGCAGCAGCAGCAGCAGCAGCAGCAGCAGCAGTAGTAGTAGTAGTAGTAGTAGTAGTAGTAGTAGTAGTAGTGATAGTGGTAGTAGAGTGGTAGTGATAGTAGCAGATGCAGTAGAAATAGCAGTAATAATAATAATAATAATAATAATAATAATAATAATAATAATAATAATAATAATAATAATGATTATAATAATTTATAAGAATATCAGAACCTGCATTTGCAAATGAAGGCCTGCATGAATTACAGTACAAAGAAGAAAAGCGACATAAATACCGTAATTATGAAGTATAAGTCACAGAAATAAACTTGTGTTGTTTTTAATTGGGTTATTTTACAATTCTTTATCAAGTGCGATAATTATCTAGCGTCTGAACGAGATGAAGGTGTTTATACCAGCGAAATGAGTACAGGGTCCAGCGCCGAAAGTTACCCAGCATTTGCTCTTAATGGGTTGAAGCGAAGACTTGTCTTAAATAATAATATTAATTAATATTACAGAAATAACTTTTAGATAACAATATGTTCTATTTAAAACTCGTGTTCGGGGAAGAGAGAAGTTGAACGTAAAGCAGCTTAATATATTGTTTCCAAGGAAGGAAGATAATTTTATACTTAAAATGAAAATTACTCGAGTATTGTGTTTAGCAAAAATTTAGCATTTTAGTAAGAAATCAGATTGAAAGTTTTCTAGGTTAAATTGATAATGAAAAGTAAACTGAGAATAAAATGAATTAAAATTAAATATCACCAAATCATAAGATAATTTAAATACGTAGATATCAGTCAAAAATATGATAGTAATTTAAATAGCGAATTCTACATATCTCTTTTATTTTTAATTTGAATTTATATAATGTTAGTTTTTTTATTATAGGTACTTCGAAATCATGACATTATAAAAAGGTTATCCATAATTAAGGCTGTAATTTTTTGCAAGCAATTGTGACGCAATTTGTCTCTTAAAACATGTAGGCCTATATATTAAAAATTTGTTCCAATTGAATTTCGTTTCCGACATTACAATAACTTCACGTTCTCTCAATTCACCCAGCTTCTGTGATAGTACGTACGAAATCTCCAACCAGAACTATATAGCGCAAAGGATAGATCCGATATATGGAAAAGTAAACAAGCCCAAGTCTATTCCCCCATCTCCGCTCAATACTGCGTTATCAGTTAACTTGTATCTCTCCTACTGGAACCTCAATTTCGAAGTCTAGTTATCACCTTACCACTTCTTAAAAATCACTTGTTAATGGCTTGGGCCACCGACAGTGCAAATGACAGCTCGATTTCTAGGTCATGCTGTAACTGTGATTGGCGATTACTGAATCTGCATGTAAACCTTGCGAATGGTGGAGGAAAATCAACGGGCGGCAGGAATCCGCCATCACATTCTTTTGTAAGTGGTACACCTGTACTTGCATTAAGAGTGATACAGTTATGTCGGTGTTTTAAGTCAAAATTCTACAACAAAGATTATTGTAATATAGGCTTAAATATTGGATTAAGAGCGATACCTATGTTACAGTTATACCAGTGTTTTAATTTAAAATTTTGCAACAAAAATTATTGTAATATAGGCTTAAATATTACATTAAGAGCGATACCTATGTTACAGTTATACCAGTGTTATAATTTAAAATTTTGCAACAAAGATTATTGTAATATAGGCTTAAATATTACATTAAGAGCGATACCTATGTTACAGTTATACCAGTGTTTTAATTTAAAATTTTGCAACAAAGATTATTGTAATATAGGCTTAAATATTACATTAAGAGCGATACCTATGTTACAGTTATACCAGTGTTTTAATTTAAAATTTTGCAACAAAGATTATCGTAATATAGGCTTAAAATTGCATTAAGAGCGATATCTATGTTACAGTTATACCGGTGTTTTAATTTAAAATTTTACAAGAGAGATTATCGTTATAAAGGCTTAAACATTCCATTAAGAGCGAAACCTACAGTATGTTACAGTTATACCGGTGTTTTAATTTAAAATTTTACAACAGAGATTATCGTTATATAGGCTTAAACATTGCATTAAGAGCGATACCTATGTTACAGTTATACCGGTGTTTTAATTTGAAATTTCACAACAATAACATGGGCTTAAACATTGCATTAACATTTAACATTTTGAGTTAAAATTTTACATAAAAGATTGTTGTAATATAGGCTTCAACACTTGAAGGGCTCGGTGCAATAAGGTGTTAACCCACATGTAGTTGCTTCTGAGATATGAGCATTTTAAAGTTTAGAAAAAGGCATAATTCCAAATATTGAAATTTAAATGCTGAAACTGCTTTCAATGTGAAGCTGTGACTCTTAAGTTACATTTATGTAATTTTGAAACATTTTACCGAATTTGGAAGACCTTTATTACAGGCATATTTGATAATCGGGGATGTCTATGTTGGTTAGCACCTTATTGCACCAGATGGTTGGACACTGCTTTGAGAGGGATTACGAATGAATTACAAACATAAATTTATTCTGAACATTTATACAACCTAACTAAATTAGAATTATAATGAATAATATCTGAATTTGTCCTCTACACTTGGACATTCTGTGTTTACAAAAAGATTAGCTTACAATAATAATAATAATAATAATAATAATAATAATAATAATAATAATAATAATAATAATAATAATACGAGGCACGACAGTCCATGAAGGACCATGATCGTCCAGCCGGCTGCTACCTCACGTCCGCATGCCGAAGCAGAGGTGGACGATCATCCAACCAGGATGCAGGTATGGTGTCGTTAGCACGGTGATCCCCCCAGCCGTTATAGCGGCTTTCGTAATCAGATTTCGCTACCTATCGCAGCTTCCCTTGTGCATCACGATGCTGGGTGGGCACTGGTCCCATACACTGGCCGAAATTTAAATGGCATTACAGCAATTCAATTTTATCGTGCACTATATATATCATCAAGTATATCCACATTTTCAGGTTAATGTTCTTCACCTGTAGTACCGTGAGTAACGAGATTCCTGTAGAAAACATGATGTACTGGTGGGATCTATTCCAGAAGTAACATTACATTTGCTAATTTTCGACTCTCTATAGGAAGTTGTGTTGAATATTTAGGTTGTAAATCACAAATTGAAATTGTTGAACTATGACGACCCCATTTCTTGAGAGTGTACTGAATGTAATGACAGTTCATGCTAGTAAGTGTAACCAACCTCTAAAATGTTAGAAATTTAATTTTTCAGTCGTTGACTTTACTACATTATATATTTTGTTAGGTGTTAACCTTTACATAATAAATTGTGTGATGTATGAACGTTTTCGTTGACCATGTCAACATCATCAGATACACTCTGTCATTTTACAATATCAATACTCTTAATGTTATCTACACAATTCACATACAATACATGTTTACTGTCATATGAAGGTGAAACCTATTGAAAAATTATATGAATTAGTTTTATAATGTTGAATTGTGGATACCCCAACTGTCAACAATTAAAATATACTTATATTATCATGGGTATACTCTTTGCAAATCATCATATGTGAACGATAATATGAACGATGTAATGATATGAGGCTAAAAGTAAGATAAAATATAAAATATAAAAATGATGAACTAACTCTATTTAATGCTTTACTATGCATGTGAGGATTTGCAAATTACAATATTTTGTTACAAGGTATTCACTTTTCTATATCATAATATAAAATTCTGGCCTGTTATAACTGCCTATATTTTGTAGATCTTGGTGTTATTGTTTATGCCAATATGTTGGGTTTAACCTGTTTATAGTTAATCAGATGATGGGCGTATGTTCTGTTGTTGTTCATGTTACACTGAAAAATAATCAAAGTCGTAGGTAGTTAGTCTAATTTTGAAACTGATGGATTTGATTTTAATAATTGTAATGTATTAAATGAAACTTACGGATAATTATTCAATGTAGTAGTGATGTTGTAGAAGTTTATTTAACATGGTGTGAATCGAAAGTCTGAAATCGCTGAAAAAAATTAAGTGTTGGAAATTAATATTAGCTTAGTTAAAACAAATGTGCAATTTGTTATATAAATTTGATTGAAAGTCCGGTTTCAATTAATGTTGAAAAAATATGGGATGGCTACGAAGTACACTAAATAAAATGTAAATGTCGGTAATAAATTCTAACTTTGTTAGAGCAAGTCGGAAATGTTTAATTATATTGACTACATACATTGAACGATACTCACTAGTTGTAGAAGTGTTTTCTGTGGATGTTGGTCGTGTACTAGCTAAGTGGAGACTGTGTACCTATGTTTGACATAGTTTACGTAAGAAGCAAATAGTGCGCGCATGAATACACCGCATCACATGCTGTATAGTGTGTTTTGTAAATTGGGTAAATTTTCATTAATCAATGATTTATCTTTTTTATAATATTTCGAAATATAAAATTCTTCTGCCGTGTTTATTTGTGTATTATCTTTATATGTTTTGATTATTGTTAGGGTATCATTTATTGATCCAAGTTCATGTCCATATTGAATGAGATGGGATGCATATTTAGATTTTGTTCTGTTGTGTTTAAAATCGGAGATGTGCTCTTTGTATCTTGTTTTAAAATTCCGTTTTGTTTGCCCAATATATTTGGCATTACAGGTTTTGCACTTTAACATGTATACTCCTTTCATGTTAATTTTATCGGTGTAGTGTAACTGATTGTTGATATTATTATTTAATTTATTGTTGGTTTTATATGCTAATTTTATATTTTCTTTTTGGAAAAAGTTTGCTAATTTGTTGGAAATTACTTTATTATATGTTAACGTTGACCATGTTTTGTTATTTTCTTTAGTGTTCCTGGATAAAGTAGAAGAACTTTTCGTTCTTTGTTCATTTTCTTTTTTATGTATTAGTTTTTTAATTAAGGTTCTGCTATAACCATTTTCTTTTGCGATGTTAAGAATAATGATTTTTTAGTAAAATCCAAAATTGAAGAAATAAAACTGGACCCCACCGATTCTTTTCAAAAACAAATCAGAACAGCATTAAAATAAGTACCACAAATTATTCCAGAAACGGAAGCGAGCAAATACATAAATATGAACCCTTCAATACCAACCCTAAAAGCTTTGCCTAAAACTCATAAAACTGTTCTCTCAATGCGACCAATTGTTAATAGCATGAACTCACCCAATTACAAACTAAGTAAATTCTTGCAAAAATGGTTACAACAAACCCTTAATTTGAAAAACACATACTCTATAAGAAATACAGAACATTTAGTAAATGAACTAAAAAACATCACGATCAACAAAGATACAAAATTAATATCTCTGGACATAGAAAATTTATACACGAACATACCGGTTCAAGAAACAATAGAATTAATTAAAAGAAAGCTCAGTGAAAACAAAGTTAGTGATTCCATAATCGAACAAGTAATCCAGTTACTAACACTTTGCACGTCACAAAATTATTTCACTTTTAATCAAAAAGTATATAAACAAAATACTGATTTAGCAATGGGGAGTCCGTTATCTGGCATCCTAACAGAAATCTTTTTGCAGCACATAGAAGAAAACCATGTTCAAAATTTATTAAATAAACACAATATAACATATTACAGCAGATATGTAGACGATACCATTATAATATATAACAACAAAACGAATAGTGATTCCATCGTACATGATTTCAATCAAATCCATAACAACCTAAAATTTACAATTGAATTGGAAAAGAATAAATCCATACCATTTTTGGATATAAAAATAATAAAACAAAAAGATAGCTTATCCTTTGATATTTATAGGAAACCAACACACACCAATCATATTATACCAGCAACCTCAGAACATCCTTTTTCTCATAAATTAAGCACGTTTCATTATTTAATAAACAGAGCAGTACAGATTCCCTTATCTCGCACAAAATATAGAAAGGAGATACAAAATATTCTTAACATCGCAAAAGAAAATGGTTATAGCAGAACCTTAATTAAAAAACTAATACATAAAAAAGAAAATGAACAAAGAACGAAAAGTTCTTCTACTTTATCCAGGAACACTAAAGAAAATAACAAAACATGGCCAACGTTAACATATAATAAAGTAATTTCCAACAAATTAGCAAACTTTTTCCAAAAAGAAAATATAAAATTAGCATATAAAACCAACAATAAATTAAATAATAATATCAACAATCAGTTACACTACACCGATAAAATTAACATGAAAGGAGTATACATGTTAAAGTGCAAAACCTGTAATGCCAAATATATTGGGCAAACAAAACGGAATTTTAAAACAAGATACAAAGAGCACATCTCCGATTTTAAACACAACAGAACAAAATCTAAATATGCATCCCATCTCATTCAATATGGACATGAACTTGGATCAATAAATGATACCCTAACAATAATCAAAACATATAAAGATAATACACAAATAAACACGGCAGAAGAATTTTATATTTCGAAATATTATAAAAAAGATAAATCATTGATTAATGAAAATTTACCCAATTTACAAAACACACTATACAGCATGTGATGCGGTGTATTCATGCGCGCACTATTTGCTTCTTACGTAAACTATGTCAAACATAGGTACACAGTCTCCACTTAGCTAGTACACGACCAACATCCACAGAAAACACTTCTACAACTAGTGAGTATCGTTCAATGTATGTAGTCAATATAATTAAACATTTCCGACTTGCTCTAACAAAGTTAGAATTTATTACCGACATTTACATTTTATTTAGTGTACTTCGTAGCCATCCCATATTTTTTCAACATTAATTGAAACCGGACTTTCAATCAAATTTATATAACAAATTGCACATTTGTTTTAACTAAGCTAATATTAATTTCCAACACTTAATTTTTTTCAGCGATTTCAGACTTTCGATTCACACCATGTTAAATAAACTTCTACAACATCACTACTACATTGAATAATTATCCGTAAGTTTCATTTAATACATTACAATTATTAAAATCAAATCCATCAGTTTCAAAATTAGACTAACTACCTACGACTTTGATTATTTTTCAGTGTAACATGAACAACAACAGAACATACGCCCATCATCTGATTAACTATAAACAGGTTAAACCCAACATATTGGCATAAACAATAACACCAAGATCTACAAAATAAAGGCAGTTATAACAGGCCAGAATTTTATATTATGATATAGAAAAGTGAATACCTTGTAACAAAATATTGTAATTTGCAAATCCTCACATGCATAGTAAAGCATTAAATAGAGTTAGTTCATCATTTTTATATTTTATATTTTATCTTACTTTTAGCCTCATATCATTACATCGTTCATATTATCGTTCACATATGATGATTTGCAAAGAGTATACCCATGATAATATAAGTATATTTTAATTGTTGACAGTTGGGGTATCCACAATTCAACATTATAAAACTAATTCATATAATTTTTCAATAGGTTTCACCTTCATATGACAGTAAACATGTATTGTATGTGAATTGTGTAGATAACATTAAGAGTATTGATATTGTAAAATGACAGAGTGTATCTGATGATGTTGACATGGTCAACGAAAACGTTCATACATCACACAATTTATTATGTAAAGGTTAACACCTAACAAAATATATAATGTAGTAAAGTCAACGACTGAAAAATTAAATTTCTAACATATTCACAGACTTTTCTGAAAATTATGCAAAATGAATTGCAAAAAAACCTCTAAAATGCCTGGTAAAGCTGAGTCAATCTTAAACAAAGAGGCGTTTGGAAATTGGAGAGGTTTCTTTGAATCTGAAACTATTTTCTTCAGTATTGAATCAGTCAATGGACGAACATTTTTTAAGTCCAACTGATGCATCTTCGTTACTGTAAACTTCTTTTTTTGTATTAGCGTTTAAGATTATACAGAGTGTATCAAAAGGTCAGGTCAAGCCTTAAGGAGGTAATTCAGGACCCTATTTGCAACAAAAATCCTAATATATATTTTTTCAATATTCATCCCCGTTTCCGAGTTTCACGAATATCACGTACCGTATCTATCCCCATTTGATTCTACACCTAATGGACGTGTCTGCTTGAGAGAAGGTAGGCTAATTGTCAGTAGTCTAGAGCAGATGCTCAAAATGTCCCCCTTTCGCATGAACACACGCTTCAGCACGCCGTCTGACCTCTCGCTGCACATTATCCAATCCGTGCTGGTGTATCTCCATTGCAGTCATATTAATCTTTGCAACGAGCTCTTCCCTGCTTGCTATCTCCGTTTGGTACATTTTCTCCTTCATGGAGCCCCAGAGAAAGAAGTCCAATGGTGTTAGGTCTGGGAACTGGCTGGCCAGGCAATGGGACCACCCCTTTCAATCCATCTACCTCGAAAATAGTGATCTAACCATTGGCGTACTGGAAGTCTGAAATGTGGTGGAGTACTGTATAGTTGATACCATAGTTGCCCGGCCAAGAAGGTGTCATCGCTCAATACTATTTTGATAATGAGAAATTAAATTAATCCTTATCTCTTCCGATGTGCCTTCATTTCCAGTCTGATATAATATAATCTGGGTCGTCGATGCTATCATCAGTGTAGTTACTCACCTCATCGTTTCAATTAACTTATTTTTTTAGAATCTGTTCATTTGGCTACTTTCTCCTTCCAGCTTTGTATAGGTTGACGCCTTATTGCTCAAAACAAATGACTCTTAACATTGGTTAGAAAAAGGATATGCATTTACTGCTACTAAATTTATACTCATATCAGAGCCATCTTTTGACAGAAAGTGCACAATATTATTCCACGTATGTTTGTATATAAATCTCAATTTTCACAAAAGTGAGGGTTAGCACCTTATTGCACCGAGCCCTTCATTTCATTAGAAGTAGTGCCTGTGAAGTAGGAAGATTTTAATTTTAAAAGTTGGTAGCAAAGACTACGTTTTTTATTTGTAATACACATCACAACCCTTCTCTTGAAACCATTCTTTTATGAGTGTACTGTGGTTTCCTTGATGCGGAAGTAGTCTATTTACAATGTTTACATCGTACAGCGCCGCGAGCCACCACTCTTTGTCGTCATTTGGTTAATTGCACAAACTCCGCACTCACTTAACTTCAGAGAGTAGTGGCTCAGATTCCGGTCTCTATTTATGATGTTCCAGCCTGTCTTTGCACAGTTGACCCTGAAAGACAACTGTTTATAAGGTCAAGTCGAAACCTCTCGTCAAACTGCACACGGATCTCCATAGCAGGTGAACAACTATAAACAATTATCTGTCCATATTGACTTTAAATGAATTCCGTCTAAACTTAATTGGAATGTTGCATTAAGAAACCACAGCGCGTACGAGGAGAAGGTGGTTGAGTTGGCATTCTGCATGTTTCTCTATTCTGCTTCGTCACGTGCGAGATATGAACCGTGCCAGCCGAGTGAGCACTGAATTACTTAAGGCCGAGGGTACTCAGTTTTTGGATATTTTATTCAAGCTTAATTTCGTAACCTTACGGTTCATATCAGCAATTAATTTTTGGTATTAATTGTCTATAAACTGTTGAGATATAACAATGTGCGCAGTTTGAGAGGAGGTATATTATACAGTATATTATGCAAATGCTCTGATTGAGGTTCTGGCTGATATGTACATCTGTTATCAGGCAGTACATCTCTCTTGAAGATATGTGTCAGAGGAAGAACAATTGTTTGTATGCATCTGAAGTCTGATTAATGTAATATGTGTAGCTAGTCGGCGATGTATGCAATGGAGGGGCAAAGGAACTTGCCACCCTACCCCAGTATCTCCGGGCTTAGTTGCCTTATAACTGCTGCCTTCTTGGCATCACTTGTGAGATTCAGACCTGTCTTCGGACATTTGACTAAGCAACAATACACCGTGGATCCGCATGGGGAACCAGAAATATGTGATAATTTCAAGTGTAAATAAGCCTAATGGTTTTATAGCATACATTTTTACATAACTTGATGCAAAAACTCTGCGATTTTCGATGGATGGTCAATGCAACTCGATGTGTATGCCTCGAATTGGCCTGCAGACATCTAAACGGTACTCAACCTCCTGCCTAGTGTTCTGTAACATTTGTGGAGTGATTAGCACAGCTGCATTTATAATGTGCTACCTCAGTTCTTTCAAAGTGTCACCTCTACCACGTTGGTACACAACGCCCTTCACAAAGCCCCAGAAAAAAAATCAAAGTGCCGTCAGGTCGGATGACCTAGGTAGCCATGTAAGGGAAACTCCTTTTCCGATCAACCTATTGGAAAAGTTTGAATCCAAGAAGTTCACCAACTGCTCCATAGCAATGGAGTAGAGCCCCATGTTGCTGAAAAACTGATCCTGGGGAGAGTTGATAAGCAATAAAAGTTCTGCAACATGTCCAGATACACATTCCCTGTGATTGTCGCATCGATAAAGAAGAATGGTCCAATGACTACTGAATCGCGCCAGGCTTGTTTACGCGTTAAACATTGGTGCGCATGCGGATGAACATGCAGCTCCTTTTAAACCATTGTTGCATAAACTTGGATAGTTTCTGCATCTTGTCAGATGTAAATCACAACAATAGCTTCATCTGATTTTAAATGGTGATCATTTATTTCTCGATCCTTCTAAGCGGAACACCGTGTACCATGCGATTTGAAATGGTTGGATTAATTTTTCTGTATACATATAGGCCTACTAAGGTTCGGTTGCAGAAAGACCGATCAGATATGATCAACGATCAAGGAAGGTTTGATCGGCAATCAGTTCTATTTTCGTTGCAGAAAGAACAATAGTATTTTATCGAAAACCAATTTTCCATTTGATTTGATGAACAGATTTTTGCGGATTAGTGGCTGATCAGTGATCATATATATGTTGTTTTACAGTGAAATAGTAGTAATTTATAAAGGAAATAGTTAAAGTGAGTTGTTATATTGTTCTGAAATGACCTAATAGATTTTATTGATGAAGAAAGTTTTAAACAATAAGAAATATTCCACAAATATCCAGAAGCGATCGGGATCGAAAAATTATGTTTTCTGCATCACCCAAATACCATCCATGTTCTTATTTTCTATTATAATTAATAAAACCTTCTACGATGTTTAATAGGAGGGCTTCATTATTATTAGAAAAATTTTGCTCCTGATATTTTTAGTACGGTTCATTTCTTTTGTTTTATTCAGTAACTAGCCGTACTCGTGCGCTCCGCTGCACCCGTTAGAAATAAATATAAAGTAATTACATAATTAAAATAGGACATTTGGTCCAGGGAACATTCGTGTTTGATAGAAGGATAAATAGTTTAATATGTTACTTAATTTAAATTGTATTTAAAATATTAAAATGCGATCATTTTGATCCAGAGATCACTCATTTGGTGCAATGACAATTCCTTTAACATGTTTCTTAATTGTTATTACCAATTATTTTTGGAAAAGAGAAAATTAACAGAAAAATTTTGGCTACAGATATTATATTATATTATATTATATTATATTATATTATATTATATTATATTATATTATATTATATTATATTATGCAAAAAGTGTGTTGATAACGGATGTACTCGAATTAGAAAGTTTTTAATTTGTTGTGGGAGCTCTTGAATCTCAGGAGGAACAACTTTTACAACAGCGCAACATAATCTGCTTGGCTCGTTACCCAGTTTTTTTGCATTGCATTTATTGCATATATATTTTATGTATTTTAACACGATTCAATTGAGCATAGTTAAAATTTGAATTATAAAATAATGCATTGCTAAGCTAACGTACTATTACTGCATACTAAATCAATACACTCTCGTTGTTCGTTAATTCTCTGAGATAAATATGAATATGTTCATAAACATTATTTTAAGAAATACAGGAAATGAAAATACAGAATAACCTATCAAGTTTTCTGTGCATAAGAAGTTATTTTAATCTTACCTGTCCTCAATTCACTCACAAGTTACTGTAATAACATTATAGCATTATGTCCATCCAGAGAAACTACACTTTCCAATGATGAAATGATAATTAATTATACAAATCGGTTAATTTAGCTTCCGATATTACTTCATACAAACACAGAAACATTGTCTGTAGGCTATGTTTCATAGCTTTCGATTGTTGTGTCCAAGGCCCCTTATAGACGAAGTCATTTGTTTTTTATTTCAATACACCACCTTAGATGGCAGTTATTTTAATTTTAAAACTCATTTATCTCATTAAATATCAGTCCTATCAAAATTTTTCAAAGACTAAAACTTATCAGAAATCATGTTTAAAGAAACTTTTGTTATGTAACATTTTTCATAAAAACCAATAATAAGCGAGATATTTCGATATATTTAATTCAGGCTCCCTTATAACCCCCCTTTTAAATAATGTATTTTGAATGCCATATAGCCTAAAATCTAAGTTACAACGAACTTAATTTATATTCCAATTTTTATCGAAATCCGTTCAGCCATTATCGCGTGAAAAGGTAACAAACATACAGACAGACAGACATACAAACAAAAATTTCAAAAAAGCGATTTTCGGTTTCAGGGTGGTTAATTATATATGTTAGGACCAATAATAATAATAATAATAATAATAATAATAATAATAATAATAATAATAATAATCATAATAATAATAATAATACTTACTCACTTATGGCTTTTAAGGAACACGGAGTTTCATTGCCGCCCTCACATAAGCCCGCCATAGGTCCCTATCCTGTACAAGATTAATCCAGTCCCTAGCATCATATCCCACATCCCTCAAATCCATTTTAATATTATCTTTCCATCTGCGTTTCGGCATCCCCAAAGATATTTTTCCCTCCGGTCTCCCAACTAACACTCTATGCATTTCTCGATTCTATATATAATATTATTTTAATGTACCGAAGTACATATGATATTTCCATGCAGATATTCTGCGTCATCATACGATGAAAGAGTGATGGAACGGAGAAAAATTCTCTCCGGCGCCGGGATTTGAACCCGGGTTTTCAGCTCTACGTGCTGATGCTTTATCCACTAAGCCACACCGGATACAACTCCGACGCCGGTTAGAATCGTCTCAGATTAAGCTCCAACTCTTGGGTTCCCTCTAGTAGCCGCCCTCTGCACTACGTCATAGATGTCTATGAACGCAGGACCGAAGTCCACACATGTGCTGAGGTACACTCTATATGAGTGACTAGTTGGCCGGGATCCGACGGAATAAGCGCCGTCTTAAATCACGAAGTGATTTACGCATATCATATATATTATTATTTTAATGTACCGAAGTACATATGATATTTCCATGCAGATATTCTGCATCATCATACGATGAAAGAGTGATGGAACGGAGAAAAATTCCGGCGCCGGAGATAATTTTTCTCCGTTGTTACTTTTGTTTTCTTTTTGCCACCTTCAGAATTAGTTGTTTTTTGTGTGTTTTCTTATAAGATCACGCGATAAGTAGTATTCCCTGTGGCAATAATTTAAAGATAATGTTAATAATGATTAATAATAATGATAGAATATATTTTTAATTAACTTCATTTATGTTCATTTATCTGTAGAAGTTGAATGTATCAATTTGAATATGTATCCATTTTTTTAGAATCAATATTAAGTGCCAGACCATCATTTTTAGTTCGAGACATAAAGTTGTCCTCTATATTGAGGGGACGTTATTCGAGATGTGTATTCAAGGTTGCAGCTTGTGTATGAGATATGATAAATAGAGGCAGTTAGTATTTCAGAAGTATTGTGTATCGTTTAGTATAATTTTGATTCTGGTTAATGGTTATTATTTCGGTTTTATGAATGTAGATGTGTTTTCAAGGTTGCAGATAATGTATGAAGTATGATATAAAGGGTTAATTGGTATTTTAAAATGTATTGTGTATTGTTTAGCGTATTTTTTTATTGTGGTTCATAATTCTTATTTCTATGTTATAAGTATAAGTATGTATCAAGGAACCGATCATGAATGTGAGTGAGAGAGCGCCATTGTATTCGGATGTGCCCTGAATGTTACGATTGGATGCTGTATATAGGTCAGGTAGAGGTCAGTTAAACTGGCGTGTGAGGTGTAAACAGGCGTGAGGTGTGTATATAGATTCATACATGTAAATAGTTGTAAATATGTAATGTTTGTAAGTGTAAATGTGTACATTGTTTACAAGTTCAGCAAAAGGTGTATCCAAGTGTGACTAATTGGGGGACACCGGAGACTAGTACCGAAGGTAGTTTATGGTGCGTCTCATAACAACAAATATTCCCTTGGGAATATTCTTTGTTATGAGAGGGCATTTGAGACGGTTCCTCGTATAGGATAAGGAGGTTTTGATTAGATTAGTATTTCGTGTTAATATTCTCATATGGATAGTAAGTATGGGGCGTGTAAGTAAGTTTCAGAATGTGAGACGGAAGTAACAGGTGGACAGAAAGGCCGAAGGGAAGCTAGACGGACAGGAAACATGTGTCCAGGCGTGGAGTTGACTGATGAGGGAATGTATGGACTTTGCCTGCGGGTGGTCAGCAAGATGACGCCAAGCCAGGTTCCAAAAGAGATGATCTGGTATATGTCAGAGAATTGTCAGGACGCCGGAAGTAAGGGGATGTTCTAGTTAACGAACAATTTTTGAAGAACGCGTCTTAAGTGACGTAAGTGTAATCATGGCCAATCAGGATTCTTAATAGAGACACGTGATATATAGATAGGAGGGCGAAATTGTATGTTTGGTGGTTGAAAGTGGAGGATAGATTTGGCAGATGGACAGAAGGCATATAGTACGCGTACGGAGAGGTTGCACTCCACATATTCTCGGCGTACCTAACTCTGAAGTATAACAATTTACGGACTTAGAATTTTTCAGTGGGTTTAGTAAAAAGTCGTGTGTTGTATCATTATTATAAGCCTGAATTCTTTTCTCATCATTATTATTACATTCGGAATAAATTGTCATCAAGTTATCAACTCTCCGTTATATTACTGGTGTTTTATAGTACAAAATATATAATTACGTGAGCTCAGAAATTAGTCTACCAACTTGCGGGAAGTGAGAGCGAGATATTATACACTTAGACGCGCATTTCTGCTAATCTGAAACGAACACTTAATAATAATAAACGTTTTCATAGTTCTTACCAACAACTTCTGGTGTGCGCCTACATCATTTCAACCTACGAGCACGTCTCCCAAACCCCATGTCCCGACCGTTTTTGCAGCTGACCTGGGAACCTCATCCTCTACCGGAGTAATCTCGAGGAGGCTGGCGCCCAAATTAATCAGTGTACATAGTTAATTATTGACATCGACGTGCCTCCTTGAGATACTTTCCATATAAGACGGAGCTGGCAGCCGAGGGCAAGGAAAGGCGTCGTGGGCAACAACGACGATCGACCACCGCCGACCGCTACATTGTCTGCCAGGATACTTTTGTACATTGTGATGTTCCTCTCCACGTTCGAAGAAACAATGTGCATACTTGAAGTACATTAGGTCACTGGGAGTGAGTTATTTTTTAATATTTGATGTATCAAACACGTCTTCTGATAGCACTTTTGAAATTCTGCACAATGTATTTAAAGTTGCGTTTTTCTAAAGGACACGCTTCAGCTTACTTGCCTTCATTTTTCCAACGTCACCTAATCCACTGTCCATATCTAGTTCTATTTTCTTACAAGTGCCACTGAATCCACTACAGCCATCCCTTTTTTCTGAACTTGCGCTACAGCTGGTGATATAGACCCAAAATGTGACTTGATGTACGCTATTTACCCTCCAGTTCACAGTTTGAATACAATTCTTGGGTATTTTGAATAGACTTCGCGTCCTCCGATTTAAGAACAATGATAACTGTTTTAACAATTTCAAAATTGTTACAATAATAAATGCAGGCGTCCACACCTGTGGAGTAATGGTCAGCGCGTCTGGCTGCGAAACCAGGTGGCCCGGGTTCGAATCCCGGTCGGGGCAAGTTACCTGGTTGAGGTTTTTTCCGGGGTTTTCCCTCAACCCAATAGGAGCAAATGCTGGGTAACTTTCGGTGCTGGACCCCGGACTCATTTCACCGGCATTATCACCTTCATATCATTCAGACGCTAAATAACCTAGATGTTGATACAGCGTCGTAAAATAACGCAATAAAATAAAATAAAAAAAAATAAATGCAGGCATCGTTTCAAGTACCCCACCCGGCGGCAGAGAAACGTTCGGAGCTAGGGATTTAAAGAGTTCCCTTCGCAATGGGGCCTTCAGAAAGATTATTTTTGTGTTCGAGACTATGTCAACTTCACAAAAGTGTTTCCTCACTTCGCCCGCTACTCTGTGCGACGCATGAGGCAAACATGTTGTATCATCTTAGGATAAAACGACGTGACGGACTTGGCTGCTCCCACCATGTATGGCGCAGCATCAGGATGTCGTTGTGCCGCATACCATCAGGCCATAGGAAAAACATGGTCTTGTCGAAAAGTCGGCAAATAGTGGAATGGTTGACGGACTCTATTATTTCTGCTGTGAGCTTCGACTTCTAGCGTCCCCACGATGACATTAGCTACGCACCAGGTCTCGAAGTCGGGTGTCTCGTCGATGGAAACAAAAATGTTCTTTCCGTGAACTTGGTCCCTGATTCTAGTCAGAGTGTTATCGTAGCATACAGGTACATAGTTATTTCTCAAAGTGGATTCGTCAGGGATGGAACGACCTGTATGCCGCTCCAGAAAGTGCGTGAGTTTACTGTTCGATAATTTTCATAAAGGAATATTAGCTAAAGCAAGAACATCGCACAAATCCGTGAAAAACACGGAAGATGCAGTTGTAGTTGCAGATACACTTTGTCCAATTAGCAGCTGAGATGTTTTCTTGGTCGCATTCTGAATAGCGCGTACATGTTTATTGCGGCCAATGTGCTTCTACACAGTGAACCGCTTATCTGTCGATACTTTAACTTCACACACTTTGCAAAATAAAATTTCACCATCTGTAGACAATATTTACTTATCGAACTCTGAAACAAGTTGTCTGAAATGGAAGGATTAACCTTAGGCATAATAACGTTAATATTGGAACGGGTTAGTTTTTTAAATACAGTAGGCCTTCTTTTCTTTAACAGTACCGGTAACTAAAATATTGTGACTGGAACTTTCTTCACTGAAAACTTTATTGCAACTGAAGGTTAAACGGTTTCATAATCGCGTTCGCATAACAAGGAATAAGTCTCATTTTTGCAAATTATACAGGGTGATTCAGACCACTCGTAACAATAATTTATTTCGAAAATTAGTGCATGAACATTTTCGAGACAAAAATATTTATAACTAAACCAAATGTTAACTTTCATTTGAGCTTGATTTCATCAATTAACTCTAACAGGAAGTAGGGTCAGTGGCGCATCACTTTAAAATTTCAAATGGGAGTCGGATCAAATAGGACACTCTTTAATAGAGCTCTTCAAAACAAGCAACTTTCATAGGAAATGTTTTTATCAATTCCTACACTTTCAATGAGAAAACGTACAAAAAACAATATCATCAATACTGAGAAATGTTACAAGACGAAAATGTAAGCAAGATAATTAATGTTGACATGTTACTGAAAGGCTGGATAATTCCATTAATTTTTTTTATAAATTTTCAAACTATCTGCCGTTCTGAGCAGCACACGCCTGTACTCTTCTACGAACACTGTCAGTGACTCCTAATACTTCGGCAGGGTTAAGTGACTGGCAGGTTTCCCGGATTCGCTATTTTATATCATCTCTTGTTGTGGGACGAACTTGATAGACGATGTTTTTTAACCGTCCCCAAAAATAGAAATCCAAAGGATTCAAGTCAGGAGATGGTGCTGGGCGCGCAACAGAACCGCATCTCCCGATCCATCGCCCTGGGAAGAGCTGATTGGCCACCAAAGAGAAATTACCTGGGCAACCATCCTGCTGAAGGCACATTACTGCTCGTGTTGCCAGTGGTACGTCCTCCAAAAGCTGGTTGAGGATGTTCTTCGGGAAGTCAGCATACATAACACTATTTAGAGCACCTTCAAAGAAAAAAGGTCCAATGATTCGGTGTCCAAAGATGCCACATCAGACATTGACACCACACCTATACTGGTTGTCCACTTCTCTCAGCCAGAGATGATTGACTTGAGACCAGTAGTGAGCATATGGATATTGACATCGCCATTGCTCTTAAATGTCGCTTCATCTGTGCAAAGAATACTGCGATGAAACCGACGGTTTTTACCTGACAACCAATTTTAGAAAACCACAAGACTCTGAAAATCTTCTCCTTCAAGCTGGTGTATATTGATGTGGCAAGGTTGGTATTTACTGCCATTCAGAACCCTCTACACCGTTGTCTGACTAATATCAGATTCTCTAGCAATTCTTCTGGTCGAGTCGTGAGGATTGACAAGAACGGCAGCAATGACATCAGCTGATCTCTCGTCTTGCACAGGTCGTCTGTTACATCTATTTTGATTAAGGTTAGGCTGCAATTGTCCACTTGCTTGCACAGTAGTGGCAAAAAAAACCGGACCCACCCTCGTAGCTGATTTCAGAGCATTGTTCACTCCAGAGCGTCGGTGCATATTCCTTGGACCCGAAACCACTGTGCAATTGAACAACAGCCACGCACTGGTTACTGGTTCCGTCTTCATTGAATGGCCGAGATGCTTGGGGCGCACCGCTATCGTGCAAACAATCGCACGTTCGATTCCCATGGCAGGCATTTTTTTTAAGTATACGACAGTAATATTCATTGTCACAGCTCATGGACTTAATTTCATTTTAGTGAAACAAAATGTGGATTATTATTTGGGCTAAAAAAATAAAGATTTATTTGGAAGATGCATCTGGTCTTCCTCTAACAAAACAAGGATTCCGAGGTGGTCTGTCTGCAATCAATTTGCGCGTCCTTCCTTTTAGTCTGGCCCACGCATTTTCGATAACGTTCATATCAGGCGAAAGGGGAGGCAGAGCAATCTCTTCGATTTCTGGCCTCTCCGACAACCACCTCTGAACGCCCATCGATTTGTGTGCTGCGCAGTTATCCTGCAGGAATAATAATGGTCCATCCGGATAACGTTCACAGGTGGAAGGGTAAAACATGTGCTGCAAAATATGAATATACTGATCCGTGCGCAGAGTCCCATCTATCCGCTATAGTATTCCTGCTCCGTCTCGAGACATCCACTCCCAGAACTTGACGCTAATGCGCCTCTGCTTTGGGTTTGGAGCCAAATAAGCACGACTGTGCCGTCGGCCAGCCTCGCGATAGACATGAACAGGTCCTGCATAACTAGTCGAGATCTGGGATTCTTCGGTGAATATGACTCTTCCCCAATCGACCCCATCTAGACTGTTAGCATATGCGAGGCTATGGCTTGCTCCTCTGTAAGAGTTTGTTTACGAGCAGCCCTATAGTTCCTAATACCCGCCGCTTTAAGGCGATTGCCAACCGTCTTACGGCCTCCAGGGAATCGAGAGGCCGTTCGTAATTGACTTGCAGACATAAAAGGATTACGATCACAAATTCGGAGCAATGTCCTGTCCTCTCTTCCGGTTGAAACTCTCGGACGACCAGATCCACGGCGTCTTTCAACCCCCCCCCCCCTCAGTTTCTAGGTATCGACGAGCCCACCTCTTCGCAGTAGTTTTTGCCATTCCTAGCCTATCTGCATCATGAGATATGAAATATCCGTCATCTAGCAGAGCTGTCAGTATGATACATGTTTCTCTAGCAGTGGCCATTTTGAGGAGAATCTGTTCATAGCATTCTGTATCGACTACAAATTTGTGATAAGGTGCAACATATAACGTGATTTAATAGCGAGTTTCTAAATCCAGTGACACTTAAATTAAATTAAGAGATGTAACGGAAACGTTTGTTTTCACAAGTAATGCAAATTACGTGAAATTAGTTCTACATTAAAGCTACTCGTAGGACGTAGTCTCCTTTTAAATTACTTGTTGTATGACAGACTCTCAAGCAAGGTCCCTTCATAACAGCCTTTAAAGAGAAAGTGAAGGTGCTGTAAATCTGTGACGTCACCACGGGGACACACTCCACTGTCAACCCCTTGGCTTGCGCTGTCTTTATTAGTAATTACTGGAATTTAGAAAACGCGGGGTGTGTTTGTGATTTTGTATAGACCTTGCTAGTGTGCTATTTATAATAGTCCTATATTGTTACTATTGTAGCATGCAAAGTGCCAAATTGTGTGGTGAGCGAGTGCCAGAATTATAGCAGGAAAACTAAAGGCTCGAATGTTATTTATCACACGTTTCCCTCTGATCCAAAGCTCCGAAAGGTTTGGGAGATTAAGTGTTTTCGAAGAGATGAATTTAATTTTGAAACTGCGCGTATTTGTTTCGAACATTTCACATCTGATTCCTATGAGCGTGATTTGAAAGCCAAGCTTTTGAACATACCAGCAAAGAAGAAATTGAAATTAAACGCCCAACCATCGCTGAATTTACCAGTGTGCTATGTGCAAAACAGTGAGATAAACAGTGCTAGAAGTAAACGTGTAGAAGAGAGAACTTTCAGAAAAAAAGTTGTCTGAAGTAAGTGAACAATTAGATGCAAAGACAAGAGTGAGGCAGGACGACCCAGTGAGTGTGTTAGCTTTCGTCTGTTCATTAGAAAATGAGGGGCTGAATCTCAAAAAAGAAAATGAAGAACTACGTATAGAAAATGAAAAACTTAAATTAGACATTGAAAATTTAGAGTCTAAATTAAAGGAATTACAAATAAAATATAAAAAGGAAGCACATCTTAGGGTCAACCAAAATTCAAACGACAAATAAAGTGTTTAAATCGCTTAGTAAATGGAAAAGTAAAACAATTATTAGCTAAAGTGTTCACTCCAGGGCAAATAAAAATGCTTATTAGCGGGAAAAGAAAGCAAAGATGGGAAGAACAAGACATAATTCCGGCATTAGCTCAGCGAGCAATTAGTGATAAACTGTACAATCATTTGAGATCACAGGTGGGAATTCTCTGCCAAGCGTTGCTACTCTGCAGGGTTGGATAAAAAATTGCCCTTTTCTGCTGGTATTCTTACACCAGTAGACTACTGAAAATTTTAAAAGAGCAGGGGTTGTATTTAGGTGAAATGGATAAGTTATCAGTGTTATTATTTGATGAGTTGAGTGTCAATGATGTCATTTGTTACGATCACGAGGATGAGTCGATATTGGGCCCTCACAGAAATGCTCAAATCGTAATGATCCGAGGATTGACAGGTGAGTGGAAGCAGCCCATCTATTATGATTTCGACAAAACAATGAACAGAGAGCTACTGTTTGAAATTATAACAGAAATTGAAGTGGCAGGTTTCAGAGTAGTTGCAATTGTTTCTAATCTGGGTGGCGGCAATAGAAGACTGTGGAATGAGTTGCAAATAAATGTAAATCAAACCTGCTTTTCAAATCCTGCTTCGGATGGAAATATTTGGGTTTTTGCAGATTTGCCCCACCTGATTAAGTAATTAAGAAACCATTTTATTGACAGTGGGTTTCAATTGAATGACACAATTATAGAAAAAATGTAATTGAACGGATTATTAAATCCGATTCTTCGGAGTTGCAGCTATTCCCGAAATTACATTGGGGTCACATTACTGTGCAAGAGAATGATAGGCAAAGAATTGCACCAGCCATGGAACTTTTTTCACATCACATTACTGCTCTGATTAAATATTTGGTACCCGAAAGTGAAGAAGTTCATGAATTTTTTCAACTCATAAATGACCTCACAGATGTAATGAACTCGGGAATTCCGAAAGATCCTACACACAATAAACTGAAATGTGCCTTCAGAATTAACCACACTGAACAAGTAGAGATGTTAGATAGAATGGAGGAAACAATAAAAGAACTGAGAGTCAGAGGCAAAAATACTCTTCTACCTTTTCAGAATGGCTTCCTTACCTCTATTAAGAGCTTGAAAGGGTTGTATAGCCATTTAAAAGAAAAAGGAATTGATTATATAATGACCAGGAAACTCAATCAGGACGCCCTGGAAAACCTATTTTCCCAAATTCGTGGGATGGGACATTTTTATAATAACCCTCTGCCCGTCGAAGTAAAAAATCGCTTACGCCTATTGATATTAGGATGTCGACTGCCCCACCCTACAAGTGCTCCAGTAGAATATTAAGGTGGAGTAATAATAACAAAGCAAGTTTTTCAGGATCTCGTAGACATTTCTCATGAAAGCGTGAACGAAATCCCTGTGGAACTAAACTCATTAGAGATGGATATTGGTGATAGAATTGACACAACAGAACTGATGAAAAGAGAAGAAATGGAAGCGCTCATTTATGTTGCTGGTTATATTGCTATAAAATGTAATAACAAAAGTGCTGTTTCGGATGCTAATTCCAGTCAACAATCTCCAGGATGGATAGAGGTCGTTTCACGTGGTGGATTGGTTTATCCGTCTTCTCAGTGGATGGCAACAATTGAAAAGTGTGAAGTTATATTTAGAAAATTGCATAAAAAATCAGTCAACAGAAAAAAGAATGTCATTGGCCGTTTATTTAGATTTTTGAGGAAAAAGTTTCCACATGAAGATCCGGAATTATTGAAGTTAATTAGTAGAGCATGGGCATTTTTTAGAATTCCTTATCTAAATAGAAGGAAACAGGACGTCAAAAGAAGAAACCGTATGAAGCAGAAACAATGGTTGAAGAGCTGCTCATCGCGTCCTTCACAAGACTAGGTGAGTCAGTTTAAATTTGTGAAACATTCTTAAAATAAATTGTTCCATTTGTAAAATCAGTGTTAAAATTGGGATACTTTCACTCCCCGCTGCTATTGAAAACCACTTTATTAAAATATTATAGGTTAATTTACAAAATATTCATTTAACAATTCTGTATAAAATTAATTATTAATTAGTCCAGTGTTATTAAGGGAAATTTAATACATTTTGCGTGCGTAATTTAAATTCTGTCATTCGCCAATGTAGTTTTTATTTATTGAACACTAATTTAATACAATTAATATTTTGATGCTCGGAAACAGAAATTGATATGTAAAATAAACTGAATATGCCTATTGTGCAATGCGCATTCGTTAATAACGTTCTCTAAAATTGGACCGAAATATTCTACAGAGGTTAGAGATACAAAAGCAAGTTGGTACAATGAAGCATTCGTAATAGTTTTTATATTGCTATAAGAATTTGGGAAGTAAACGATCATTGATTAAAAAAAAAAGATGGGACATTGAAGTGGGAGCTCTATCTCTAAGCCCTTACTCCTTCAGTGTGTATGTGACCCAAACAAATATATAAATATAGGTCTTTAAATCACTTGTTTATCGCTAGAAAGTGCAAGCTGAGGGTTGACAATGAGTATAGTGTTCCCGTGGTGACGTCACAGATTTACAACCCTCTTGACTTTCCCTTTAAACGCTGTTATGAAGGGACCTGTGAGAGCGATAGAGACCGACAGTCCACGGACCTTGCTCTCAAGGAAGGTTGGTTCTCAAGTGATTCCGTAGCACAATGACAACACGATAGACTGGTAACTAAGGCTGGTATTCATAGTCGACACTTTATATCACCACTTTGCAAAGAGACACTTTTGACGAAAGTTGCTCTTTCATATTAGTGGTATTCATAGACGATTGAAGAAGTGCACTTTACAAAGTGTCACTTTACGCCAGCAAAGTGTAGAGTTACAATTTGGTTGGTAACAGAAGTCCCACAATGCCTTTCAAAACAAGTGAACAAACAATAACAAATTAATGACCTATAACCTACAAATTACAATGCTTGTTATTTGAATTGGGAGCCTATTCATTGCGCGAGGAACAAAATATATATTTAAAGTTGTTTTATTTCAGTTTCTAGTTTTTGTTGCCGATAGTTTAGATTATTTCAGTCAGTTCAGATATATAACATTTTATTAAATAGTGATACTGCTGGCGAAATTAGGTTAGGTTTTGTACAGTACATAACTGATCCATTAATTTATATAGTTAGATTAGGTTCTGTACATATCTTTTTCATTGATTTATGTCGCTAAGTTAGATTTTGTATGTATCCGCTCCACTGATTTATACAGTTCGGTTAGATTTTGTAGCCTACATATCTTCTATTAGTTTATATAGTTAGGTTAAGTTGGACTGAGTAGGTTAAGTTTTGTGTGTGTGTATATATATATATATATATATATATATAAATCATTAAATTTATATCGTTAGGTTAGGTTTTATACGTATCTGCTCTATTGATATATCGTATTATTTCCGTTATTTTCATTTTTATCTTTTTCGTGACTAGTGAACAGAAGTAAAAAAAGAATGAGATAAACACATTACTACTGCTATTATTATTATTATTATTATTATTATTATTATTATTATTATTATTACTATTTTCTCTCTCTCGTTTCCATTATTGCCTGCTCTTCACGAATATTTTGAATGCCAAATGTTTCTATAATGCAAAACAAACTAGGCCTAATAGTATGAGATCTCTTTTCATGGTGAGGTTATGACTGCACATGAACTAGAGACAGTAGATGTATTGCTTACCGGCGTGAAAATATATATTACCGGGGTATCAAAACAGTAATGATTATATCAACATCAAGATAAATCTTATCTCAAAATACAGGTAATCAACAAAAATCAAAATCATTTTAAACCCAATATAATTATGGAATCTGCTTAGAAGTCAGGCACGTGAGATCTCTCAATGCTAATTTAAAATAATTATGCCTACATTAGATTGAAGTTAGTAGTTTAATATTGTTCAAGTTAAAAAATTCGTTTCAGTAATAAAAAATAGGTTATATAGGCATTCTACCTACATATCACTTCATCGAATTGAGGTTATAGCCTAAATATACGAATGTTACTACAGAAATATCTGAACTATAATATTATATATATTAATGTATGGTACATATCTATAGCATAGAATTTTAATGCAGTCAATAACTGTATTATTGGAGGCACTGGCAAACGTCTATTATTCGTTTTTGTCAACCAGTCATCGAAAATATAAGCAGTCTCAATAAGTTTCTTTATCAAATCGGAACCGTTTTTTAAATTCTATATCATTATAAAATTCCACGGGATTGTCTTTAGGCCTATCTCTAATTTGTACATTGTCCACCAATTGTGCCAGCTCCTCCGCACGTTCTAATAATTCGACAACTTCCAAGATGTCCGCCATTTTTATACAAAGTGCCACTTTCGGCTCAAAGTGTGGTCGGAACTACACTTTCATCCAAAGTGTTCCTTTGCACCAAAGTGTCAACTGTGCAACGGAAAAGTGATACTTTGCGTCTTCCAAAGGACACTTTAATCGAAAGTGTCGACTATGAATACCAGCCTAAGACTTTCGTGGTTCGAAAGGAAGGGAAACTTTTTTTTTGTTCCTTATTCAAATTTATTCCCAATACTTTTCCATTGCGATATTTTATTACTTAATTAACTTATTATTCCCAGAACATGAATTTCAGCTTATTTTCTAATGGCTTTCGAAATGGGCTACGTCAGCAGTTGAAACTACAACAATTTCAATAGATTACTCGCTACCTTGTGAATGCGGGCGTGGCATGTGCAGTGGCTCATTTCGAGGACTTTGATTATTCCGGCGGTCCAGTTTTTTTTTGCCACTCCTGTACACGAGCAGCAAGACGCATGGAAACATTGCAAGACTGACGAGCACTTTTGTGGGTACAAAAGCTCGGAAGCCCGAAAGTTTGTACGAGATTCGCCCAATACCATCAACACATCAATACATTCTTGATTTGTGTAAACCATTACTGTTTGAAGTACTAGAAGGTATTTGTAATCACTCTTAACTTTTAGGTACTTATTTTATTAGTCACAAAAGTAATTGCAAAACTTGAAAAATGTACGTACGTAGGTGCAGAGAAAACAAAACAGTTCCTTCTTAATCTAGGCAATTCCACCTGAGCGTATTACCTGGCTAAGTGCATTGTACAGCTGTCAAAAGAAAAAGTGGCCGCTCTCCTGGAACAAAGTTTTTTTCAGTAGGTTATTTTACGACGCTTTATCAACAGCTTGGTTATTTAGCGTCTGAATGAGATGAAGGTGATAATGCCGGTGAAATGAGTCCGGGGTCCAGCACCGAAAGTTACCCAGCATTTGCTCATATTGGGTTGAGGGAAAACCCCGGTAAAAACCTCAACCAGGTAACTTGCCCCGACCGGTAATCGAACCCGGGCCACCTGGTTTCGCGGCCAGACGTGCTAACCGTTACTCCACAGGTGTGGATTGGAACAAAGTTCCCTTCGGGTATCTTCGCTATAATTCGGAGACAGGCGATGTTACATGTTGTTGGACCACGTTGCCTGATATCTACAGTTATAATTGAAGTATTCTCTCTGTGATTCGATAGCGTAATGGTAGCGTTCAGGCCTCTTATTCATGAGGTCCTGCGTTCGACTACAACCTCGTGCTTTTTATGTTCTTTTTTGTTGTTTTTGAGAGAGACAAACTATACATAATGGCTCCTTTCTCTTTTACGATTATTTTAGTAATTAACATCAGGTTCATTAATATATTATGCCATGACTTTATCCTTATGATATTGTGGCTGCAAATGGAAAGAAAAAAGATTTTATTCTCAATAAAAATATCTTTCGTGGCATAAACAAAACAAATTTACTGGCGTCTGCCTTAAAACATTCAAACAATTAAGCGTTCAAAAAACAAAACAAAAAGCCACAATTCAATATTTAGTCTATCTTCCTCTTATCTCGATCATCTTGCAGCCGAGTGGGCATGGAATCGACTAGTCTTTGCAAATAGCGACTGTTCTTAGACACGATATTCCAGGCATTCTGAACATACCCACATACATAAGTGTTCTGTCCATGGGCAGGTCTTTCATTGCAAACCCAGCAATCTCCAATTTTTCCTATTTTCTGCCTTCCTCTTAGTCTCCGCATATGATCCACATATCCTAATGTCTTCTATTATTCTTTTCAACCAGAGATCCAACCAATTCCTTTTTCTCTTTCTAATCAGTTTCAGCATCATTCTTTCTTCACACACTTTTTCAAACACAATTTTATTTCTTATTCTGTCTGTCCACTTCACACGCACCGTTCTTCACCACATCCACATTTCAAATGCTTCAATTCGTTTCTCTTCATTTCGTCGTAATGTCAATGTTCCTTCCCCATACAATGCCACACTCCACACAAAGCACTTCACTAGTCTCTTCCTTAGTTCTTTTTCCAGAGGTCCGCAGAAGATCCTTCTTCTTCTATTAAAAGCTTCCTTTGTTCATGTTTGCAGTTTTTCTTGGGAAGGATAGGCCTAAATGCGGTAACATCCCGTTGCTTTCCGCACACCACTATCTCTTTCGCATCTTATTAAATTCCAGGGGACCCAAGCATGGAGATGAGGAGAGTGGATTTGACTAATTGGGCCCTCCGGACTTCACCGAAAGTCACGGCAAGGGTTAAATATTAATTCTATCAGGATGTCTGACCCGATCAGAGACCGGGAAATCTCAATTAGCCTTTGCCCCCCGCATCCTGGACTAGCTTCTACGAATAATCAGAAAATCTTAGAGTGTGATTGGGCCAATTTTTCCGAAAATGTTTCCACACTTTTGCCCTCGTAGCTCAGCGGACGAACGTCGAAATTTAGATGTCAACGTCTCAGGTTCAATTCCTCGTTACTTCTTTTCATTTTATTGTGGTTCAAGATAGTATAATGTAATAATACAAAAAGAAAAACTAATACCAGTATTATGCAACTGGATTTTTCCAAACCTAATATTAAATTTATGTTATTTATATCGCTAAAGAACGATTACAATATAAATAACTTGAATATTATTTATACAGTATCACTAAAGAACGATAACAGAATATAAATGATAAATATCGGTTTGTTTAATTAATATAAGATATTATATAATACGTATTTAATTATCTAAATAAAATAACCTATTTTATAAAGAAAGATGGTTAATTGTGTTATAATAATTACTTACATAAAATACAGATTATTTATATTGCGAAAGAACAATAACAATATAAATAACTTGAATATTATTTTATAATGCTAATGAAGGAAAACAGAATATAAATGATAACTTGAATATTATCTATATCGCTAAAGAACGATAACAGTATAAAAAACGTGAATATTATTCATATCGGAATTTCACAGATTTATTACAGATATTTTTAAGAAATTGTAGAAGAATAGTAATTAGTAACAGTGTCCTATTTATTCTTCTTGGAGCCAAATTTGTAACTTTTAAAAGTGTGGTTACTATGTTGAAGTGTATGTGTTGTAACGGATGCTTGATTTGTTATGTATGTGAGTCAGTTATGTGATGCTTGATGTCGTCGCAATGTCATAATTATAGTTTGATTGTGTTTGTGTGACTATTGTGTATTAATTTATGATGTATGATACGGAAGGCTGCGTATTTGTGTTATAGAAGTGTTACGTATGTGTGTTGTTAATGTTTTTGTATGTTTCAAATTGATACCTGATATTTATTTTGCAATCGCAATGCCTAATTTACGGTTTGTTTAGGTTTTGTTTACATCGCGTAAGCTAATTTAATTTTCTTTTCTATTTCTCTTTATGCTTATCTTTTTTGTGTATGAAACTATAGCCCTAACATACATATGTAAAATAGGGCTAACCACCATTGGAGATACAATAATAATAATTGTTATTCATATCGTTATAAAACGATAACAGAATACAAATGATGACTTGAATTTTATTCATATCTCTAAAGAACGATAACAAAATATAAATAACGTGATATCCATAAAGAACGATAACTGAATATAAATGATAATTTGAATAGCATTTACATCGCTAAAGAACGATTAAAAAATAAAATGAAAACTTGAAGAAGGCCCGAACCTACAACCTTTGAATCACTAAACAAGCACTCTACCGCTGGCCTACGAGGCGCAGACATGGGACACTTTCATAGTTCGGGAATTGCTTGTACAAGCACATGCATCGTGTAACATCGCCGCGACCCGAAGTGGACTTTGAAAATATTCGCTGTTCACGAGTGCGGCCACTTTTTTTTTTTTGACAGCTGTACATGTAGACCTGGTCTACGTACTGTAGGTACTGGATTTCTGTGACTAAAAGAAACGCTGTTGAGCTAGCAAAGAGGAAGGGTTAATTTACTTTTATTCATCCCTCGACGGTGCTGCCGGCCACCAGGTCTATACTCAGCCAGGTAATAATTATGCATGTGTACTATGTTAACATTAAATGGTCTTATCTTCTTTATATACGAGTATTTCTAATTTAACAATTCTCGATATTAATGGCATTGCCTTCTCGTACGTTTTTTAATTGAAAAAGTAGGAATTAATAAAAACGTTTCCTATGAAAGTTGTTTGTTTTGAAAAGCTCTATCAAATGATATCTTATTTTACCAGACTCCCATTTCAAATTTTAAAGTGATACGCCACTGACCCTACATCCTGTTAAAGCTGATTGTTGAAATCAAGCTCTAGTGAAAGTTCACATGTGGTTTAGTTGAAAATATTTTTGTCTTGAAAATTTTAATGCACTAGTTTCCGAAACCAATGACTTACCCGGGTGGTTTGAATCACCCATTATCTTTTCGTACGTTTTCTCATTGAAAAAGTAGGAATTAATAAAAACGTTTCCTATGAAAGTTGTTTGTTTTGAAGAGCTTTATTAAATGGTACCATATTTGACCACGACTCCCATTTGAATTTTAAAGTAATACGCCACTGACCCTATTTCCTGTTAAGGCTGATTGATGAAATCAAGCTCAAGTGAAAGTTCACATGTGGTTCAATTATAAATATTTTTGTCTCGAAAATTTTCATGCACTAGTTTCCGAAATAATGACTCTTATTGGTGGTCTAAATCATTCTGTATATCAGAATTATAAATTTCATTGTTGCAAAGTTTGTCACAAGAGAAGAATTCGTTTATTATAGTCGCGTCGCTCTTATTTTCGGCTACATTTAAACGTCTGCATCATGTCATTAGCTGCTGATATCATTACGCACTTCCTAAAGCTCGATTAAATACTGGGTATAATCGTTCGCCATTTATGTTGTTTCGTTTCCGTTCGCAGCAAGCAGACGAAAACTCCACGCGATGTGATATATATTACCGTAGGTTTCTGTCGTTTCTTCAGTATATCAAAGTAAATACGACAAAATATAATGCAGAAAACTGATTGCGTTTATGAAATCCCGTTAATGAGATAATATTGACCCAGAACTTGAGAAAATGCGAAAAAAAAGACAAAAAACGAACCTATAAATTATAGATTTTTAGAATGTGGACGTCACGGGATTTATAAACAAACGAGCAATATCTCCAATACAAGGAAAAAAAGATGACATGTCATCAGAATGCGGGCCCTGATTATTATTATTATTATTATTATTATTATTATTATTATTATTATTATTATCATCATTGTATTAATATGACTTATTTCATTTCTATTATCATCATCAATGATGTTAATTTCTGAAAATGCAAAGACTTCAAAGTGAAGTTTAAAATCTGACAGAAATCCGAAGTTCAGCAGTTAAATGTTCACCTTTCAATCTCGATATTATTTTACACTTCACATAATTTAATTTCGAGGAGAATTGTGTCATTTATACATTTCTGGATCACATAGTTGACCCATTGGTTTTTCAGAAAAGTATCACTCTGTAAGGAAATTAGCTACAATTGCAAAAACGGCTTGGGATCCATGAATATTAACAGGAAATTCTTCCACGATAAACAACATGATTTTGTTTTTTACCAATACTTAATAGTAATATACGTTACAAGAGCGGTATGTTGACGTTTTCATGGTCGAGGAAAAGATTGAAAAAGCGAAACGTAGTTGAGCTTTTTTAATTTCCGAGAACATGAAAACAAACATACCGCTCGTGTATCGTACATTATTTTGTGCGAAGATCGTTTATTACATACCTGAAAGACGAATTTCTAATTAGTTGCAATGAAATCTCCATGTTGGTTTCTGTTTAATGACGCCAACTTCGGAACACCAAAATATCTTTCTTCAACATTGTTGCTGTAAAATGTTTTCTATGTTTACTATACTCCAGCAGGCCGTGATATACGTCTGTCCTTCCCCCCCCCCAAGTGTATAAATGCGAAATTAAAACAAACGGTAAGGTTATGTAATGATTTATTTTTCATTTTAATATTTTAACAATATTATTTATATAACATATTGCATTGGGCATCTGGAATCTCGTTGATTTTTCCACGGCTTCCTTAATGTTACTTGTATCAGGAATGCAATAAGTTTCGTGGAGTAGTAGACTTTACTTAATTTTTGCAAATATTTAAAAACAATAATTAACATTGCAATTTAGGTGAAATTGCAGTGGTAAGTTTCCAATTTATAATTATTACTATGTTAAACGTCTCTAAAAATAATATGTTAAAAGCCTAAAGCAGTAAAATGAATGTCGCGCTTAGGTAAGAAGAGGGAAATTGTTATGTGTGTTACGTTGGGAATACTGAATGTGGTATTTCACACTTACCGCGTATTGGCTGTGTGCGGAAAACAAGCAAATACACACGATCTCACACAAAAGTTTCTCTCAGTATGTAATTACGAAAATTATTCTTCACACTTACTAAACCCAGTAATTGCCTCGTGAGTCGAATGGATTCAGGCTCTTCGAACGTGTTGTCAATTGCCACTTCTGGAAAAAAAAAAAAAAAAAAACTTTGTAAACAATGATAGTACGCAGAGCGGATTGGTGTATACTTACATGGTTCGTATGGGTACGATGAGGGAACATGCATGACACTTTCAGTGGGGATGTGATATTATGATACGATATTATTTATTTTTACAGTTCTTATTTAGTAATGGGTCGCCGCCACATCTTTATATTCGTGCTTCCATCACCTTCTAATTGTTACAATAACACATACAAACTTTCATCGACGTGTGCAGTCATTTTATTTCACCTTTACTACTCCTATTACTATAATACATACCCTCAATTTACTATCTAACCTCACACCTTGAAAAGTTTCCCTTCTAGCTCGTGATCACCTCACCACTTATATTGACTTATACTGAAGTACTTCTTATCGTTTAAAATTCCCTTAATTTATATACTATCTTTTACCAACACTATTTAATCATAATCATTCACTTTCATCTCCAACTTATAATTACTTCTATCTCTCCTCACTTCTGCCATCACTCTTATCCCCTATTTCTTCACTAGTACTGAATCACATATTAATTTGTTCATTTTCACCCCCGATACATTTTTCGTCAGACACTATTTTTGTAAGTCAGTGCTCAAGGGAATATGATAGGCTATAAGCTCATGATATGTATTCGAATATTTAGCTTTATCTGTCTTGATCTAATTTGTCAGGGTTGACCAACTCAGATGCTCTTAAGCCTTGGTTTTTCTGAACCGATGTATGCGAGGTGCAAGGCCAGCGCTACGTAGAAGCCGTTCCATCGTAGTTGAAACAGGTTACGTGGGTGGCAGCACATTAAAGTCTTATGGAATATAATACGGATCAGCTTTCTTAATACCGAGAGGGTGAAACCTAACCTAGTGGTAATTTTATAGTTTGCAGGTTGAATTTTCTTTTGCCAAACTTCGTTTCGAATTTCGGTTCTGAGAAATACTACAACTGGTAGTGATATTCTGTTATCTTGGCAACAGTGACAGTTGTTGTCGGTAGTGCAAATTCTGAAAATTCAAATTGTTCTAAATTTCTGATTTACTGGCAACTAGTGAAATTTGAACATATTAATAATTAATTCATATCAATATTAATATTAATATATAATAGTTATTTTGTGTTGCGTTGTGGTTAGGATTCAAGATTATAGTCAGGTAAGTGTAAATAAGTATAGCATACGGAGTGATACATGCACTGGGGTAATCGATACAAACACCATTTCACATTTTAATATCTTCATTTTATGGAAATTGCATTGATGTGCTTTGTGACATAAAATTTACAGTGTATATGATGGAGTTATATAAACTAATATACATTGTATTACACATATATAAAACTAAATACAAATATTTACATACATAATACTTCATAAATTTTACAGAATAAAGAGTTCGTCCAAAGGGCTGGATTCGGGAAGAGTACCTAAACCGCTCATTGCATTTCCGCGTTGAATAGCAATACTTAAGCGTTGACGCAAATAATTAGTGCAACGACGATCACCAGTAATGGAGATCAAAATTTGGCCGATTTGAGATACCAAAACTTTAGCGTCATGACTTCAAGGACCGAAGGTCTCCACAACAAAGGGGATAAAGATATAATTCTCTAAAAGATGAGCACATTTATTGACTTTTTTCTTCACCGCTAATTCAGCAGCAGATGCTGCGCGTCTGGAGGTATTCGGCAAGTGAGATGGAGCTAGAGTGTCAACGCAAGTGGAGTCCCAAATTAAAGATTTTCCTCTAGACCATGGAATTAAGGTGAGACCATCGGGTCGTTTATCATCCGCGGGACTAATTCCAAAAGAGACGGGATGCCACAAGAAGTCAGAGATCTTTTAATGATATTATTGAGTGATGTACGTCTGGGAATGCGACCCTTGCTTCTCGCACAGGTGAGTGCATGATGTCCATAAATATAAGCAATTCCTCCGCAAATACGAGTACATAGGTGTGGCTGGCAGAGTTTACAACCAAGGCGTAAAGCTATTGCGATTTTAAAGGATGTACTATCTATTAGAGTGCCGATGTGAGGAAATGGTAATATTAATTTCTCTCGTGTTTAGATTTTCTTTTACAATAATGTCAAAGAGAGGAAATAGCATGGCAGTGACTCCTACAACAAAGAAACAGTGTGTCATTCAGAGTAGGTTACGCTTCAGGAATCTATAGTTAATATTATGTAGGCCAGCGTTTCTCAAACTATGGTCCGCGGACCACCTGTGGTCCTCAAGATCTGCCCTTATGGTCCTCCAAAAAAGGCAGAAGAAAAAATAAAATTCAAACGAATTGTGTATCATTCTATAGGGGAATTCGGGGGAATATGGGCACGTGGGGAATATGGACAATATTACGTTTTATGTCGAAACTCTTGCAACGAATTATGTTTCTTCGCTAATAACGGTTAGTATAAAGTGAGAGTATCGTAATGGTTGCTGTGGGAAGCGCGCTGTGCAGTATTGTCTCGTATTGTTAAAATAGCCATCTGGAACGTGAGTATTGACTTCCAAGTATAATAAAATTTCACAATACTTATTTTATATATGTTATATGCAATAGATTACACATGGACTTTAGAAAATAGTTTAAATCTGATAGTATACATACAGAATACACAACTTGAACTGCCGTTCTATTGCGTCAGACATTGTTTTGTGAATAGTTTACAGTAGTGCCAACTGTTGAAAGCAAACCCTACATATCGGGGTAATATGGGCGCTAATGTTCGGGGGAATATGGGCAAGCATTACACTTCATAAAAATGACTCTTCAATCTTGATGAAAATGGCCTACAAATGATTACAAGAGCGAAAGATGTCATTTAACCCAAAGAACACAAAGCGGTGCATTGCTTTTACCCTAAAGAAAAGGGAAAAACCATTACCCTTGTGGCCTGCTTCAATGCAGCAGGGAATTACTTTCCTCCAAGTATCATTGTAAAAGGAGTGAGGACAATAATGACTTCAAGAATAGCTGCCTGCTGTCAGTAAGGTGTACTTCAACAAGCAGTCTGCCTACATTAACGGAGAGACGAGGTGTCATCAATAAATTCCGAGACCTCTCCCATAAGTAGAAATAAAATTACCTTATTTAAATTTGGCTGCCATCCCCTTTAAGGTAGTCCACTTGGGCAGCTATACACTGATCCCAACGTGTCTACCATTTTTCGAATGCCTCCTGGAAGTCGCGTTCTTGAAGCCTGTCAAGCACCTTCTGCGATTCCCGTTGGATCTCCTCCACAGTGACAAAACAGTGACCCTTTAGCTTGAATTTCATCTTCGGAAACAAAAAAAAAAGTCGCAGGTGGCCAAATCTGGTGAATAAGGGGGGTGAGGAACGACGACCATCTTATTACGGGTGCAAAACTGGAGTGTTGCGAGAGCTCTGTGAGCTGGCGCAGTGTCGTCATGGAGCATTCGTGTGTTCTTTGTCCAGAGTTGTGGTCGTTCATATTCAAAATGGACGTGAGGATCATTACGCACAATTTGTCGATTTTTTCGACATTTTCGACAGTGTTGCACGTGTGTGGTCGACCTGACCTCTCGTCGTCCTTCAGCGATGTTCTGCTATTTCTGAAATGCGAACGCCACTCGAAACACCTTGCCTGTCTCATTGCTTCATTCCCGTAGGCTTGCTTCAACATTCCATGGGTTACGGTTGCCGATTTCCCAAAGAATTTGACGTTGGCTTTCAGCTCCAATTTAGAGTCCGTCGTGATTTCGCAAATGCGCGAATGCACGTGCTGACAAAACCTTGTGTAACACAGGTCTCAATGAAGATAGCGCTTCGAAACTTTGTTTCGTGTCTCTTCAAGGTCGTCTAGTATCACTGCTGCGCACGCGTGTCAATCACGTGATCCCTTCGCCCGCAGCAAACACAATATCTGAATTTAATGATCACACCTCGTATATTTTTCTCAATAATCAAGAACTTCGTTGTTTATTTCAACATCAGTAAGCATGCACCTGGAATTTTGATAGTTGATGGGCGTGATTCACATAGTTGCAATCCTGACACTCTTAACTTTGCTGTAGGAAACTGATTATGCATATTTTGTCTTCCTCCACACACCACAGCCTGGCTTCAATCAGCAGATAAGGGTCTGTTTGGTCCTCTGAAGGAAACTTACATCAGTGGTGCTACAACTTTCTTCAGGCAACATAGGAATCCTTTTACGAAGGTCTAGTTTGCTTTCATTGTCAAAGAAGCATGGAAGATATGTGTCAATGTATGTCTGGCTGTAAATGCCTTCCGGATTTCAGGCCCTTTTCCACTGCACATGAGTGTCATTCCTGATTATGCTTACATTGGCACTGCAGCATCAGGTGGCTAACCTACAATTCATACAATTCCTTCCACTGATTAAAATGTCTTAGAATCTCCAAACGACATTAATCGCCAAAGAGTCACATCATCTGCCAAAGGCCTTACGCAATAACCATCACAAATTACATATACAATATATTATAATATAGTTAATACAGTTATATTTTCAAGTATTTTAAGTGTTTTTTCACTTCTTTCAGTTGGCTGTGATTCACATCATTAATGCCCATTTTACCCCCACATTCGGGGGAATATGGGCAAAACACATTAACTTGCATTTTACAGTTTTACTTGCACACGTTTAGGAGTACGCAGTCAGGATTCTTATATAATATAGCTAAATTGTTCAGGAAGATAATCCAGCTGTAAAATTAATTATTAAAAAAAAACCGAGAGGTATTGCACCCGAAATAGTACTAAGGTGCCCATATTCCCCCGACTTCCCCTAGCTGAAAATCTCAGAGTTTGGAAATGACACATGGCAATAGCCTTTCACTTTCTCATTACTGAAATTTTATGAAATTTATTACCCTATCCGTCTACTGACTTCCCACTCTACTCTCAACTACAAAAGAGGGATTTAAAGCACTATGAACGTGGTGTTTCTCGCCATCTATTCCCTGCACATCTGGCGCCGCCCCTGTAACCCAGCCAGGGGCCACCCAAGTTCATAAAAGAGGACCGAACCTTTTTATGTATTTATGACTTTCTTAATAGTTTTGCCGACACCCAGTCTGCACACTGAAATGGTCACGTACTATACGTCATACACCAATAATATAACTCTGAGGTCACAATTTGAAACTTATTTTCCAAGTAAATATGACGAATTTTCATGGGTTCGTGATCACTTTCATTGCTATATTGAAACTAACAAAATTTAATTGAGTGACAGAGAACAGTTAATTGAACTCTCGAATGAGACCGGACTTAAAATGAAATTCCAAGCGGAAGGTATGGTTAATTTCTGGATCGCATCGCAAGTGAAAAGAGAATACAGTGAACTGTACAATGGTGTTTTAGAGATTATAATTCAGTTTGTTTCTGCGTATCTGTGTGAGAAAGGGTTTTCATTACTAACTCTAATAAAAACAAAGTAGGCTACCGAAATCGACTCGATGTATTTGGCAATCTCCGACTTAAGCTTACCTGCATACGCCCAAATATGGAACTGTGCAAGAATCGGCAGGCTTATCCATTTCATTAATGTGAGTACCAACATTTATTTTTTCTTTTAGTTAATAAGTTAAAGATTATCCAAACTCTAATAGCCTTGAATTATTAAAGAAACAAAAATGAATTTACTTCTATTAACATCAGCTTAAATAGTTATTACTAATATAAAATTAATTTAATTAAATTAATTTTAATTGATTAATTCTGTTTTAAAATATAAGTATATTGATATTAAAATATATTACAAAAATGATAAATTTGCTTTCTAAGGGAACAAGAGTAAGGTGGTCCGCGGAACTGTTGTGACTTAAAAAAGTAGTCCCCACTTAAAAAAAAAAGAAACGCTGGTGTAGGCTATAATGAACTGAAGGAAGAAGATAATGAAGGAATTATACGTACGGAGAGAGCAATTACAACTAGAATAGCAAAATTATTAGGAGTAAGTATTTTTAAGCATAACTTATATTTCAAAGTGACATTCGGTTTTCGGAATTTGTACTAATCATTTCACGTGATCATACAAATTTATATTTTTTTGTTTAGATCTCGTGAATCGAAAACAGTTTGATCAAAACAACCAATTTCATGTTGTCAAACAAAATACATTTTAATATTAGATCATATTAATCTACTAATTACAAACATAGTCTGCGAGAGGTTCACGAGGAAAATATATTACTTCCACAAATTATTGAACCATTTAGAAAATACCTCCCAACATAAAGATGAGATGTGTAAATAAGTAAATAAGCAAGACATCGCTATTGTTAATACTATATTATTATTATTATTATTATTATTATTATTATTATTAAATTTAAATTATGGTTTATTCAACGACGGTCGCAACTGCAGAGGTTATATCAGATTCGCCGGTGTGCCGGAATTTAGTCCCGCAGGAGTTCTTTTACATGCCGGTAAACCTACTGGCATGAGCCTCGCATTTAAACACACTTAAATGCCATTGACCAAGGCCGGGATCGAACTCGTAACCTCGAGCACAGAAGGCCAGCGTTATACCGACTACGCTACCTAGGCCGACTATTATTATTATTATTATTATTATTATTATTATTATTATTATTATTATTATTATTATTATTATTATTATTATTATTATTATTAATCTATTGTTTATACCCGAACCCACACTTTCAGAAGTCGAAATTGCGATAGAAAATCTGAAAAATTATAAGTCTCCAGGTATCGATTAAATTCCAGCAGAAATAATACAAGTGGGTGGAAGAGCATTATCTAACGAAATTTATAAGCTTGTACTTGCTATTTGAGAAAAGGAAATTGTACCAGAACAATGAAAGGAGTCCATAATCGTACCTATCTTCAAGAAGGGGGAGAAGATTAACTGTAGTAACTTTCGAGGAATATCACTTTTGTTGACGTCGTACAAAATTTTGTCCAATATTCTTTTGAGAAGATTAACTCCATATGAAGATGAAATTATTGGAGATCATCAGTGTGGTTTTAGGCGTAATAGATCAACTAATGATCAGATATTTTGTATTCGACAGATAATGGAGAAAAAAATAGGAGTATAAGGGTACAGTGCATCAGTTATTCATAGATTTCAAAAAGGCGTATGACTGGGTTAAGAGAGAAGTTTTATATAATATTCTTATTGAATTTGGTATTCCCAAGAAACTAGTTCGATTAATTGAAATGTGTCTCAGTGAAACGTACAGCAGAGTCCGTATAGGTCAGTTTCTATCACATGCGTTTCCAATTCACTGTGGACTAAAGCAAGGAGATGCAATATCACCTTTACTTTTTAACTTTGCTCTAGAGTATGCGATTAGGAAAGTCCAGGATAACAGAGAGGGTTTGGAATTGAACGGGTTACATCAGATTTTTGTCTATGTAGATAACGTGGATATGTTAGGAGAAAATCCAGAAACGATTAGGGAAAATACGGAAATTTTACTTGAAGCAAGAGATAGGTTTGGAAGTAAATCCCGAAAAGACAAAGTATATGATTATGTTTCATGACGAGAATATTCTACGAAATGGAAATATAAAAATTGGAAATTTATCTTTTGAAGAGGTGCAGAAGTTCAAATATCTGGGAGCACCAATAACAAATATAAATGATACTCGGGAGGAAATTAAACGCAGAATAAATATAGAAATGCGTATTATTATTCAGTGAGAAGCTTTTATCATCCAGTTTGCTGTCAAAAATATGAAAGTTAGATTTTATAAAATAGTTATATCACCGGTTGTTCTTTATGGTTGTGAAACTTGGAGACTCTCACTTTGAGAGAGGAATATAGATTAAGGGTGCTTAAGAATAAGGTGCTTCGGAAAATATTTGGGGCTAAGAAGGATGAAGTTACAGGAGAATGGAGGAAGTTACACAATGCAGAACTGCACGCATTGTATTCTTCACCTGACATAATTAGGAACATTAAATCCAGACGTTTGAGATGGACAGGACGTATAGCACGTATGGGCGAATCTAGAAATGCATATAGAGTGTTAGTTGGGAGGCCGGAGGGAAAAAGACTTTTGGGGAGGCCGAGACGTAGATTGGAAGATAATATTAAAATGGATTTGAGGGAGGTGGGATATGATGATAGAGACTGGATTAATCTTGCTCAGGATAGGGACCTATGGCGGGCTTATTTGAGAGCGGCAATGAACCTCAGGGTTCCTTAAAAGCCAGTAAGTAAGTAAGTAAGTAAGTAAGTAAGTAAGTAAGTAAGTAAGTAAGTAAGTAAGTAAGTAAGTAAGTAAGTAAGTAAGTAAGTGTGTAAGTAAGTAATCAAAATAATATTATATTACAAAGCAATGTATATGTTTTAAATGTAACTAATATTCGATAATAAAACTCTTATCGCATTATGGTTTTAAGGTGATATTGGTGAGCAACTTCCTATCATCAGAATATTAAATTATTTTCCGGAAATCTGCTGAGTCTATAAAGCTGACGTTTTTACAACACATGGGCACATATCTTTTTTTTATGATGTAACAGTAGTTACTTTGTTAATTCATTTCCTTATAAACATTTTCCATGCGAATATTTTCAAAATTTTCAGTACACTATATTCAATATTGCGTATTTACGATATAGGCCTACTAGATTTACGAAAACATTGTTTCAGTACCTGTAAGGCTTCTAAATAAACATATATGAAAATTTTACTTTTCTGTAAAAGGAAGTTGAGAAAATATTCCTTTTGAATAAAAAAGCAAACTTGTAAAAAATGAGCATTCAGATTAAAACTTACTTTCTTATAATGCACTTACACTTCTCAGACAAATCTAAAAATTAACATGGATGCAGTTTTAATAAGTTCTCTTCCCAGTATCCATTGAATCAGTGCTGGCCAACCTGTATATAGCTCGACCAACGGCATATTACTCCTCTTTCGTCTGTCTCTTTCCTTTCCGTTGTAAAGCGCTCAGGCTCTTCTGAGCTCTAAAGCGCGCGCTTGAGCCTATGGGCATCAGTTGACATGACTGATTTAAGGTTATTACAAGCAAACACACTATTTTGGTTGTAGAATAACAAAAATTGTGCCACGTCCCCACACAATAAAGTTTACTCACATTGAATCTTGTGGTGGATTTTTCTAAGAATTTTGAAAACTGATATGGGGTACTGGTCTTTTATATTTTATTACGAACAACCCCTCCCCAACATAGGCTACTTATTTAAACAGGCTCGCAATCTACATGCATTCTTGTCATGTAATGTATTAAATTGGTTTTAATATCATATGAGTGGTTGAAAGTGTTGTAGGCCTAAGTTACCATACGAGCCTTTTTTTCGCTATGGCATCATTGCGTCTTCCCTGGCTACAAACTTAAAATCGTTAGTTGCGATTAGCAACTTCTTCACAATCGACTACGAAGTTGTATTTTGTGAAAACTTCAACAAGGAAAAATGGATGTGTCGTGAAATTACAATTGGAGCAAAAATGCGAAGTGTACTTCATAAAAAATAAACTGACCTGTACTAAGATACAAAAGTTTTTAACGAAGATGTAGGATCCTACCAGCTCAAGAAAGAGATTCTGTAAGAACATATGTATTGCGATGTTCGCTGCATATTCAACATCTGCCAGTGGGTACATGTGCTAGGAAATTCGTATGTTAAAATATGTCCCAGTGATATAATGCGTCGTGAAAGTATATTTTCAACCTATAAGCATAGTCTGTCTGCTGGGTGAATGACGAAAATCAAGCACCTGCCATTAGTTAAAAAAAAAAAAAAAAAAAAAAAAAAAACATATTCTTTCTTGACAAGCGGCAATCGATGGTCTCAGAAAACTTTGAAATGTATATAATAATTCTGTCGTGTATTGTGCAACAAGATACATGCTATTCAACAATGCCTATGCCATCATTTTGTAAGCATTATAAATGTTGCTTAAAATAATTGCTTTGCCTTGCATAATATTAGATTTTTTTATGAATTTACATATTTAACTATATATTTCACTCGCTGTATTTTAGTATACCGAGTGGTGACTTAGAATACGCACCATAGGTTTTCAATTCTAAAGTTTATATTTTGTTATATTAGCTCCCCTAATTATTATGGAAGAAATTGTCATTAAAGTTTTGGAGAGAAGAAATTCTGTATCGATTTGAAAAGTCCATTGTGCCAAAAGATGGAATGTCGTAAATTTGTGAAAAATGAGATGAAGGTTCAGCACTATAGATCAATGGGAGCAGAATACCCGTACAATACATCGTTGCACTGCAAGAAAGACGATAGTTCCAGATCTAGTATATCGTGTTGACGAATTGGTATGCAACACAAAAAGGGGAAATGTCAAAGTTTTATTTTATTTTCTGCAAAATGAAGTAAATTCGACATTCCCCATTTCTTGCAGTGGACTTTTCATTTTTTCTATTAAATTAACATTTTGATTATGAATGTGTTTGGAGTTAATTAAAATTAAAAAAGTAATTATAACCATCTTTAATGAAAACTTAATTACAGTAGGTAATGAATAACTGATATTTGTGTTTAAAACAAAATAGTTTAGGATACAACAAGTTATGATAAAATTAAAGAGGAAACAAAAGAATGTGACATCAATGTGAATTCATTTTTTACAAATTAACAATAACAAAGCCACCGGCATGGCTCAGTCGGTTAAGGCGCTTGCCTGCCGGTCTAAAGTTGCGTTCGGGCGCGAGTTCGATGCCCGCTTGGGCTGATTACCTGATTGGGTTTTTTCCGAGGTTTTCCCCAACCGTAATGTGAATGCAAGGTAATCTATGGCGAATCCTCGGCCTCATCTCGCCAAATATAATCTCGCTATCATCAATATCATCGACGATAAATAACCTAGTAGTTGATACAGCATTGTTAAATAACCAACTAAAATAAAAAACAATGACAATAGCAATGTTTACATTATTTCATGGTAAGTTAGTAAATCACAATAATGTTCAAATAGACCTCCATTTGCTGCTAAGCAATAACCAAGTCTATTATAAAATTCTCGTCTGATATTTGTTAGCTGCTGTTTCCAGTACAATACCGTTTAATAATCTGAACTTTTTCTTTCCTGGAATATCTTTTCTCAGATTGAGAAATGAACCATAAACAACAATATCTTTGCATTCAATTGCCAAAAGTTGTTTTTAATGCTAAGATTGGATGCAGAATTGTTTCTCTACAAAAAAGTTCCATGACATTTTCTTGTATGATAGTTAGAGAAGCTAATATAACAAAAAATAAATTTTAGCATTGAAATCCCTATGGTGCGTGTTCCAAGTCATCACACTGTATATTTACATATAGGCTACATTTCACTATACTACATAAAAACTCGAACTTTTTTTTATATTTATGATAGCCTTAATATTTTAAACTGACTGTAACGCTCATACTTCAAGAGCGTGACGTCATACAATTTCGTGTGACTGTTACTCAGAGTCTCTGTTGTGGATAAAATCGTTGCCGAAACCTATCATGATAGGACGGTATGAAAACAAAAATGAAAAACGAAATGGTGAATAAGGTGAATGAGACTATGATGTAGAAGGATGTGAAGGTAAGTTGAAGGAGGAAGACGAACAGATAGAGGAAGAATAAGATATCAAGAATGATGATAATCAAGAAATGGAAATGAAGAAAGGAAGGGAAAATGAACACAGAACTGGAAGAAAAGTTGTCTTCAAAAAGCAGAGTGCGGGAATCAGATGGACTAGGCCTAATCGAAGACGAACTTTTATATTTAAAATTTCGTGCACCAGGCAGCTAAATTTGGAAGATTTGGTAACGGTAACAATGAGCCAAGCAATGAAGTATTGAACTTACCAAGCAAGACGAAGGGCACGAATGCAGCGAAGACGAAGATCAACAGCGATGTTCTCATTGTCTTGTTGTAAGGCAACTGCTCTTATGTACGCCGTCGCAGTGAAAACGAAGAGCTCTACCGACTTCTTTTATGCGTCTCCAGAGACATGAGACCGATAATCTGTTGAAATACGTAGCCTAAGTACGTTGCTATGATAAGCTCGTAGTAATGACAAAGGTACTTCGATGTAGATTTTGTAATACACGACACATATGTTTCATTATAATGTGACGTGCTAAGCGTCCATTGGCCATTATGGACTTATTGTAATTCAGAAATTGAGAATCATAATAGGCTAATGCTAATTTAGATTTACTGATTGATCTCTGATCGGGTAAAAACCCTGATAGAACTGATATTTAACCCTTGAAGTGAATTTCGGTGAAGTCCAGAGGGCCTAATTAGTCAAATCCACTCTACTCACTTCTAAGCTGGGAACCCCTGGGATCTTTGAAGATGCCAAAGAGAGAGTGGTGTGCGGAAAGCTACCGCATTGATGTTTCCCAAGAAGAACTGCAAATAAGCAGTAACATGAACTTCTTCCAGGAAGTCAAAGGAGGATCTCGATGGCAAAGGGAGCTTTTAATAGAAAAAGGAGCATTTTCTGCGAACGTCTGGAAAAGGAACTAAGGAAGATCCTAGCGAAGTGCTTTGTGTGTAGTGTGGCACTATATGATGCAGAAACATGGGCATTAGGATGAAGTATAAACAAGGGACTATAAGCATCTGAAGTGTGGATGTGGAGAAGAATGGAGCGTGTGAAATGGACAGACAGAATAAGAAATGAAGCTGTGTTGAAAAGAGTGGATGAAGAAAGAATGATGCTGAAATTGATTAGGAAGAGAAAACGGGATTGCGTGGGTCACTGGCTGAGAAGAAACTGCCTACTGAAGGATGCACTGGAAGGAATGGTGAACGGGAGAATAATTCGGACAGAAGAAATCAGATGATAGACGACATTAAGATATATGGGTCATATGCGGAGACAAAGAGGAAGGCAGAAAATAGGAAAAATTGGAGAATGCTGGTTTGCAGTGAAAGACTGCCTCTGGGCAGAAAACTATGAATGAATGAGTCATTTTGTTACCATCGTTAGATTTGTGGATTAGAGCTCTCGGCCAGTTTTACCTAGGGAATTACGAAGAAATTTCTCCTCCCATATTCTCAGGGCCAATTGTGTCTAAGGAATGACGAAGAAATTTCTCCTCCCATTTTTTTCTGGGCCATCCTCTGGTCGATCCGTTAATTTAAGAGATTTTGTGGAGTTCCATTTGGAGCCATTCTTCTTAGGTGATTACTCAATTGCTTCCGTACGTGTTTACTGCATTCACAGTAATTGCGATTTTAAATGTAATATTATTTGTTATGGTCCAGTAGCCTCTGTCTTGTCAGAGGCCTTATCAACAACATCTCTGCGTCTTCTTCCCTTTTATTAGCAAATGTCCTCGTCTATGATCCAGAGATCTTGTAATTGCCAGTATTTTGTCAAATTTTAACACGGTTCCTCGCCTCACTTTCATGATTAACATTGTTTTCATTGTGCCAAAGAGAAGTTGGACTATGACCAGTTCATTTTGTATCTGGAGTGGATGTAGAAGAGATTGCAACTAAGGTTAACCGAAGGGATCCACTTAGTCTGTAATTCAATTATTTGTAATACTTATATTATAAATGGTTTGCTTCCCACGAAGCTATTACTTTTGTGTTATTAGTGGAGGGATTTTACTTGAAGCGAGTAGGAAGATGAGTTTGGAAGTAAATCCAACAAAAACAAAGTATATGATTATGTCTCGCGACCAGAATATAGTACGAAATGGAAATATAAAAATTGGATATTTATCCTTTGGAAAGGTGAAAAAATTCAAATATCTTGGAGCAACAGTAACAAATTAGTCCTACAGTTAAAAAAAACGTGTCTTATCCACTTTTGATAGTTTTTAAAAAATGAAGAAACGTATTTTTCCAATTTTTTATGTCAAAATAATTATTTCACACTTTAAAATAAATATTTCATAGTATATAAGTAGGAATAGAAGCTCGTTAGGTTGCTTTGTTGCTCAGTAAGGTTTTTATTTAAATGTTAAAATTAGAGAAGTCAAGTTTCGGAACTATACCTAGGAGAAGGCAGGTTTTGAAAACAACGTAGTTGGATAAGGCATGATTTGGAAAACCACAAAAATCTTCAATGTAAATTAAATTTTGTATTACAAGAATTCTAATCAAAAGTTATAGATTGCTAAAGAAGTATTTTAATGCCAGTGGTTAGGAAAAAACTGAAACCTTTCTAAAAAGCTCAAAATACTTCCATAATTAGAAAGTAAATTAAATTTTGTGTTACAAGACTTTAAATCAAAAGTTATTCATTGTTTATGGAGGTCAATGATTAGTAGAAAAAGAAAAACAAATGTTTTGTTAGAAGGTTATTAACATCATTTAATTTTGCTTATTTAATGATATTCTCTTTGCGAATAACTTGAGGCTGAATATCTAAAATATTGTGCCCCTTTATAATAACAGTTCTAGAAAGTATGGAGTAGGCAAGTTATGGAAAATGGAGAATAAGAGACATTTTGGAACATCAAACATATTTCTCCTATTAAATTGAGTGGCAGAGGAATTTTTTTGGAACATCATTTTGTGGCAGTATATTGTGTATTGATCATAGAATGCAGTAGTGTACTTATCTGGAATTTAGATTTTTCGAGCTAAGACAAGTTTTGGAACTTAGGACTCAAATATAAATGCCACTCGGGAGGAAATTAAACGCACAGTAAATACGGGAAATGTTTGCTATTATTCTATTGAGAAGCTTTCATAATCTAGTCTGCTTTCAAGGAAGCTGAAAGTTACATTACTGATTGTTCTGTATGGCTGTGAAACTTTGATTCTTACTTTGAGAGAATAGATGGGAGGATAATATTAAAATGTATTTGAGGGAGATGGGATATGATGGAAGGAAATGGATTAATCTTGCCCAGGATATGGACCGACGGCGGGCTTATGTGAGGGCAGTAATGATGCTCCTGGTTTTCTAAAAGCCATTTATAAGTAAATAAGTAGAAACTTGTAGATTGTATTGATATGGGATTAAGCATAATTCGTGTAATGCTCTCTGTAGTGTCTGCTATTAGTATACACAATGATTCAGGATCTAAGGGCTATACTTTGAGAGGTGATAGCAATTTAAATAAAAACATTATATAAACATACGTCTTATTCGTAAGTCACTGGCGACTGGAATGTGCAGGGGTCCCATCCTGTTAAACGTACCGTAGATACCAGCCTGTGTTACCAAAGGAACATCCTCCATGTATTCTGGATTTCATGAACTCAAGAAATTGTGCTCGATTCAATCTGTCGTCTAAAATAAGTGGACCGATGATAAGGTAATCAATAGTACCACAATACATGTTAACTGTGAAACAACGCTGAAAATTAGACCTACTGTCCACAGTAGGATAAGGATTTTCATCTGCCCAAAGGTGATAGTTGCGCATATTGTTGATTCCATTACTTATAAATGTTGATTCATCCGTAAACATATGTGGAATCAATCGGTCATTAGCAATGATTCAGTCACAGAATTCCAGCCGCTTGGCATCATCTCTTTGATGAAAGTGTTGCACAATTGCTCGCGTAGTTGGGTTGCGTTCAGTTATTTTAGGAACATTCTCCACTTCATTCACGGTCTACATCTTGTTGGCCCTGTCGTTCAGATACAACATGTACACTGGGAAGAGTGCCACGTACACGTAGCGTGTCAAAAACCCACATATACATCCTTCTATCAGGTATTCCGTGTTTAGGAAATTGTCATTGAATGTTAAAAAAAAGTGCAAAAAGCAATGCCCCAGTTTGATGACAATGTGATCTCTCAGTAAAATAGTGCTCCTCCACATCATGCCAACTTCGTTTTGGATGTTCTTAATGAAAGATTTTCCGCTGGATTGGGAGGAGTGGATGAAAGCAATGGCCTTCACGATCGCCGGACATGTCACATTTGTACTTTTTTGTTCATTACACTCTGATAAAATGCTCTTTAGATGGCTTCTACCATTTCATCATTTGTTGATGGTCTTCCAGTATGATTTTTTGCAATAAACTTCCAGTCTCTTTTAACTGTCTATTCCAACGACGAATGTTATTCTCGTGTGGTTTTTCTTCCTTAGATACGCGACGAAGTTCACTTTGTACACGAATCACAGATTCAAATTTTGACAACCACAAAACACTTTGGACTTTTCTTTCTTTGGACATCCATCTTGTATAAGTAATTGTAACAATGAATAATATTGCATTTGTTCGATTGTTACCGTCATTGGTTTCTTTCAGTGCCTCAAACTTACAGACGAAAACTTTGAGAGTTTTATTTTCATCTGACACCAATATTACTGTACACTTATACCTCTATTCATTCAAAAATAAAATCCTCTGAAACCCCACCATGACTTTTGGGACACAATGTGTCAAGTGTCAGGTAGCGCCAACGTAAATCCTCGACCTCATGTTGCTAAATACCATCACATCCACCGATGCCACATGATTTCGCAATTGATATAAGGCCGTTAGAAGATATAAGGCTAAAAAGAGAACTGAATTGTGAAGAAGTTAGGCTATGTGATGTCTTTAAGATACAATTTTTTCCTTTAAGGTGCATGTCTCTAACGCGTAAGTAAGAACAGGTGGACATTTGAAGACAATGTTGTGAAACTGATGGGCTGGCAAGTAAAGTAACATTTATTTTTTTTTTAAATCCAGTCAATTTGAGCGAGATATTCTCCAAATTTGAGGACGGTATCTTCCTCTTTCTTCGCGATTGTAGTATCAGTTCAGTGAGCTTGAGCTATCCTAAAGGCGGAATTGTAACGTGCTTATTCAAAAGCAGATAACCAATGCAATGTATTCGTTCTTAGTTTTGTAAGTTATGGAGCAACATAATGTATTACCCGTGTCAAGGCACCATTAACTAGGTATTTTTTTCTCTGTTTACCATTGTATTTCGGTATGTCCTAAACTTGAATACGGATGAAGAAAGACATACGTGCAACAGATAATCAGCATTTTTGACAGTGCTGCAATATAAGGCGATTTATTCTATTTAGGTTATCCTGGTCGTTACTTTGCAACCACGAAAAGTAGAATGGCTCTCCATGGGGAAAAAGGGACCGATATTTTTTTTAGTGTAAATTCAGAGAGGTATCGTACAAAAAAGAACTGTGCGAGTATTTGCGAACAGTTATCTGATAGGAGGGACAATGTGCATATTTTCAAGATGATTCAGCTACAGCCCATACTGCAAGTACTTCTTTGGAGACTATAAGGAAGGTTTTTGATGACAATTATTTTTACAGGGTTATGACCCCCACGTTTCCTAGATCTTACCGCGTGCGATTATTATTTTTGGAGAGCCCTAAAAGACAGAGTCTACAGAAATAACCCACACACCATCAATGAACTCAAAGACAATATAAGAACAGAAATCAGAAGGATAACGAAAGAAGAACTTTTGCCGGTGAATTCAAATTTCATCAAAAATGTCGGGAATGTCTGAATGCTAACGGACACCACTTTCGGCAGCTATCGCAACACAACTTAGTGACATAAAATGATGATTGTGTGCATTCCATTAACTAATGAAAGTTGTATGAGTACAATACGCCGGAGATTACGGATCTGAAATGCTGCGTGTTACCGCGCGCTCTACAGATGTGCTTCCGCCGGCATTCTTCGGATCAAGCGTGACGCGAACTTAGTATAGTTGAATAATAAAACTGAGTGTTGGAATTGCGGATATATTTTTTGTTATCATTTATGGTTTGGAAGAAAACATTCTTAAAATATGTTTTTTAAATTTTTTCTTAAAGTCCTACATAAAAATTATACTAGCTGTATTTTGCGAAGGACAAAAATAACACACATTTCTATAGAACACAGTGCTTAAAACGTGCAATAAAATGTCATTGTATTATCATACTTAATTTCTGAGAAATACAATTTCGTACATTAAAAATGTAAATATATATGTGGGGAACTGGATTTAAAGGTAAAATATACGAGTAGTCAGGTTGATTTACCTCATTGTAGTTTCATCACCTGCTGCAGTAAAAATACAGAACCTTATTTTATAAATACAAACAATTATTACTCTTGAATCTACAACCTTTTACCCATAGCTGTAGGCCTACTTTTATCGTGACTACTATTGGTAATATCCTGTAGCGCTTGTTTCAAACTATCTCTCTTCGAGCCTTACAAAATCATCCATGATGAATGAAATTGTGTTGCTTTGTCATCAACTCTCAGCTTGTAACTGAATATTTGTATTCCAAAACTTCCGTTACAACAATGGCTTTGTGTATATTTCAGTTGGAGTAATTCAGCAATGAGTTTCTTTTTGTCACTAAATGTAAAAAATCAAGTAAAAATTTAAATTAAAAATAAATCTAACTAAAAAATAAAGACATGATCTATAGCTGGGACCATCCACGACACCAAAAAATAAATATGAAAAAATAAAACTGAATATTTTATTATGAAATAATAATTATAATTGTAAAGGAAATTAAATAACTAAGGATAGTATATCTAGGTTACAGGAATGTTTCGCAATAGGCCTATATGGATGTAGATATTAAAAATAAAATATGGCGTGGGATCAAAAACGACCCCAGGTGCGTATCGAGGGTTAAAAAAACGGATATTTAGGTCTCTACAGTTGGAATAATAAAATAAAACTTTGCACAGTTATTTATCATGAGCCAAATTTTTTTTTGGTGTCGAAATTGAAAATGGTAAGAAATGAAATGTTTCACTAGAACTTAGTACCGCATACCCTAAAGAAAAATAAAATAGAAAGAAGTGGGAGAAATATTAACGTCGCATCCACGGAACTGGGTGTTTGTCCTTCGTCATACACTGTCCTGTGTAAGTCTAGCTGGGCCCCTGTGCCATTCTGACCACATTACCAGGGAGACTGCAGTGTGTGCCTGTGCAATATTGGGAAAAACATAATAACCTCCTGTACATCACCTTTGTTTTTCAAGTGTGTATGGTAGGAGGAAGCGAAACATAACGAAGAAAAGAACAGGAAGGTATCCACTAGAAGACAATAAATGTTAGGTTTTATTTGGCGTAGTTTGCTGACAAATCAAATTGACAACTCTGGTAATGTAGGCCTAATCAACTGAAATCAGAGGAGCCTTCACGAAGGATCCCGATGACTTAAATAGGACGATTGTGACAGTAATCCTATTTCTGACGATCCTACAAGATACATAGTATAAATCTTTTCGCAATCATGTCGCTGAATGAAGGTACATTACTCAAAATATAGACAGCGATTTTAAAAATTCACATAGGTAATATATTGACTTTCACAGGTATACTTAATTCAGGGCTGGCAATTGGGGAGTTTAATCAGTTGCGCGCAAGGAAAGTTTTTACCTGACTTTTGTGCATCAGTTGCGCGCGATGGTTACTAGTGAGTACTCATCAGTTGCGCGCGGTCATGATATTTTCGCAACATTCTTCTTCCCATTTTATAGAGACATAGAATGGCTAGTAAGGATAAAAATGTTTCTTTCAATCATACCATGAAGTTGGTAGTCTACTCGTCAAAGGGAATAAAAATCTTATCAATAATTTTATATTCATATTCTCCTATTACAGTACGAAACGATCTTCAAAAATCATTTCTGCTATTGTTCCCTGTTTGTATTTATTAAGAAGTTCTTTAATATACAGTTTCCGTTTTCTATATGTAGAACTCATCGTGGAAATATTATCTCTGATTCATTTAAATGGGCTATACGTACTAGGTGTGTCTGAATGATAGCGTAAATGGATTATAAATATGTGGATGTGCAGAATTAAAATTAAGAGAGAATGCCTTATGCAGCGCTAGGCATGCACTTCTGGTTGTGTTAGAAGTAATTGTATACCAAACCCAAATCTCGGGAGGAAATAAAGAATCAAATGCAATGAAAACTTTCAAACTGTTCGACGTTAACACCCAACTATAACAGATTCATTAATACGAAAGTTTCCTCGCGCAACTGATATGCCTACATGTAGAATGCTCGCGCGCAATTGATTTGTTTACGTACAACAGTTCGCGCGCAAGTGATATAGATACACCCGGCACTTTGACTGTCAAATTGTAATATGAAGGTCGTCTCGACTGTGTCATCTTCTCATTATTTCTCTAAAAGACCGCTATTTATTTATATTAATTATCTATATTTTGGGAGAAACAATTAAAACGTTCAAATTTGGATAGCAGGTAAATGGAATCCAATTGCTGTCCTCCCGAAAACAACCAACATTCTCCATCTATCTCTAGCCTACGGTATCGGGTAGCAGAAAGTGGAAATGAAATGATTTAGATTAAGTTAAATAACCGAAGTATACATAACGTGACTATCAAGTCTATTATCGTATCAACAATCAGACTTTCTAAATGAGGTGAAGAATGGGATCTGTTCTGCGCCAGAGAAGTTGTGTTTACCGGTCATAGAAAGCATAGGAATTCCATAAGGAAGCCTTCACTTCAAAGTATATAAGCCCCTCACTGCATCTCGGTAGGCAGAAGCATCTCAGTGCCTCATCCTGTTCTACACGCGCCGACATGAAGCTTCTCGTAAGTACAAAACGTCAGAATTTATTTTGCGTGCTTTAATGCAGATAAAACAAATGCAATTCTAAAGGAAAGAATTCAAATCGGAAAAATTAGTATCAAAAGATCCTATTCTTAGCGTACGATACTTATTATACCATCTCTAAAATAGAGAAACTTGCTATTGTGTCACAAGATACAATATAATTAAATAACTTATAAATAAAAAATTTTATATGCAGACCTACACTGTTCTACTGGTAGCGGCATCCTTAGTTCTGGCTGAAGACCAGAAGAAGGACAAGAAAACAGATAAGAGAGGACTCCAACACTTGGGTTACGGAGGAGGAGCTCTCGGGCACGGAGGAGGTATATCTTTGGGAGGACACGGTGGAGGCTTGTCCGTGGGAGGTCATGGAGTCGTGTCCCTAGGAAGTCATGGAGGTGGTCTGTCTTTTGGAGGTCACGAAGGAGGCTTGTCACTCGGAGGTCAAGGAGGAGGCCCGTCCATCGGAGGTCACGGAGGAGGCCTGTCCCTCGGAGGTCACGGAGGAGGCCTGTCCCTCGGAGATCACGGAGGAGGCCTGTCTCTGGGAAGTCACGGAGGAGGCCTGTCCCTCGGAGGTCACGGAGGAGGCCTGTCCCTCGGAGGTCACGGAGGAGGCCTGTCCCTCGGAGGTCACGGAGGAGGCCTGTCCCTCGGAGGTCACGGAGGAGGCCTGACTCTGGGAGGTCACGGAGGAGGCCTGTTCCTCGGAGGTCACGGAGGAGGCCAGACCCTCGGAGGTCACGGAGGAGGCCTGTCCCTTGGACGTCACAGAGGAGGCCTGTTCCTCGGAGGTCACGGAGGAGGCCTGTTCCTCGGAGGTCACAGAGGAGGCCTGTCCCTCGGAGGTCACGGAAGAAGCCTGTCTCTGGATGCTCATGGAGGAGATCTGTCTCTTGGCGGACACGGAGGTGGTGTATCCCTAGGAGGGCACGGAGGAGGTCTGTCTTTGGGAGGTCACTCTCTCGGCGGTGGCAGTTTCGGGGGCGGCGAATCTCACGTGAAGGCTATTTAATCACAAAGGAAGTAAAAGTTCCTGTCCCTCACCCTTATCCTGTCCCTGTTGAGAAGAAAGTTCCTGTTCCTGTTAAGGTTATTGTCCCTGTACACGTACAGAAGCCCTATCCAGTCTCTGTATCCAAACCTTACCCCCTATATGTGGAAAAGAACGTTCCTTACCCTGTAGATAAAACAGTTCCCTATCCTATGAAGGTTCCTGTCAAGGTTCCTGTCGCTGTACCTCACCCAGTTCATGTTCCTAAGCCGTACCCCGTTAAAGTTCCTGTCCCTCATCCTTACCCTGTGAAGGTTCCAGTAGTAGTGGAAAAGAAGATACCAGTGTATATTGAGGGACATGAAGGAAGTCTGGGAGGAGACTTGGGAGGTCACTCTCTGGGATGACAGGGAGGGTTTGGCCATCACGATCATCATTAGGTTCATTATTATGACTTAATGGAAAACTATTTCCTTTAATAAATTTTTTCGAATAACTATCAGTGACTTCTTTCTGTATAATAGTAAAAATGATGTATAAAATCTTTTCTGTACAGTTATTTGCATTTTTTTAAAATAAAAGTGATCTGCAATTAAGTTTGACGTTTCATATTCACATCTCTACCATCGGATTAAATCCAGTTTTAAAATACTTATTAGCGCCGAATGTGTTGCATAAATTTCGTCTTTTTTGCGAAGCGGAAGCTCAATTATCGCATATTAGTTCATATTTATTATCAATAACTCATAGCCTCACAACTTATATTCCTCATGTTATTGCCTTTCGGCATATTCAATGACATTTTCACCTCAAATATATTCCAAGTTTATTTTGTGACAGGTTTTGACTTGCTTCGTTCTATTACATGTTCCACTATGGTTTTGAGATGTATTATTTTCTTTTCTTGTAAGGAGAAGGGACCGGAAGGTTTACACTGCAGCCTGAGGCTTATTGTGCTTACCACTCCTATACTGTGAATCTTAGAGTAGCCGAATGGCCGCGCTCTTGTACAAAGTGTCTGACACAAGCCGTTCATAAATTATTTATTATTGTTTTAGGCATCACGCACAACACGACTAGAGTGGACACACAATACTTTTCCTCGTTGAAATTCTCTAACTCGTAGCGCAGACACTTTAATTAGCGAATGAAAACAGCTAAAATAATAAATTGAAATAAATTTGGTGGACTAATTGATAGGCTACAATAATTAATAATTTTATTATGATGTATCTGAGAGACGAAGCAAATATACGTGGATCTCTCGAGGATGGTTCATCGCTCTCGGCTAGAATGATGTGTTCGTATGAATATTTCGACTGCCTGAGAGGGTTCGATTCTCGGTCCTTCCTTTCCTACTTCCTAATTTCGAATTTCGATGCCAAGTGATTCTATGATATTCTACTTTAAAATGCAAATACTTATTCAATTCATCGCAACATCGCATGAATCAGAATGTTCTACAACATTAGCTATAACAGCTTGAATTTTACCGTCTACAACCACTCACGGTCCGAATCTCTTAAGCTCCTAACAGCAAAAGTGAAAGATGGAGATAGGAGAATTAAATATAACATGTTGCAGTAAGGAAACTGCGTCGACATAGTCTAACTCCATGCGGATAGCTATCGATCTCGCATGTCTTAGACCATATTATGGTTTGTCAGAGTTTGATTCCAACTTTTTTCTTGGTCTATCCAGGGTTTAAAGTTTTCATCGCAGTGTCACTAGGCGTGACATACTCAAAATATATTGAAATACGTTAATTAATAAATTGTGAAGAATGGGAAGAACGGAGAAAAATTCTCTCCGGCACAGGGACTAAAACCCAAGTTTTCAGCTCTATATGCTGACGCTTTATCCACTAAGTCACACCGGATTCTATCTCCGATGCCGGATTGAATCCTTCTCACTTTAAATTTCACCTCTCTGTTCCCCTTTGGTTGCTTGCCCTCATTTACTCTCTCACAGAATGTGTGACAGTGGCACAATGTACAACTTTATGTACAGAGATGCACTCATTATGAGTGACTAAGTGGCCGGAGTCCGACGAAACAAAGACAGAATTTTTCTCCGTTATACCCATTCTTCACAATATGATAATGCAGAATTCCTGTGCGGAAATATCATATGTATTTCGGTACATCATAGTAAATAATAGATTGTGTTAGAATTCTGCGCTGTCTGTTCTTAACAGATACTCGTACGTTGCATATTTCAAATGAAATGAAACAAATAAATTAATTTGAAGGATTGGATATAACTTGCGTATTAAGAAAACAATATTATAGGAACTATTAGAAGAGAAAGTGACTCGAAAAAACATTATCCAAGACTGATATAAACATTGCAGAGGAAAAAAATATCATAACAAATTGAAAGTATGTGTTTAACATAAAATTATTCTACAAAGACTAAAATCCGTAACATTCAAGTGATGATGTCTGCGAAACCGTTAAGTACCTCCCACATATCTCGACTGTTATTTGGGCTGACTAAGCAAAAAATGAACGACTTAAGTCAGATACTCTGTACAAGTATAACACTCGGCACCGTGAACTGAACCCTGGCTATGGTTTCGATAACAATGATATGTGAAATAATGATGGCGAAATGGGTCCGAGGTCCAACGCCGAAAGTCACCCAGCAATTCTGCTTCAATTGGTTGAGGGAAAACCCCGGAAAACTCAAACCAGGTAACTTCTCCGAACCAGGATTTGAACCTGGGCCCGCTCGTTTCACTGTCAGACGTGCTAACTAGTACTCCAGGGTGGTGGAGTCTGAGATGTAATTACATATTTATGTAAATAATAACAAAACATTCTTAATTATATTATCTGGCTTCCTTTGTTCTTCAAGCATTCTATCCATCTTCACATTTTATTTATTAGGCATTTTATTTTCTATTAGGCCTACCAAAGCAGTAATTCTCTCTCTCTCTGGGGTATCTTTGGTGAATTTTTGTATCATTCAAATTTTCAAAATGATCGTTTCTTAAATGGTTAACATTATCTCCATCTGACTCTTAATTTTAGAACAGTTTGATATATAACAATTCTGCGTCGAAACGTTCCGCCACTTTATATTACAACTAATGAACCATTACAAATTTGAAATATCTATCACTAAATTTAATGATAGTTTTACTGGTTCGTTGGGCTAAAGATGCTTGGTGAGGTATAAATATGATTTAATGAACCAGCAAATCAATTAATGAATCATTAAAACCTTAGTGAAGCTTGGTGTAACCGGCCTCGAGTGTCATAGTGTAGCGAACAGTAGGCTACAGAAAAAGTGAGGCGAGTGGTTTATCTGAGCCAGGAGTTTCAGATATTAGTATCAGCAATAACGACTCGGAATCAATTAGGCCGATTTCATTTTATCCCGATGACTTAAATAGGGCGAAATATGATAGTAATCCTATTTCAGATGATCCCACAAGGTGCATAGTATAAATCTTTTCGCAATCAAATCGCTAAATGAAGCTACATTACTCAAAATATGGACAGTGATTTTAAAAATTCACACAGGCAACATATTGATTTTCAAGGTATACTTAAGTCACATATTTTCTATGGAAAGCATTTTAAATCAATTTAATAAAGTCTGGTGTGCTATAACAATGACAACGTTTTATGTCTTCACTTATTTCCAGCTCTCTTAGTAACACGTTACTTCAGCTAGTAGATTTGTTTAAAGTCGTATTTAGAGTTTCGTATGTTACTACAAATAGCCTACAAGTTACCGCTACTTCATGTTCAGATTCATTTCTTCTATATATTTTCTTCATACTTGGAATAATTCCTCTCCTGTTGTATTTCCTTTAAGTGCAATGACATCTATCAAATATTACTTATACAGAGAGATCCTTTGTAACTCCGCCAGTGAACATTACCAATTCTGCTGGATCAATATCTGTGTTTCCACTTAAAACGAGAGATTAGGCCACTGTTCATGCATCTTTGATTTTATTTCTAGTTGAGCTAGTGCTTCAATATTCCTTATCCTGCTTTGTATTGTCAGTGTGGATAATTTCCTACTGTTTATAACATCAGTTTATTCTGGACAAATAATGTTAGCAACTTTATTCAGACATGTTTTAATGAACTGTCTTTCATTATAGCACTTCAATGATTTTGCGATTTACGAAGCAATAACATGTCTTGGGCATGGAGTTCTCTTTGACTCTTAGTTTGTTTCATCATATTTTAGTGCCAGAACTGTTATTTGCATTTAGTTTTTTTATGTTTTAACTGCTTCGCCCCGTTCAGCCCTACGAAAAGAAAATTATGTTTATACTTATTTTCTACTGTATACTTTTCCGTTTACAATTACATTGGATATGTTTATGCTTACCTATGATTTCGTGATAAACTTATGACGTGTCGCAATGTCGCTGGATGTTTGATTTATAAATGCCTATTATAATTTTAGAACACAAGAGACGTCTACATTGTCACTATATGCACAACAAATACTGTTTCTCCCATTTTTCTTTAAACACATTCCGAACAGACGTTGAAGATTTTGAGAAAGAAGCAAGCTAAATGTAATCAGGTAACCCGCTACTGATAGATGCCTGTGTATTGAAGTTGTAAAGGAGTTGTACGGAAGGGAGCGGGTGAAGCAAAGACAGTACACTGCGCTGCCCCTGCGACGTCACTATCACGATGACATTTCTGCCGATCCCTGACGTACGGATACGCTCCAGTTCTGTATTGCCAAAGCGGGGAGTATTCCTTGCCGACCATGCCTTAAGTAGAAACTTGTTTTACAGAGCCATGAGGAATGATGAGAAACAACAAAATAGTATCAGTTCTCTTCATTAATATCTTGCGGCAATTGATACTTGGTGTGACATATTAACGAAGTTTAAACTTTTGCGAACAAAACCACGTGATCGCTGTGAAAGAGTCGGCAACGCCGACCTGTCGTCATGGACTCTGGTTGGCAGACTGAGCGGTTACCATGGTGATGCCTTGAAGCCGCTGAACTGTCAATACTTTTCTAGTTTTGTATAGACTGTAGAGGTCTACCTATATTTTCATGCATATTTAGGCTACATAATCGATATCTTGTTTTGTTTTGTTTTTTTTGTTTTCAAATTTTCCAGAACATTTGTTAATAAGATGACTCGGCTTAAAATTTTATTTCGAAGAAAGAACAATGAAAGTCAAAGGAAAGTATTATGTTTCTTTGATAAGATTAATTCATATAGCCTATTTGAAACATATTTTTGGTTACTGACAGCTAAATGATAACCCTGGGTGTGACAGATCATAAAAGGATAAGGCCGACCAGCAGACTGCTGGCATCACGTCCACATGTCCGAGCAGAAGTGAACGATCATTCTGAGAATTAAATAATACTGCTTAACGATGTGTCAGAGGAAGAACAATTGTTAGTATACATATGAAATCTGATTAATATAATATGGAGCTAATCGGCTACGTATGCAATGGAGAGGGAAAGGAACCGGCCATCCTACCCCATTATGTCCTGGCTTAGTTGCCTCACAAGTGATGCCTTGCTGGTATCACTTGTGAGGTTCAGACCTGTCTTCGAACAGTTGACTAAACAAACAAAAAACTAGGTTATAAATATTTATAATATGTTTACTTTTAATCGATTAAAAGGCTGGAGCTATTTTACGAATAATTTCAACTTTTAGAAACTTTTTTTTTGCTATTTTCTACATGTGTTAATGCCACAGTCTCCCTATTTAAAAATCACATTATTATGGTTCGTATCTGCATATCAAGTTAGGTTATGCTTCTACTGCATTGATGATGCTAGAACTACAGCTTCGAGACTTGGTCTCCTCCATGCTCTCTCTTCAATTCTCTCAATCTCTACTCTTTGTATTCCCAGTATTGATATTTAATATTATATTCTCATAATTTAGTTATCGGATGTATCCCATATGACAGAATTAACTTTTGTTTAGAACTGTAATAAGTAAAAATATAGGATAATTTTGTTTACAATTTTATACATATGAATATCGTTAGTAGAATTGAAATGATAGTCACGTGACAGGCTAATTGGGCTTAAGGGCTTGAGGGGGCGTGGCAAGTGACGTCAGAAGTGGGCGTGGCAAGTGACGTCATAGTGGGCGTGGCAAGTACGTCATGGGTGTGGCTAAAGTATGACGTCAGGAAGGGGGTGGGGCTTAAATTATGACGTAAGAAAGGGGCGTAACTTAAATTATGTCATAAATGGCTATCTAAGAGTTCAAGGTTAAAGTGTGACGTCATGCACACGTGCAGGTATGTAATTGAAGTTGTGGCATGACGTGTTCATACAAGTTTGTATATTTGGGCGGGTTGAAATACACAAGTTCATACATGTTTGAAAATCCCATCTCCTGAATGCAAATGTAATGTGCATATTCGCTATCTGCTATGTGTGCAAATATTACGCTGATTCACATCCGGCGATTGTTCTCGCACTGCTATCTGCTATGTATGCAAATATTATGCAAGCTCACAACCGGTGATTGTCCAAGAATTAATCTATCACACTTAAACACATACATTCTTTTTCTTATTATTATTAAGATTCTAATGTAATGGTAATTTAATTGATGGGGAATGGAAAATGGGGGGGGGGTTGGGTGTTGGAAATTCACAAGTGTAAATTGGAATGGAGGGCATAAATGGTTGTACTTTAAGCCAATTGCTGATAAAAAAATTAATATAGCACACTTGTAAATTAAACAGGATGTGTCTTACATCACGAAGGGGCATAACTTAAAGTGTAACATCATAAATTTGAAATTCACAAATGAAGTTGGTGCGTGATGTAATAATTTGAAATGCACATGTTCATATAGTAGGATTTTTCAAAGGATCCCCAGTCGGTCTCTTTTGTTGCTAGAAGAACTTAGCCGCACGGTCCACCCCGGTCATTAAGGGACGCGTGCGGAAATTTGTAGGCGCGCAGTTGTCACGTTTTACATTGACTTCGTCACGTGGTGGGTATGAAACAATCGTATATTTATTTCTATACAAAAAAAGTAAATTCATTCAATCAATCGCGAATTAATGAATGGATAATTTTGAGTTACTATGTGTACAAAGGTCCGTTATAGAACCATTGTACGGTCAACTTCTACAAAGTAATATATTTTCATATTTATATCAATAATAATAAAAAAATAACACCGAAAGAAGATAATGTGAATTTGTGTTTCGTGTCCAGATCCGCAGCGAAACTTAAGCGGTAGCTATACAGTATAATAAAATATGATAGCATTTTGCTTCCCTTACATCTATTCGTCGTCACTCTCTCCTAAGTCAATCACAAATCTTTCTTGATTACTGTCCCTGTCGTGCTTCATGTAATTCTCTTCCGTTTTAATTACATGTTGAACACAGGCGAACCAATTGTGGGGACCGATTGTTGCAGCACCATCACGCAGAAGTTGACACACACTAGCACTCAGAGTCGGGGTAATATTGTTTTTCCTAACATACGACTTTAGCTGGGCCCAGATCATTTCCAAAGGATTTAGAATACAGTGGTATGGAGGAAGTCGTAACACTTCGTGTCCGTATGAGGCTGCGAGCTCCTCCACTGCATATTTTTTACTAACATTGGCTGATTTGATTTCCTGCAACATAACTGCTTTGATGGGTATGGGGTTAGGAACGGTAATATTATTATGCCTCATGAAGTTAATTATGTCTTTAACATTGTTGTTCATAGTAGGAAATCGAATTAGTTGCCGCGAATGATAACTTGCATTGTCCATCACAATTATACATTTTCGATTTCGTGGCAGGTTTTCTAAAAGATGGTTTTTGAACCAGTTCTCGAAAACTTGAGCTGTCATTTCATCAAGGCTATCAGCTTTGCAGTCCCCAATGTTTTTAGCCGACAAATAGAGACAATTATCCACCCACCCCTCACTGCCTCCCGCGTGCAATACCATGATGCTCTTGCCTCGCGATGTTGGTGTCTTCAGGATGCAATTGCAGGTTCCATCATCCCACCCTTTCTTCACAACATCATGGGTATCGAACCACGTCTCGTCTAAATACACGATCCTGCAACCCTCGGAACGCAACTTACGGAGACGTTCTATGAATCTGTAACTCCAGGCGACTATCCGTGCAGATTCCATTACAGTTTGCTTCTTCTTCAAAGTGCGAAAACAAAACCCGAGTTTTATTAGAAGCTGTCGCAGTGTAGATTTTTCATAAGGAAAATCACACACGTTCTGTAAGTGCTTCAGTAGTTCTGCAACAGTTGGTGGCTGGCCTTTATGAAAAAACTTATACATCTCACGCCTTATCAAGTCACAGCAGAAATCATCAATTTTACTAAATTTAACCTTCTTGTTGCCAGGTTTTTTCGGCGTCACAGGACCCCTTTGCACGATTTTCCTAACAGTTTTTCTATCCAGTTTCATTATTTTAGCTGTCTCTGAAATATGACCGTTTCCTATATTATTACTGGTAACATACTCATACGCGTTACACACCAGTTTCTGGCTTTGTTTGTTCAAAGTTTTAGTCACCTTCCTTTTATTCGCGTAACCACTGGTGCATGATTGAATATCACTTGCGGACACTGGACTGCTAGTACTCGGTCGACAGTCACTTGAGGACACTGAACCACTGGTGCTCGGTCGACAATCACTTGCGGACACTGAATCACTGGTGCTCGGTGGAGGATCACTTTCGGGTACTGAAGCATTTAACTCGGGACTTCCTGGTACGTGAACTTCCACGTTTAATACCCAAGGCCTCCACATGATTAAAATGAAGTTTTAAAAATACTAGGTAATTTACACTCTACTCCGCAAAATAATTGTAATAATAATTACAGAGGACTTTCAAACAGCGAACAAAAACACGTGTGAATTGTTTGAACATGTAAGAAAGACTGCATGTTGGTGTCTCAGAGGAGAATTGGCAACATTTATGTTTGTCTCAGAAAGCGGAAACAGAGCTTACCCCATCCCTCTAGTGGACAGAAAAGGTTGGGGGACTGTCTTACTTCAAAAGGCAACCGCTCAGCATGCGGTAGCTTCTGTCTTTAGCTGGGGATTCAAAGAGTGGCTCTAATATACAAGTTTGTATAGTTAATTGTAGGTGGGGGGGGGGGTGAAATACACAAGTTCATACATGTTTGTATATTTAAAAAAGTGAGTTGTGAATGTTAAAAATCCTACACATGCATATTCGCTATCTGCTATGTGTGCAAATATTATGCAAGCTCACATCCGGCGATGCAATTGCTGAGCAATGATAAAAAAAATATTACACAAATAATGCATGATGCAAATAATATGCAAGCTGTTAATTCACATCCGGCGATTGTTCTCGCAGCGTCTTATGTTACACAAATATTGTATAAGCGCTATCTGCTAGGTGTGCAAATATTATGCAAGCTCACATCCGGCGACTATGCAATGGCTGAGTAATGATAAAAAGCATGTTTTCGATTATGTAGCGTGTTATATTACACAAATATTGTATGATGCAAATAATATGCAAGCTGTTAATTCACATCCGGTGAAGACGCAAGTGCTGAATAATGGCCACCTGTGGTATGTTATTTTACACAAATACTGTATTGTTAATCTTCATCTGCCATGTGTTATGTTGTGCATTGTGAATTGGGGATGTTGATAAAAAAAATCAGTAACAAAATAAAATTATATGTATATATACGTCATGAGCGCGGCTAAAGTATGATGTCACGTGTGGCTTACGTCACTAAGGATGTAACTTAAAGTGTGACGTCATAAATTTGTAATTGAAGTTGGAAATGGGGAGGGGGGGTAAAATTTGAAATACGAACGCTCATAGTGGTGTGACGTCATAAAGAAGATTAAAGTGTGACGTTATAAATTTGTAATTGAAGTTGGAAATGGGCGAGGGCTGTTTATAATTTGAAATACATACGTTCATATTGGCGTAACTTAAAGTGTGATGTTATCAATTTGTAATTGAAGATGGAAATGGGGGGGGGGGTAAATTTGATAAAATTCTAATCTAATAGTAATTTAATTGATAAATAGTAATGGGGAAGGGAAATTCGCAAGTGTTAATTGAAATTGGAATGGGGGAATTATTGATGGCATAAATGGTTGTACTTTAAGCCAATTGCTGAGTAATTGATAAAAAAATTAATCTAGCACACTTGTAAATTAAACACATACATTCTTCTCATATTATTATTATTCCAATGTAATACATTTTGAAGTAAAATTGAGTGGTTTGTTTAGCGTATTTAATTTAAGCCATACATTATTACCAACATTAAATTCATCAGAATGTGACATTATTATGATTTAGAGCAGTTCGTAATACAGTAATTGTAGCAGATAAATCAATGTAGATGTATATGTTGTGTAATGTTGTTACATATGCATAATCACTATGTGCTAAGTGTGCAAATATTATGCAAGCTTGCTGAATCACTTCCGGCGACGATGCAATTGCTGAGTAATGATAAAAACATGTTTTTGAAGCACCTGGAACGTGTTATATTACACAAATATTGCATGATGCAAATAATATGCAAGCTGTTAATTGACATCCGGCGATTGTTCTCGCAACATCTTATGTTACACAAATATTGTATTGATTACAAGTAAATAATAGCTATTTGCTATGTGTGAAAATATTATGCAAGGTTGCTAATTTTACATCCGGCGATGAAATTGCTGAGTAATGATAAAAAACATGTTTTTGGTTATGTAGCATAATGACCACCTATATTAAGGCTATGAAATTCATATGTAGTAGTAAATCATTATGGATTGCTGCTCGATGCTTACACGTTTGCGAACCAGAGAATACGTGAACAAGATTTACAATATTGGAGAGTTAACACCTGGAAAACCATATTTAATAAAAGCATGGAGAAGAAAAGAACTCGATACGGGACAACAATCCTCGCAATGCTAGAGGAATTTTCAGTTTTTCTACCACAACGATTTAGCAGTATGTCGGACGCATTGTTAAGGTGTTAACTCTCCAATATTGTAAATCTTGTTCACGTATTCTCCGGTTCCCAAACGTGTAAGCATCGAGCAGGAATCCATATTGATTTACTACTGCATATCAAGTTCATAGCCTAAATATAGGTTATCATTATGCTACATAATCAAAAACATGTTTTTTATCATTACTCAGCAATTTCATCGCCGGATGTAAAATTAGCAACCTTGCATAATATTTGCACACATAGCAGTAATCAATACAATATTTGTGTAATATAAGACGCTGCGAGAACAATCGCCGGATGTCAATTAACAGCTTGCATATTATTTGCATCATGCAATATTTGTGTAATATAACACGTTCCAGGTGCTTGAAAAACATGTTTTTATCATTACTCAGCAATTGCACCGTCGCCCGAAGTGATTCAGCAAGCTTGCATAATATTTGCCCCCCCTCGCCATTTCCAACTTCAATTACAAATTTATGACGTCACACTTTAAGTTACATCCTTAGTGACGTAAGCCACACGTGACGTCATACTTTAGCCACGCTCATGACGTATATATACATATAATTTTATTTTGTTACTGATTTCTTTTATCAACATCCCCAATTCACAATGCACAACATAACACATGGCAGATGAAGATTAACAATACAGTATTTGTGTAAAATAACATACCACAGGTGGCCATTATTCAGCACTTGCGTCTTCACCGGATGTGAATTAACAGCTTGCATATTATTTGCATCATACAATATTTGTGTAATATAACACGCTACATAATCGAAAACATGCTTTTTATCATTACTCAGCCATTGCATAGTCGCCGGATGTGAGCTTGCATAATATTTGCACACCTAGCAGATAGCGCTTATACAATATTTGTGTAACATAAGACGCTGCGAGAACAATCGCCGGATGTGAATTAACAGCTTGCATATTATTTGCATCATGCATTATTTGTGTAATATTTTTTTTATCATTGCTCAGCAATTGCATCGCCGGATGTGAGCTTGCATAATATTTGCACACATAGCAGATAGCGAATATGCATGTGTAGGATTTTTAACATTCACAACTCACTTTTTTAAATATACAAACATGTATGAACTTGTGTATTTCACCCCCCCCCCCATCTACAATTAACTATACAAACTTGTATGAACATGTGCATTTCAAATTATTACATCACGCAACAACTTCATTTGTGAATTTCAAATTTATGATGTTACACTTTAAGTTATGCCCCTTCGTGATGTAAGACACATCCTGTTTAATTTACAAGTGTGCTATATTAATTTTTTTTATCAGCAATTGGCTTAAAGTACAACCATTTATGCCCTCCACTCCAATTTACACTTGTGAATTTCCAACACCCAACCCCACCCCCATTTTCCATTCCCCATCAATTAAATTACCATTACATTAGAATCTTAATAATAATAAGAAAAAGAATGTATGTGTTTAAGTGTGATAGATTAATTCTTGGACAATCACCGGTTGTGAGCTTGCATAATATTTGCATACATAGCAGATAGCAGTGCGAGAACAATCGCCGGATGTGAATCAGCGTAATATTTGCACACATAGCAGATAGCGAATATGCACATTACATCTGCATTGAGGAGATGGGATTTTCAAACATGTATGAACTTGTGTATTTCAACCCGCCCAAATATACAAACTTGTATGAACACGTCATGCCACAACTTCAATTACATACCTGCACGTGTGCATGACGTCACACTTTAACCTTGAACTCTTAAGATAGCCATTTATGACATAATTTAAGTTACGCCCCTTTCTTACGTCATAATTTAAGCCCCACCCCCTTCCTGACGCCATACTTTAGCCACACCCATGACGTCACTTGCCACGCCCACTATGACGTCACTTGCCACGCCCACTTCTGACGTCACTTGCCACGCCCCCTCAAGCCCTTAAGCCCATTTAGCCTGTCACGTGACAAGCATTTCAATACTACTATCGTTCTCTTAATTGGCAACGAGTAGCGTGTAACGAGAGTACTCTTTGCTATTAGCAGTGTGTCTCACTTTGACTGTCAACTTGTAATATGAAGGTCGTCTCGACTGTGTCATCTTCTAATTATTTCTCTAAAAGACTGCTATTTATTTATTTTTATTATCTATAATTCGGGAGAAACAATTAAGAAGTTAAAATTAGGATAGCTCAGAGCAGTGTGTATTAGAAAGTAACGCATTGTTGGAGGTGGCGGCCATATTTACTCCTTGCTCGGCACATAAGCGTACGCAGTAATGCTAGAACGTAGGTCATTAATGACAATATCACACATGTTGTTGTGGTTTATTGAATACAGGGATCATGGATTAGTAAACATTATTGTCACAGTGAAATGGCTCATTAGAGATAACACTTTATTATTTATGTTATGTCCATTTCAATAAAGATATCATCAGCAATTTTCTACTGCAATTCCCATACCAACACTTCGACTGCCACATTTTTAGCAGATTGTTGTATTGCGTTTGCTGTAACAAACAACTTTCTTAACAATGAATACATTCTAGTCCTAAAATACAGTGATAAGACTTAAAAAAAATATTATGACAAGTTGGGAACGTATGAGTTGAAGTGTTAATGAATAAAGACTTCAAATCCTTTACTGTCAACTCGTTTTCTACCAACGTTTCACATTTTTCTGAATTTTTAATTATACCAAACACGAATTTACAAGAGTATACAAGTGACATTTCCTTGTACGACTTAAGAGTCACTAATTGCTAATAAAATTTATACATTCGTCCCTGTTAGAAATGTTATCACAAATACTATAGGCCTATTACTTATTTTGTTTTATTTTGAACAAAACCGATCCAAACAAATAGTAAAGAGTTTGTTGTTCACTGAAGTCAGTATTTATATTTTCAGTTAAATTACAACTTACATCAATTTCCTTTTGCTCACATTCGTCTTCACTATGCCTTCCTGTTTAGGGTTTACTTACAACTGCACCTATAAACTCAACTAATTGCTCAGAATCGCAAACTTCGTAACTGTCATGATTCGTTTGTGAGAAAAACTGAGAAATCGATATTAATCGTAATGCAGTTTTGAATTCTTTTGCATCTGTGATTGACTTTCTGGAACGGACAGTAGAAAATAAATTTTCTAACGCATCCTACGAGCATCTACCTAGCATAATATATTTGAATTTCGCATTATTAAGACAACTTTCTTGAATATCAAGAACTGTTTTTGTTCTCAGTATTAAACTAGTTTGGAATGGTTTTCAATGTCGCTTTTGCCTACCTTGATATTATCAATTATAAATATTAAATGGCCACCGCGTCGTCATTTATCAGATCAAAAGAATGCGGAACTCCTGGGATAGGCGGTATATGGAATCCAATTGCTGTTCTCCCGAATACAATCAACATCCTCTATCTATCTCTAGCATAAGGTATCGGGTAGCAGAAAGTGGAGATGAAATGATTTACATTGTTCCATAACCGAAGCACACTTTAAGTGACTATCAACGCTATTGTCATATCAACAATGCCAGCTTTCTAAATGAGGTGAATGGGATCTGTTCTGCACCAGAGAAGTTTGTCGAGTTTACCGGCCATAGAAAGTATAGGGATTCCAGATGGAAGCCTTCACTTCAAAGTATATAAGCCCCTCACTGCATCTCGGTGGGCAGAAGCATCTCAGTGTCTCATCCTGTTCTACACGCGCAGACATGAAGCTTCTCGTAAGTACAAAACGACAGAATTTCGCTTGCTTCCTTTAATGCAGATAAAATAAATGCAATTCTAAAGAAAATAATTCAAATCAGAAAAATTAGAATCAAAAGATCCTATTATTAGCGTACGATACTTATTATGCCATCTCTAAAACAGAGAAACTTGCTGATGTGTCACAAGATACAATATAATTAAATAACTTACAAATAAAAATGTTTATATGCAGACCTACACTGTTCTACTAGTAGCGGCATCCTTAGTTCTGGCTGAAGACCAGAAGAAGGACAAGAAAACAGATAAGAGAGGACTCCAACACTTGGGTTACGGAGGAGAAGCTCTCGGCCACGGAGGAGGTATATCTTTGGGAGGACACGGTGGAGGCTTGTCTGTTGGAGATCATGGAGGCGTGTCCCTAGGAAGTCACGGAGGTGGTCTGTCTCTTGGAGGTCACGGAGGAGGCCTGTCCCTCGGAGGTCACGGAGGAGGCCTGTCCCTCGGAGGTCACGGAGGAGGTCTGTCCATCGGAGGTCACGGAGGAGGCCTGTCCCTCGGAGGTCACGGAGGAGGCCTGTCCCTCGGAGGTCACGGAGGAGACTTGTCTCTGGGAGGTCACGGAGGAAGGCTGTCTCTGGGAAGTCACGGAGGCGGCTTATCTCTCGGTGCTCACGGAGGAGGTCTGTCTCTTGGCGGGCACGGAGGTGGTGTATCCCAAGGAGGACACGGAGGCGGTCTGTCTTTGGGAGGTCACTCTCTCGGCGGTGGCAGTCTCGGGGGCGGCGAATCTCACGTGAAGGCCATTACAATCACTAAGGAAATAAAAGTTCCTGTCCCTCACCCTTATCCTGTCCCTGTTGAGAAGAAAGTTCCTGTTCCTGTTAAGGTTCCTGTCCCTGTACACGTAGAGAAGCCCTATCCAGTCCCTGTATCCAAACCTTACCCCGTATATGTGGAAAAGAACGTTCCTTACCCTGTAGAGAAAACAGTTTCCTATCCTGTGAAGGTTCCTGTCAAGGTTCCTGTCGCTGTACCTCACCCAGTTCATGTCCCTAAGCCGTACCCTGTTATAGTTCCTGTCCCTCATCGTTACCCTGTGAAGGTTCCAGTAGTAGTGGAAAAGAAGGTACCAATGTATATTAAGGGACATGAAGGAAGTCTGGGAGGAGATTTGGGAGGTCACTCTCTGGGAGGTCAGGGAGGGTTTGGCCATCACGGTCATCATTAGCTTCATTATTTGGACTTTATAGAAAACTATTTTCTTTAATAAATTATTTCGAATAACTATCAGTGACTTCTTTCTGTATAATAGTAAAAATGATATACGAGTATAAAATCTTTCCTGTACAGTTACACATGAGTATAATTTGCATTTGTTTTTTTTTTAAATAAAAGTGATCTGCAATTAAGTTTGACGTTTCATATTCACATCTCTACTGATCGGATTAAATTCAATTTTTAACTACTTATTAGCTCCGAATATGTTTTATAAATTTCGTCTCTTTCGCAAAGCGGAAGCTCAATTATCGCATGTTAGTTCATATTTATAATCAAGAATTCATAATCTCACAACTTGTATTCCTCGTTTTATTGCCTTTTAGCATATTCAATGACATTTATCCTCAAATATATTCGAAGTTTATTTTGTGACAGGTTTTCATTTGCTTCGTTCTATTACATGTTCCACTACGGTTTTGGATGTATTCTTTTTTTCTTGTAAGGAGAAGGGACCCGAAGGTTTACACTGCAGCCTGAGGCTTATTGTGCTTACCACTCCTATACTGTGAATCTTAGAGTAGCCGAACGGCCGCGCTCTTGTACAAAGTGTCTGACACAAGCCGTTCATAAATTATTGTTTTAGGCATCACGCACAACACGACTAGGGGTGGACACACAATACTTTTCCTCGTTGAAATTCTCTAACTCGTAGCGCAGATGCTTTAGTTCAAGTAGCGAATGAAAAACAGCTAAAATAATAAATAGACATAGATCTGGTGGCCTAATTGCTAGGCTACATTAATTCATAATTATGATGCGTTTGCGAGAAAAAACAAATATACATGAATCTCTCGAGGATGGTTCATCACTCTTGGGTAAAATGATGTGTTCGTATGAATGTTTCGACTGCCTGAGAGGGTTCGATACTCAGTCCATCCTTTCCTACTTCCAAATTTCGAATTTCGATGCCAAGTGATTCTATGATATTCTACTTTAAAATGCAAATACTTATTCAATTCATCGCAACATCGTATGAATCAGAATGTTCTACAACATTAGCTATAACAGCTTGAATTTTACCGTCTACAACCACTCACGGTCCGAATCTCTTAAGCTCGTAACAGCAAAAGTGAAAGATGGAGATAGGAGAATTAAATACAATATGTTCCAGTAAGCAAACTGCGTCGACATCGTCCAAATCCATGCGGATTGCTATCGATCTCTTGTGTCTTAGACCATATGGTTTGTCACAGTTTGATTACATCTCTTTTCTTGGTCTATCCAGGGTTTGAAGTTTTCATGGTAGTGTCACTAGGTGTGACATATTCAAAATATATTGAAATAAATTAATTAATAGATTGTGAAGAATGGGTAGAACGGAGAAAAATTCTCTCCGGCACCGGGACTCAAACCCAAGTTTTCAGCTCTATTTGCTGACGCTATATCCACTAAGTTACACCGGATTCTATCTCCGATGCCGGATTGAATCCTTCTCAGTTTAAATTCCACCTCTCTGTTCCCCTTTGGTGACTTAACCTCATTTACTCTCTCACAGAATATGTGACAGTGGCACAATGTACAACTTTATGTACAGAGATGCACTCATTACGAGTCACTAAGTGGCCGGAGTCCGACGAAATAAAGACAGAGTTTTTCTCCATTATGCCCATTCTTCACAATATGGTAATGCAGAATTCCTGCACGGAAATATCATATGTACTTCGGTACATCATAGTAAATATTTAATAGATTGTGTTAGAATTCTGCGCTGTCTGTTCTTAATAGATACTCGTACTTTGCATATTTCGAATGAAACGAAAGAAATCAATTAATTTGAGGGATTGAATATAACTTGCGCATTAAGAAAACGATGTTATATGAACTATAAGAAGAGAAAATTACTCGAAAAAACATTATCCAAGACTGGTATAAACATTGCAGAGGAAAAAAATACCATAACAAATTGAAAGTATGTGTTTAACATAAAATTATCATACAAAGAACTAAAATTCGTAACATTCACGTGATGATGTCTATGAAACCGCTAAATACCTTCCTCATGTCTCGACTGTTATTTCGGCTGACTAAGCAGAAAATGAACGACTTAAGTGAGATACTCTGTACAAGTACAACACTCGGCACCGTGAACTGAACCCGGGCTATGGTTTGGATGACAATGATATGTGAATTAATGATGGCGAAATGAGTCCGAAGTCCAACGCCGAACGTTACCCAGCAAATCTGCTTTAATTGGTTGAGGGAAGACCCCGGAATACCCAAACTAGGCGACATCTCCCAACTAGGATTTGAACCTGGACCGCTCGTTTCACTGTCAGACGTGCTAACCAGTACTCCAGAATGGTGTAGTCTGAGATGTAATTACATATTTATGTAAATAATAACAAGACATTCTTAATTGTATTATCTCGCCTCCTCTGTTCAAGCATTCTATCTATCTTCCCATTTTATTATTATTAGGTATTTTATTTTCAATTACCAAAGGAGTAATTCTCTCTCTCTCTCTCTCTGGAGTATTTTTGGTGAATTTTTGTATCATTAAAATTTTCAGAATGATCGTTTCTTAAGTGGTTAACATCATCTCCATCTCACTCTTAATTTTCGAACAGTTTCAGATATAACAATTCTGCATCTAAACGTTCCGCGAGTTTATATTTGTAACTAATGAACAATTAAAAATTAAAAGACGGAAATATCTACCACTAAATTTAATGACAATTTTACTGGTTCATTAGGCAAAAATGCTTGGTGAGATGTAAAAATGATTTAATGAATCAGTAAACAAATTACTTAATCATTTAAACCTTAGTGAAGCTTGGCGAAACCGGCTTTGAGTTCATAATGTATTGAAGAGTACAGAAAATAGACAGGCGTGTGGTTTATCTGAGCCAGGCGTTTGAGATATTAGTATCAGCAGGACGAATTCGTCCTGGTATCAGTAATAATGACTCGGAATCAATTAGGCCGATTTCATTTTATCCCGATGACTTAAATAGGACGAAATATGAAAGTATTCTTATTTCTGACGATCCTACAAGATGCATAGTATAAATCTTTTCGCAATCAAGTCGTTAAATGAAGCTACATTACTCAAAATATGGACAGCGATTTTAAAAATTCACACAGGCAACATATTGATTTTCAGAGCTATACTTAAGTCACGGCCGGGGAGTTTATCAGTTACGCGCACTGAAAGTTTTTACCTGACTTTTGTGCATCAGTTGCGTGCGGTGGTTACTAGTGAGTACTCATCAGTCGCGCGCGGTCATGATATTTTTGCAACATTTGCTTCCCATTTTATAGAGACTTAGGATTCTCTGCACATTATTGGCTGGTATGATTAAAATGTTTGTTTCAATCATACCATGAAGTTGGTACTCGTTAAAGGGAATAAAAATCTTACCAAGAATTTTGTATTCATATTCTCCTATAATAGTACGAAACGATCTTTAAAAAATCAATTCTACTAATGTTTCCTGTTTGTATTTATTAAGAAGTTCTTCAATGTGCTGTTTTCGTTTTCTATGTAGGATTCATCCTGGAAATAATTATCTCTTATTCATTTCAATAGGCTATATGTGCTAGTTTGTGTATGAATGATAGCGTAAACGAATTTATAAATATATGGATGTGCAGAATTAAAATTAAGAGAGAATGCCTTATGCAGCGCTTCGCATGCACATCTGGTTGTGTTAGAAGTAATTGTATACGAAACCCAAATCTCGGGAGGAAATAAAGAATGAAAACTTTTCGACGTTACCACCGAACTATAACAGATTCATTAATACGAAAGTCTCCACGCGCAACTGATGTGCCTACGTGTAGAATGCCTGCGCGCAACTGATTTGTTTACGTAGAAGCAGTTCGCGCGCAACTGATATAGCTACACCCGGCAATTTGCTTCCCGTATGAGCGTTTTACCCATACGAGCAAATGAAATCATGTTTGTTCCCTCGCGAGCAGGATTGCTACCCCTCTCTAAGGTAGCTGGAAAGGGGAGAGTAGGCAGTTCCTTTCGTACAAATCAGGGGTGAAGTATCTAATACGTCTACTGTATCCTGGAACAGAGTTTAATAATGACTAGAAATTGTTATTTTTTTTAAAGAATCAAAGTAGGGAGATGGACAGTGTCTTAGTTGTAAAAACATGTTAGGTGCAGAAAATATAATTTAAAGCGGCATTATGATGTGTTCCAAGCTGAAAAATATAAAGACATCGTTAGTGATGAAAGGATGAATTTATCATTGTACTAAGTAAGGACGTAAGGCTAAGTGATATTATTTCAATTTGTATTTAATGTGTTTAACAATCTAAAGTTCGATCCTGAAGCATAACATCGAGAACGAAAAGAATGAAGACAAATTAAAAGCAAATGTAACGGATTGCACTTCGTAGGTTAAGGGCTGTAGAGAGGCTTGCTGTATAAAAGTCCATTACACCATCCATTGAAAACATTATTAAAAAAGAGAAGAAGAAATAAATCTAAGACTTTTGAAAATCTGTGTTTTTCTCAATAAAACATATTTATCACTAATTTGTATTCTGATTTTCAAAATTGTTGGCGTGTACTGTTCTCCAACCAGGAGATTAGCCGTGAAATGATTGTGTTGACTGTTGCGTCATCTATTGGAGCGAAGTAGATAGATAATATTACCGTTATAACGTCAGTTTAAAAAACATGCGCTCTCCTGCATATGTTATTTTCCGTATGGGGGGATTAAAAGACCAGGAGATTAACCGTGATCTAATTTTGTAACTGGGGTAGTATAAATATGTGTGTATCAGTGTTATCGTTTGTGCTTTGGGAGTTAGCAAATGGAGATGCGTGTACCCACGTGTGTGACCTCATGTCATAAACATTAATCCACAGCATTACCCCGCTGCGTCTCATTCCCCTGAAACTTTCTATTGGTTGGAGTACAGTATGGAATTTATGTATTCGTTTCTGTTGCGTTAAATATTTTCATTATAATGTGCTTATTTGCTATGTACGCTTATGTTTAAAACATTTTACAAACTGTGATGTTATTTTACTTGACCAGAAATTTAACGTAAAACCTGTGACTTGTTTACCACCACCACCACCACCACCACCACTACCACCACCACCACCACCACTACTATTCAAGCATAGGCTAGTAAAGAGTATTATAATTTAATACGAGTAGAATAAACATGTTCATTTAGTTTGTTTCTTTAGACACTGCTTATTTTATTAGTTACAATTTATTTACAATCACACAAGCAGTGGTACTGATAAGAAATAAGCATGACCTTCCACCACCGAGCCTCTAATGTACAGCACACTGTACAACCCTAGTTCACGCCACAACACAGTACTGCATGTACCTCAGCTACTCAGCTGTGTTCCCGTACGGCAGCCGTCGGCAAATTTGTACTCACGATAACATCAGTCAACGCAATCCGCAATACATAAGATGTATTATCAATCGAGAACTACAGATCACTCCGTTCGGATCACAGTGGCGGACTCTCAACACAAGCATCTGACGTAAACTACACAATATTGATTTATAGATGGACAGATTTTATTTTATTTCATCTTTATTTTTACTGTGCTAGAACAACCTAGGAAAATACGTCACAAATTGCTACTCTTAATACAATTCGTAAATTTTCGTCTGCTAGTCACGATCTTTGTTTAGGAATTACAAGTTTTCGTTCAGAAAAGAAGCGGTCCGAAATATATTGAATATGGAACCAAACATAGCAACTATGTAGGGTAGCGGCAGGCGGCCTGTAGTAGGACTACACATATTTTCTATGGAAAGCATTTTAAATCAATCTAATCCAGTCCGGTGTGCTATAATAATGACAACGTTTTATGTCTTCACTTATTTCCAGCTCTCTTAATAACACGTTACTCCAGCTAGTAGACTTGTTTAAAGCCGTATTTCGAGTCTCGTATGTTACTACAAATACAAGTTATTTTATGTTCAGATTCATTCCTTCTATATATTTTCTTCATACTTGGAATAATTTCTCTCCTGTTGTATTTCCTTTAAGTGCAATGACGTCTAGCAAATATTACTTATACACAGTGGCGTATACTGGTTAAAGGGTTTGGGCTACCGCTGACCCTATTATTACACAAAATATATCTAACAATTACTTTAATTTTAATTACTATGGTAAAACTAATAATACAAAATTATTACATTATGTTATAATATAAACTTTTTTTTTTGTAATTTCCTTGGGCTACCGCCGGTAGCCCCGGTAGCCCGCAAAATACGTCCCTGCGAGTAATACAGAGAGATGCTTTGTAACTCCGCGAGTGAACATTGCCAATTCTATTATATCAATATCTGTGTTTCCACTTAAAACGAGAGATCAGGCCACAGTTCATGCATCTTCGATTTTATTTCCCGTTGAGCTAATGTTTCAATATTCCTTATCCTCCTTTGTATTGTCCGTGTGGATAATTTGGTACCGTTTAAAGCATCAGTTGATTCCGGACAAATAATGTTAGCAACTTTATTCAGACATGTTTTAATGAACTGTCTTTCATTATAGCACTTCAATGATTTTGCGATTTACGAAGCAATAACATAACTTGGGGATGGAGTTCCCTTTGACTCATAGTTTGTTTCATCATATTTTAATACCGGAACTGATATTTGAATTTAGTTTTTAGGGCCGTATTCATAGATATTTTTAGGGCGGGCTTTCGGTGGATTATCAGCGTTTTTCGTGCTCATAAACCAGTGTCAGCGATAGGATATGATTTGAATTCTGTACTAGTAACCAGTGGATAGCCGGGACTAGCTTAGTACGCTCGCAGCGCGTGCTGCGAAATGTCTATGAATAGCACCCTTCTGTTTTAACTGCTTCGGCCCGTTCAGCCCTACGAAAAGAAAATTATGTTTATAGGCCTACTTATTTTCTACTGTATACTTTTCCGTTTACAATTACATTGGATATGTTTATGCTTACCTATGATTTCGTGATAAACTTATGACGTGTCGCAATGTCGCTAGATGTTTGATTTATAAATGCCTATTATAATTTTAGAAAACAAGAGGCGCCTACATTGTCACCATATGCACAACAAATAGCCTATTGTTCCTCCCATTTTTCCTTAAACACATTCCGAACAGACGTTGAAGGTTTTGGGATAGAAGCAATATAAATGTAATCAGGTAACCTGCCACTGACATATGCCTGTGTACTGGAATTGTAGAGGAGTTGGATGGAAGGGAGGGGGTGAAGCAAATATAGTTCTTTGCGCTGCTCTTGCGACGTCACTATCGCGATGACATTTCTGCCGATCCCTGCCGTACGGGGACGCTCCAGTTCTGTACTGCCAAAGCGGGAAGTATTCCTTGCCGAACCTGACTTAAGTAGAAATTTGTTTTATAAGAACCATGAGCAATGATGAGAAACAACAAAGATAGTATCAGTTCTCTCCATTAAAATCTTGCGCCCATTGATACTTGCTGTGACATAGTAACGAAGATTAAACTCTTGCGAACAGAACCACGTGCTCGCTGTGAAAGAGTCGGCAACGTCGACCTGTCGTCATGAATTCTGGTTGGCTGGTTGAGCGGTTACCATAGTGAACTATCAATACGTTTCAAATTTTGTATAGACTGTAGGGGTCTACCTATATATTCATGCATATTTAGGCAACATAATCGCTTTCTTGTTTTTTTTTTTTTTTTTTTTTAAGTTTTCCAAAACATTTGTTAAGATGACATAAGATGAGTCGACTTTAAATTTTACTTCGAAGAAAGAACAATGAAAGCCAAAGAAAAGTATTATGTTTCTTAGATAACATTAATTCATATAGCCCATTTGAAATAGGCTATATATTTTGGTTACTGATAGTTAAAAGGTAATCCTGGGCGTGACAGCTCATAAAAGGATAAGGCCGACCAGCAGACTGCTGGCATCACGTCCACATGTCCGAGTGAACGATTATTCTGAGAATTAAATAACACTACTTGACGATATGTGTCAAAGGAAGAACAATTGTTTGTATACATCTGAAGTCTGATTAATATAATATGCAGCTAATCGGCTATGTATGCAATGGAGGGGGTTTTATTTATTTTATCCTATTAGGTTATTTTACGACGCTTTATCAACATCTAACGTTATTTAGCGTCTGAATGTGATGAAGGTGATAATGCCGGTGAAATGAGTCCGGGATCCAGCATCGAAAGTTACCCAGCATTTGCTCATATTAGGTTGAGGGAAAACCCCGGAAAAACCTCAACCAGGTAACTGCCCTGACCGGGAATCGAACCCGGGCCACCTGGTTTCACGGCCAGACTCGCTAATCGTTACTTCACAGGCGTGGACCAATGGAGCGGGAAAGGAACTGGCCATCCTACCTCATTATCTCCTGGCCTAGTTGCGTCACAAGTGATGCCTTACTGGTTTCACTTGTGAGGTTCAGATCTGTCTTCGAATAGTTGACTAAACAAAAAAAAATTGTTTATACATATTTATAATATGATTACTTTTAATCGATTAAAAGGCTGGAGCAATGTTAACAAATAATTTCAATCTGTAAACACATTTTTTGCTATTTCCTAAATTTGTTAATACTACAGTTTCCCTATTTAAGAATCACTTTATTATGGGTCGTATCTCCATATAAAGTTAGGTTACGCTTCTACTGCATTGATGACGCTAGAACTACAGCTTCCAGACTTGGTCTCCTTCATCTATTTTCTTCACTTCTCTCAATCTCTACTCTTTGTACTCCGAGTCTTGATGTTTAATAATACCTTCTCACAATTTAGTTATCGGATGTAAATCCATATGATAGAATTAATTTTTGTTTAGCACTATAATGAGTAAAAATATAAATTAAATTTTTTATAATTTTATGCATAATGAGCATCGTTCTTTTACCTGACAACGAGCAGCCTGTAAAGAGAGTACTCTTTGCTATTAGCAGTCGGCCTCACTTTGACTGTAAACTTGTAATATGAAGGTCGTCTCGACTGCGTCATCTTCTCATTATTTCTCTAAAAGACTGTTATTTATTTATTTTCAATATCTATAATTTGGGAGAAACAATTAAAACGTTCAAATTAAGATAGCCGGTATATGGAATCCAATTGCTGTCCTCCCGAATACAACCAACATTCTCCATCTGTCTCCAGCCTACTGTATCGGGTAACAGAATGTGGAGATGAAATGATTTAGAATAAGTTACCTAACCGAAGTACACTTTAAGTGACTATCAAGGCTATTGTCGTATCAACAATGCCGACTTTCTAAATGAGTTGAAGAATGGGATCTGTTCTGCGTTTGCTGTGTTTACCGGCCATAGGAAGCATAGGAATTCCAGAAGGAAACCTTCACTTCAAAGTATATAAGCCTCTCACTGCATCTCGGTGGGCAGAAGCATCTCAGTGCCTCATCCTGTTCTACACGCGCCGACATGAAGCTTCTCGTAAGTACAAAACGTCAGAATTTCGTTTGCTTGCTTTAATGCAGATAAAACAAATGCAATTCTAAAGGAAAGAAGGCAAATAAGAGCAATAAGAATCAAAAGATCCTATTCTTAGCGTACGATACTCAATATACCATCTCTAAAATAGAGAAATTTGCTGTGTCACACAATACAATATAATTAAATAGCTTAACAAATAAAAATGTTTACATGCAGACCTACACTGTTCTACTGGTAGCGGCATCCTTAGTTCTGGCTGAAGACCAGAAGAAGGACAAGAAAACAGATAAGAGAGGACTCCAACACTTGGGTTACGGAGGAGGAGCACTCGGGCACGGAGGAGGTATATCTTTGGGAGGACGCGGTGGAGGTTTGTCCGTGGGAAGTCATGGAGGCGTGTCCCTAGGAAGTTACGGAGGTGGTCTGTCTCTTGGAGGTCACGGAGGAGGCCTGTCCCTCGGAGGTCACGGAGGAGGCCAGTCCCTCGGAGGTCACGGAGGAGGCCTGTCCCTCGGAGGTCACGGAGCAAGCTTGTCCCTCGAAGGTCACGGAGGAGGCCTGTCCCTCGGAGGTCACGGAGGAAGCCTGTCCCTCGGAGGTCACGGAGGAGGCCTGTCTCTCGGAGGTCACGGAGGAGGCCTATCCCTCGGAGGTCACGGAGGAAGCCTGTCTCTGGGAAGTCACGGAGACGGCTTATCTCTCGGTGCTCACAGAGGAGGTCTGTCCCTTGGCGGGCACGGAGGTGGTTCATCCCTAGGAGGACACGGAGGAGGTCTGTTTTTGGAAGGTCACCCTCTCGGCGGTAGCAGTCTTGGGAGCGGCGAATCTCACGTGAAGGCCATTACAATCACTAAGGAAATAAAAGTTCCTGTACCTCACCCTTATCCTGTCCCTGTTGAGAAGAAAGTTCCTGTTCCTGTTAAGATTCCTGTCCCTGTACACGTAGAGAAGCCCTATCCAGTCCCTGTATCCAAACCTTACCCGGTATATGTGGAAAAGAACGTTCCTTACCCTGTAGAGAAAACCGTTCCCTATCCTGTGAAGGTTCCTGTCGGTGTACCTCACCCAGTTCATGTCCCTAAGCTGTACCTGTTATAGTTCCTGTCCCTCATCGTTACCCTGTGAAGATTCCGGTAGTAGTGGAAAAGAAGGTACCAGTGTATATTAAGGGACATGAAGGAAGTCTGGGAGGAGACTTGGGAGGTCACTCTGTGGGAGGACAGGGAGGGTTTGGCCTTCACGGTCATCATTAGCTTCATTATTTTGACTTAATAGAAAACTATTTTTTTAATAAATTATTCTGTATAACTTTCAGTGATTTTTTTCTGCATAATAGTATAAATGAAATGTAATTTGTTTCCTATACAGTTATACATGAGTATAATTTGCGTTTGTTTTTTTTTTTTAATAAAGTGATCTGCAATTAAGTTTGACGTTTCATATTCACATCTCTACCGATCGGATTAAATCCAGTTTTAACTACTTATTAGCTCCGAATGTATTGTATAAATTTCGTCTTTTTTGCAAAGCGGAACTTCAATTATCCTGTATTAGTTCATATTTATAATAAAAAAATTAATAGTCTTACAACTTATATTCCTCATGTTATTGTCTTTCGGCATATTCAGTGACATTTTCATCTCAAATATATTCCAAGTTTATTTTGTGACAGGTTTTGATTTGCTTCGTTCGATTACATGTTCCACTATAATTCTGAGATGTATTCATTTTTCTCTTGAAAGGAGAAGGAACCCGAAGGCTTACACTGCAGCCTGAGGCTTATTGTGCTTACCACTTCTAAACTGTGAATCTTAGACAGGCGAATGGCCGCGCTCTTGTACAGGGTGCCTGACTCAAGCCTTTCATAAATTGTTTTAGACATCACGCACAACAAGACTAGGGGTGGACACACAATACTTTTCCTCGTTGAAATTCTCTAACTCGTACAGCAGATACTTTAGTTTAAATAGCGAATGAAAACAGCTAAAATAATAAATAGACATAGATTTTTCGGACTAATTGATGGCTACAATAATTCATAATTATGATGCCTGGGAGATGTAGCAAACATACGTGGATCTCTCGAAGATGATCCATCACTCTTGGGTAGAATGATGTGTTCGTATGAATGTTTCCACTGCCTGAGAGGGTTCGATACTCGGTCCTTCCTTTCGTGCTTTTAAATTTAGAACTTGGATTCTAGGTGAGTCTAATTAATTCTACTTTAAAATGCAAATACTTCTCAATCCATCGCAACATCGTACGAACCAGAATGTTTCACAACAGTAGCTGTAAAAGTTTGAATTCAACCGACGATAACCACTCACGGTCCGAATGTCTGAAGCTCGCAACAGCAAAAGTGAAAGATGGAGATAGAAGAATTAAATATAAGATGTTCCAGTAAGCAAACTTCGTTGACATGTCCAACTCCATGCGGATTGCTATCGATCTGGTATATTTTAGATCAATTTCATTCCAACGTTTTTCTTGGTCTACCGAGTGTTTGAAGTTTCCAAGTAGTGTCACTAGGTGTGACATACTCAAAATATATTGAAATAAATTAATTAATAGATTGTGAAGAATGGTTAGAACGGAGAAAAATTCTCTCTGACAAAAATACTCAAATCCAGGTTTTCAGCTCTAGGTGCTGACGCTTTATCCACTAAGTCACACCGGATTCTAGCTTCAATGCCGAATTGAATCCTTCTCAGTTTAAATTCCACGTCTCTGTTACCCTTTGGTGGCTTACCCTCATTTACTCTCTCACTTAATATGTGACAGTGGCACAATGTCTAACATTATGTACAGAGGTGCACTCATTATGAGTGACTAAGTGGCCGGAGTCCGACGAAATAAAGACAATTTTTCTCCATTATGCCCATTCTTCACAATATGGTAATGCTGAATTCCTGTACGGAAATATCGTATGCACTTCGGTACATCATAGTGAATATTTAATAGATTGTGTTAGAATTCTGCGCTGTCTGTTCTTAATAGATACTTGTACATTGCATATTTCGAATGAAACGAAACAAATCAATTAATTTGAAGGATTGGCTATAACTTGCGTACTAAAAAACGATGTTATGTGAACTATAAGAAGAGCAAATGACTCGAAAAAAAAAACATTATCCAAGACTGGTATAAACATTGCAGAGGAAAAAAAGTAACATAACGGATTGACAGTATGTGTTTAACATAATATTATCCTAAGAAGATTAAAATTCGTAACATTCACGTGCTGATGTGAGTGAACGTTATACCCACCTCTGACTCCGCCCACGAAACCGTTAAATACCTCCCCCATGTCTCGAGTGTTATTTGGGCTAAGCAAAAAATGAACGACTTAAGCCAGACACCCTGTACAAGTACAACACTCCGTGAACTGAACCCGGTCTACGGTTCGGATGACGATGATATTATGTGAATTTATGATGGCGGAATGAATCCGAGGTCCAACCCCGAAAGTTACCCAGCTATTCTGCTTCAATTGGTTGAAGGAAAATTCCAGAAAACCCAACCAGGTAACTTGTCCCGACCAGGATTTGAACCCGAGTCCGCTCGTTTCACTGCTAGTCGTGCTAACTGGTACTCTAGAGTGGTGGAGTCTGAGATGTAATTACATATTTATGTAAATAATAACATAACATTCTTAATTGTATTATCTCGCTTCCTCTATTCTTCATGCATTCTATCCATCTTCACGTTTTATTATCATTGGGTATTTTATTTTCAATTACTAAAGGAGTAATTCTCTCTGCCTTTATGAGATGGGATATCAAAATAGGGTACATACATACACTTGAACAATAAGAATTAACAACAACAATATATTCATATGGATTTTTGTTTAATCAACTGTTCGAAGACAGGTCTGAACCTCACAAGTGATGCCAATATGGCACCACTTATGAGGTAACTAGGCCAGGATATAATGGGGTAGGGTGTCCAGTTCCTTTCCCCCTTCACATGGATAAACGTGGTTAAATAATTATATAACATATTATTAACAATTACGTAATATTAGTTTACAGTTATTACATTTGAATATAAATGGCATGTTAAGAGACCTTTCAATAATTAAGCCGTAGACTATGGTATTAACAATGATGTACTAGATATATCAGTGTACTTTGATTGTATGTGAATATAAATGATTGCGTAAGATGTTAAGAGAACCTTTCAGTGCCAAGGGGCCTATTTCTTTATTCATATGTGTTTTAAGGCCAACTTGTTTTACGAAATTAACAAACAAAATTTGGAATAATACCATATACATCAATCATGAAGCCAATTATTATTTGTATTTTTGAAATATTATACTTGTTTCGAAATAATCTACCGTTTGTTCGTACATTTCTCTCTTCTCTACATCAACCTCCTCAGGTTGGATATCAATGGTTTTGAATCTAATAGGCTAGTAGGATCCAGAATGAGGGCAGTCTCTTTAGTACGATCTACTGCTATGATGTCAATTCTCCTACTGCCTTCTTCAGAAACCTTGTATTTTAGATCTTTAAATGCAGCTGGAATTGTAGATCTTATCTAATTATGACGTGCATTACGTAATAGATCTCCAAGAATACAGGAACCAAGAACGTGGGCAAGAGTTTCTGGATCACCACAATGTCTGCAACGGATTCCGTCCGAGTTCCTATCAGGAAGAGCTCTTACAGTTGCTAAGTTGCACTGTAGCTTAATCGCTGCTCGAGAGACAGTGCTGATCTTCTAACCAACGATTGGCCGGAGGATAATCCTTGAATAAGGACACACTTTTACCAACTACACCATCTCTCATATTTCTCGTTTCTTAGTAAACTTCTAATGTCTTGTTCTTCTTTGCCTTCAGAACTTGAACAGCAGATCTAAGGATCTAAGACAAGCTGTCCTTTCCTCTGGAAAATTTCGCAGTAAATTTATATGTTCGTTACAAGCTTTCTCAAGAATGTGACACATATTTAGATGTTGCAAAGAGGCCTCCCAATTCGCTTTAAATAATCCCGAACCTTTGAATTTCCCGAAGCTGTACTTCATAGATTTGGGAGTGTCAGATGGCAGATGCAAAATTTTCTTAACGGCACTTCTAACAAGCATATCAATATTGACCAAAAGTGCTTTAAGAATTTTAATAGTGCTCGCATTCTGAAGAGGATAGATAATAGAAGTCAAAATAAACTGATTGACAACCTTAAATTTATATTCTGCTTTCAAGAAGGGATTATTTACTAGAAGATCGAGGTTACGTTTTAGATCATTGATAATTTTTCCTTGATCCAAGATTAAAAAGCCATTAAAATCCACTCCAAGGTAACGTAGGCTACTTTTTCATCTGATGCTGAAGACCGAATTACAAAAGCATTATCAATGAACAACGACGTACGATGATGTTTCCCTTTAACAACATTTATTGCCACATATTTGGAAGGGTTGAGTTGTAAGCCAATCTGTTGAAAACGCTGTCTAGCCATATTTGTAAGAGTTTTAGCATGTATCATATTATTTACAATTATTACTATGTCATCAGCAAACCCCAGACAAGTAATATTAGGAAGAAGAGAATGCCATAACTTTTAGTAATTGAATTTTCAGACAATTCTTCAAGAATAAAGTTAGTGGCGATATTATACAACATAGAGGAGAGAGGAGCACTTCTATTAAATGTAATCGGTTCTGTTTGCTGACCATTGGTTTCTATAGTTGTAGCAATATTATTATTATTATTATTATTATTATTATTATTATTATTATTAGTGTTATGAGATTTTATCGATTAATCTAGTCACACGAAAAATTCCGACAATATTCCTTTCTCAGAAATTGCTTACTTAAAAGCACAATACTATTGTTATTTTCTAACTGCAAAGCAGGTAGCACAGGGAAAATCTTTGCACAAACACTTCAGAAAGAGATGGAGATATGAGGACAGTGACCTAGTCTACCTCTACTGAAAGTTGAAACACAATGCGAAACCCTTATTAAGTTGTATGGTTTTCCAAGAAAACTTCCACCTTGTTGTCAGCTCCTAGCATATGAAATACACACTTTACTGGGATTCGTCCCCCTTATCCCTTATAAAATAGCCATGTCTACACTGTGTGCAAGTGAGAGCGTAACTATCTTATTCTCTTTCTAAAATATGGTAATTCGATTACAATAGGGGCCAGTCTTCTGTTTCGACCGCTGTAGTTTTGCAGTTGTAGTTTCTGTACTGAGTTTTGAAACAGAGTCCGAAATCCTTATTAAGTTTTATGGTTTTCCAGGAAAACTTCCACCTTGTTGTCAGCTCCTAGTATATGAAATACACACTTTTCTGGAGTTCGTCCCCCTTATCCCTTATAAAATAGCCATGTCTACACTGTGTGCAAGTGAGCGTAACTATCTTCTTCTCTTTCTAAAATCTGGTACTTCAATTACAATAGGGGCCAGTCTTCTGTTTCGACCGCTGTACTTTTGCAGTTGCAGTTTCTGTACTGAGTTTGTATATGAAACAGTGATTTCAAGAACATCCCAAGTCCAGAAACTAAAATTTTACAGGAGACACAAAAAACTATTTTTCATGAAAAGTATTTGTGCAAGTCGGAATTATTTATTTCCCTTACATTAATAATACATTTTGTTAATATTCCCAGATATTATGCATTTTGTAAGTCTCGTCTGCGACAGTTGAGGGGTGTACAAAGTAGGTGGACTTGGGATGTTCTTGAAATCACGGGGTATTATTTTGAACAAACATGTATTATACTAGTTATTGAACTTTTATTTACAGAGTAGGCTATACTTTATTACAAATAATGGGGCTGTAAACCAAAACACTTCTAATATTTTTGTGAATAAACTTTGAAAATTATTTTAAATGTGCCCGCTGCATTCTATACAGCATTCTTTATTGATTTTCTGTAACATAATCTCCGTCCTCATTACATGGCTCATCAGATCCAACAAGTGACTTTATAAACTATACTGCATTTGGTTGTAAGTACTTCATTAGTGACTTAACATCATCAAGTTTCTTTTGCTGAATTGTGATCGGTTTGTTATAAGCCTTACAATCAGGGATTATCGGCTTCATATTAGGCTTCAAGATACGGAAATACTGTGGTGTCATCCCACTCATTGTTTTGTCAACACTAACTTCATTTATATGGCGCCTGTCAAACTTGAATACTTTATACTTTGTAACACCAAATCTCTCTTTGTCTTTTGTTATGCTAGATTTGAAATACTCCTTGAATCCTGTTTGGAAATCAATAACTTCCTCTGTTTGTAAGCAGTATACTGGAAACTTTTTCTTTATTAATTCTATCCATCCTTTATACATTTCCATTGTCTCCACTCGTCTCTTCATCTTTTCAATCACGGCGAAGTGCTGGTCGCACGGCAAAAAGGAATGTCCTCTGACTGGGAACATCTGAGTAACCTTCGAATATCTATGAACATAAACTTGAGTGAAAAAATACTGCATCATCGTCATATTGTGGTTTTGACCAATGCAGCCATCTGAAAACAAAAATAGCTCTTTGCAACTTTCAGGAAGAAAGTTATTAATGTAGATATTGAGACAAGAAAGAACTTCATTAACTCCTTTTTTTGCTTTCGTTTCTGGCCATGTAAACATTATACTTTTACCGCTTCTCAAATTTGTAACAGCAAAATTATGGAGCCATAGCTGTCTTTTGTAAAATACATCACAAACTGCAAGATGCGGGAAAGGAATATTCTGCTCAAAGTCAAAACAGATTGCTTCTGCATTTTCATTATTCTGTAGATACTGAGTTGCCTCTTTCATTGACGTTTGAAACGTCTTGGCTTTTGATTTGTGAAGTTTTAAATCATTTTGTAAACTTTTCTGACCACCCCATTTGTTTCGGTACCTATTTTGACACGATATTCCTCACAGAAACCACATACATCGGTTCTTGGTCTACCAAATGGGTAGTTGAAATGTTCTTGATAATAGCGCAGGTAATATTCATACTTTACTACATACTTAACATTCTTGGGATCCGTACCACTTTTTACTTGCAAGTACGTTTCAGGATAACACTTTTCCAGGAACAACACATACATGTGCATTACATCTAAATCAGAACGTAAGTATCTTTGTTTCGCTCGTGAACCATAATGTTGAACGCAGTAAGGAAATGAGCGTACGTGATGGTCTATTTGCTCTTTTATTTCTTCTGATTTAGCCCTCGGTCTGTTGTTGTGGCGTCCTCTGTTGTCTTTCGGTGCCAAACCAGTACTGTGATTGCCTGTTAAGCGTCTTACTCTTGCAACACCTATTCCAAACAAGCTAGCAAACCCTTCACGGCATACTATGGTTTCCTCTTCACCAAGTACAATCTAAAAAAAAAAAAATATATATATATATAAATAGAATGAAGCACATGATTATTATAATGAGTTTTGAGAATAAGTACAATATTTGACTCGGAGCTTCATGATACGTACAGTGTATGTATATTGGTTTGTACGTTGCATGGAATTCTCTCCTTTCCTTGGACGCCTTCTGGAAATAACACTTTCACGAATAAGACCATACAAATAAGCATCTTGGACATATTTGGAGGTAAATGTATTGAAGTTGGTCAATAGAAACTGCTTTGTCTCATCAGAAAATTTACCAAGGCATCCTCTTTTGCACCTAAAAGAAATAAGTACGAATGTATGCAACTGTTAAATAATATTCAAACGTCTATTTTAATATAAAGTGAGGTTATGCCTGCATAATTAAGTGTCGGTTTAAGATATATTATATATGCACCAGTTTCAAACAATTTCTCCCTTTAAATATTATACTTGGTCTACGTACATTCAAAGTATTTGTACGAAAGAAACTGCATCTAATATAAAATATTAATATTCCGCTGAATATAATGTAATAACCTGTTGAATGTTTACATACCGCAAGAGCTGCCTGTTTTTCGGGATTCAATCTTCTTACCATTCGTATTAATGTACTCCTTGCCTTCCATTCTTAACTGTTTCATTTTATTTTTCTTCCACTTACTCTCATTTCTTTTCCTTTTACCTTTAAATGTACTAAAGTCATAACAGCCTCAACCAAGTCAGCCATTTTCAATACACTCTCAGCTGTTTGGCAACACTAGAGCTGTACAAAATAGATGGTGAGATCAAGAACCTCCCAAGTCCCGAACTTGGGATTGTCTTGAAACCACTACAGCATTTAGTCGCCATTATATGTGGCAGTGAAGTGGAAAGTTGGGTGGTTTATCTCGTCACTAGATGCGGTCCACTTCATACAACACGATTCAGGGTAAAACCATATTTGGCAAAAATAGGGACTTGGGATGTTCTTGAAATCACTGTTTCATATGAAGGTTGTGTGTTTAGTTTGATAAAGAAATAAAATCAGTTTTCTGTGGTCTGTGAAAAGTGTAAACTTCATTATGTCATATGAGAATTTGAGAGGAAAACTCGATGAAACGTTTGGATATAAATTGAATGATAGTGGAGAAGTGCTTGACAGAAAAAAGTTTTTTCTTGTTTAGTGATGCAGGAAACATTGTTACTAAACGTAGAGCGGCACTTAATTCGGAGCATGTGAATGCACTCACATGTTTAAAATCATAGATGAAGCAGTATTAACTAGGTGAGTCTTCATACTTTTTGTTATTTATGTTTATCTAAAAAAATTCCCGGAGAAATCGACACAATAAATTATAAGCCTGATAATAAATATGTTAGTAAATAATTAAAATAGTTGTTTTGTAATATAACGATGCAATATATACAGATATACAACATTTAATACTTATGGTTATCACCGAACACAAGTTACATTTATAATACAATGCAATACAATAATCTATCGATTAATCGATTAAATTCAAATAGTTAATCGATTAAATATTTTGATCGATCAACAGTAATTATTATTATTATTATTATTATTATTATTATTATTATTATTATTATTATTATTATAACACTCGTGATTTTTACATCCTTTGCATAAAAATTAAAAAACCTCTTGTAATAGTATCTATGATAACATTTAGTCTATGTAGGAGTTTGCGACAAATAATCACTGGTTTCGAATTTTATTTTGATACAAAGAAACACGCCTTATGAACTTACTGCTAAATTGGATACTTCATGTAAAATTCATATTATGAAGTCATAACTACGTGTCATTACTTGGTTCGGTTCGACATCAGCCTTGTAATTATTTTATGTTTACTCTTCGTGGAATGATATGTGAAGTGTCCTAGTTTAGTACCGGTAGTTATTTTTTAGTGCTTAGTGTATTAAATAAACATTATTTATAAGTTATTAAGGAAAACATGCTTGAAACTATATAAGTCTTAGAAACAACATACAGTATGTGGCAACAGGATAGATATAAGAATGTGTACAGCTCCTGACGATAGTCTTGCAAACGCTCTGAAGAAAAAGTTCTTTGCTCACCGTTCTTCTTCTCGTGGGCATTAATTCCTCTCGCAATCGTCTTAGATAAATAAATTTATTGATAATAAATCATGTTTATGAAATAAACTATAATAATTCCTTACACACCCCGGAAAACAAAAGCCAGTTGGTTTCTACCATAGAGATATTGTACTTTTACTGTTTCGATTGACTTTTTGCTTCAGAATCAAACTGGTGAACACAGTCACACTTTATCCATAGCAATATACTAATCCGTCGCGCAACAACAGCCCATTAAGGGTCAAGACCGATCACCGATAGCTTCACGTCTACATGCCTCAGCAGAGGTGAACGATTATCCATTCAGTACGGGGTAACGTTATAAAGAGAAAAGTAATGAAATCGTATAAATAACCAATAAAAGACACGGTAAGAATGACGATAATGTGAACTTTGGGAGACATGTATGCCCATCGTCACCCCAAATACTGTCGTCTCTTATGCAGGACGAGATCTTAAAACGGATTCCTACGCGATAACAAAAGTTCAGACATATTAGGACGTAATTTCAGCGCTTCCAATGTATGCAGTTCATAATCCACAATGCGATTACGTATTGTACAACGCTAGTGTGTTTTAGGCTAGACTTTATCACCGCAGTAGACGAATAGAGTTACAGAATGTGATTACTCGTTAGTTTGATTTCTGAGATCAGTGCACACATTAGAATCTGTAAAAGATTTTATTGTGTCTCATGGAATAATGAATAATTTCGGCCTGTTACTTAGTCAACTCTTTCTCACCCTTCACAGACATCAGCCTACCTGTAATAGACCTTAGTACTATGTCACAGACCTCAGCTTACATGTCATAGACCTCGGTCTATTACATGGTTAACAACTCATCTAATTCTCTCCAACCATACCACAAACCTCGGGACTATTACGTCATAGACATCGGGACTATATAGACCTAGTCGTCACAGACCTCAGTCTACCTGTAACAGGTCTTAGGACTATGTCACAGACCTCAGTCTACATGTCATGGACCTCGGTCTGTTACATGGTTAACTACTCATCTAACTCTCTCCAACAGTACCACAAACCTCGGGACTATTATATCACAGACCTCGGAGCTATACGAGTCTCTCACAACAGATCTTGACTTTTTCTGTTACAGACTTTGGTGCTAGCGGTCACAGATTTCGAGGCTGTCACGTACTTCGGGGCTATCTGTCAAAAAAACTCATGGCTATCTGTCACAAATTCCGGCCTGCCTGTCACAGATCTCGGCCTATCAGTTATCCCCTCATCATACCCTCTCTAACTTTGTCTCAAACATTACCACAGGTAATGATCTTTTATTATTTGTATTAGGCTACTCTCATTCGCTCACTTTTCTTTTCACATGTTGGCTCTACTGTTTCTGCTATTACAATGGAGCCTTGCTGCATACTTCTGGGACAATTTCACATCTCAACGGTTCCCGCGAGTTTTTGAACAGAGTTAGAAGTGATTATTTAAAATGCATCTTATAATTATTTATAATATTCTGTGTGCTGTAATGGTGAATAGTATATTCTGTGTGCTATAGCTCATGGTGAACACATGTAGCCTATCATAATTATAGAAGAACAGTGCGTCTTTCATTTTATGGACTATTTCAGTGTTGAAACCAGGGTTCATTATTTAAGTGATTTGTTAATTGATGAAAATATACGCTGTGATACTTACAGCTATTCAATATCCATAAATGTCGCTTAAAATTTGCTCAAAACTAATTGACGAATATGCTAATTTTCTTTAGGGGAAGAAATTTATGAGCAATGTAACATTATGTAATTTAATTTTCTGAAAAGAGCCCACCATCTCTTGCTTTGAATTTTGATTGCAAATACTGTCATTGATTTTTCTTTTCTAATTTTTTTTTCCAGCCCACTGTTATGGTTATGTGGATAGCACATGGGCTTCCTAATCAGCGGTCCGAAATATGATTCCCGGTATGGATAGTGAAAGAAATAAAATTTATCTTCCGTCCACGAGACTGAGATTTTGTCCGTTGTCTTGTGGATTGTCCTGTGATATCTCTGCGGTGGTCCTGCATCATGCCGATTCCATTACCAGAGAGGCCCACATTTGTGAAATGTCTAGTGTAAGATCCTCTATCCGCTGTGGTGTTTAAGTCGGATAAAAAGGGAGGTTAAGCAGAATAAGATAGAAAGATTTTTTTTCGCTTAGTTTCCCCACAGTATTAAATTATATTCACATTTTCGCATAAAGGTTGGCTTCTACCCAAGCAGGAACTTACATGGGAACATTCACTGTGATATGCCATGATTTGTAAAAATGCTGTGTGGAATATTAGACTGCATTTTTATGTAACTTTCACCACATACTATCCGGAAGCAGTGTGAGGTGCACTCGGAAGGGCAAGCGAAAACTTTCGTTAACTCGAGTCTCACTCATGACAGTCATTCTTTTTCACTAGGCGGACGATAAGAGCGTATAGGCCACCGGCGTAGCTCTGTCGGCTATGGCGCTTGCTGCCGATCCAGAGTTGCGTACGGGCGCGGGTTCGATTCCCGCTTGGGCTGATTACCTGTTTGGGTTTTTTCGAGGTTTTCCCCAGCAAATGTCAGGTAGTGCATGGCGAATCCTCGGCCTCATATCGCCAAAATACCATCTCGCTATCACCAACCCATCGAAGCTAAATAACTTCGTAGTTGATACAGCGTCGTTAAATAACCAAACAAAATAAAAAAAATAAGAGCATATATCTTCCATGCTGAAGACATGGGTCCAATCCCGAAGAGTCAAACAAGTATATGTGGTGGGAAAAGATTTCTGAGACAGCTTTTGTGGGATGATGTACTCATTGTAATTATTCTAGCATAACAAGGGGCGTCATGTGTAATGAGCAGGGAACGGATTTATATGGACTAAAAATATATGAAATATGTAAATATATATGTAGTTATTTTTACCAAAATATGGAATTAAATATGGATTTTTACCAAAATATGGAATTAAATATGGACTTAAAATTATAAAAAAATGACTATGTACGTTAAATATTGGTACATTTTAATCAAACTAAACAAAAAATATAATGGACGTACCTTATCTTCCAATGTAGTTTCAACAAAACACAATTTTTATTGTCTGTTACCATAACAATAGGTTACAAACATTTCTTTCAAGTGCTGAAAAGTGAATCTTCTTCTATTGTCTCTGAGGATAGATTTATACTGACTAAAAGAGCGTTCGACGTCACAAGAAGTAACTGGTACATAATTCAATTTCACAATGTCTGCTGGGGATAAGTCCAAGTTAATCTTCACTGTTGATTCACCACTCATCACAGCAACAACCTTTTGTAGTTCTTCATATCCAGGGTTTTTTGAAAGTACAGTGTCCACCTTAGCTCTTACTGCATCTGCAACTTTACCTCTACCACGATTCAGTTGTTCCACAGTACTATTTATAATTTCAAAACTTTCAGATAGTGAAAGGTGCCTATTTTGGAGACTTTTGAGCGTTTTTATGATGCATGAAAATGTATGCTGAATGTGAGCTAAGTCATTCTTCACACTTATGTCACAGGTAACTGTTTTCGCAGTATCAATTGAGACTGCATCTTCAGAGTCCAATGCAAGGAGAACATTGTTAATAGAGTCTATATGTTCGGCATAATATTCAACTGCTTCTAGCCATGTACCCCATCTAGTTAAAATTGGCTTTGGTGGCAATGGAATTTCAGGGTACATTTCTTTCAACACGTTAACTCTACTGGGAGCTTTGAGAAATACTTTTTTCACTGATGAAATCAACAAATCTACTTTAGGGAAATTGTCTCTGACCACTTCTGCCACACGATGAAATGCATGCGCCACACAAGTAAAATGAGTCAATTTAGGATATACAACAGATAATGCTTGTCCAGCTTTGACCATATAAGGGGCAGCATCGCTAATAAAGAATAACACATTATCGTACATAATACCCTTTGGCCACAGGATACCCATAGCTTCGTTGAACAGTTTAACTATAGTTTTGTTATTGCACTTTTCTAGAACATCACAATGTAAAAGAATTCGTTCAGAATATTGTTCACTTAACAAACCGATAACTACATTACCAACAAGTCTACCTTCTTTGTCGGGAGTGTCATCAATGGAAACCCAAATTGAACTATCTTTAATTTCATCTCTTATCTTCTGTATTGTCTCATCGTAGATGGATGGAGCATACGTCTTCCTAAGTGTTGACTCATCCGGGATTGTATGTTGAGTATATTTTTCAAGGAATTCCCTGAAGACCTTATTCTTTAGTTTGTAGAGAGGAATATCAGCAGAGATGAGAGAACGGCACAGGTCGATGTTAAACTCAGATCTTACATTCGATGTTGTTGGTTGTGTTAAAAACAATTGTCTCTGCTTGGAATTTAGTTGTTTGTTGGCCTGATGTTTACTAGTTGTAATGTGTTGTTGCACCAGGAACTTTTGTGTAGATGATACTGCACACTGACACAAATTACAAAATAATATTTTATTGTCAGTTGATAAACCATCTTCTTTAAATTCTGAAATGTAACTTGTTAGTTTTGATTTTAAATTGACTGAATGACGTACTTTTGGCATATTTACCGTCTTTATAGTATGATTTACAAAACTGAACCTATGTGTACTCTGACTGGCATTTAACTGTTGAGCTGCACAACTGAAGTCTGTTAAAAATTTTAAATTAAATTAATACAGTTTTGTAACTTACTTTCCCATTGTTGATAGGACTGCTAATTTTCAAATAACTCTGATGTTAAAGGGATTACTGAACATGTGTTTAAATCTCTATTGTTGAAATGTATTTTTAAAAGTTAATGGAATTTTGTTTTGTTTTATTGTTAAACCTAATATAATATGGACTGTTTTATATGAAATATGGAAAATATATGGAAATTAAGGAAAATATGTACTAAACTCTAAAATATGGAAAAATATGGAAAATAAAAGTAGGATTTTTCAACCCTACACATTGTGAAACATAAAGATAATGCAAAATATAAATTATATTAGCTTTATAAGTAAATATGTATTTACATATAAATCCTTTCCCTGGTAATGAGGCATACATGATCTACATTTTCTGTGTATTATTTGCAGGTGGGGATCCGCTTGTGTTAATGACTGAAATGGAAAATGTGAGCATATGCAGGCTATGCTTTGCTGTGTATCGTAGGATTTATTTAAAGAGTTAAACAAACATTGAAAGAATACTTTTGGGTCTAATTGTGTAGTTCAATAAAGAAATTATAGTTAATTTTTTCACTTTGCTCTTTATTGAAGATGTTTTACACTTTTTCTTCACATACATGACTAACAAAATGCACATAAAATAAATATGATGAACCAGTACTCCTCATGAATAAAAATTAATATAATCTTTATAGCAGTTTCGTCTAACTGTGTGTTTTCACACACAGCAAAACTGAAATTGCGTTTCTGGGCATTGAAATGGCGTGGAACAAAGTGGACATAGTGTATCTGATTGAGCTCGCACAATGTGCGAATCTAGTGACCGGCATGATGGGCGAGTTTAACATAATGACAACGATCAGTGTTTTCCAAATCCTCCAGAAGAGAAGTGACCAACTCCTCCAGAACCTCCAAATCCATGCCCGAAACCGGCATCTCCTCCTCCGAAACCTCCTCCGAGACCGCCGCCGACACCAGCACCTCCAACGTTACCTGATGGAACCACTACCGGTACAGGCACACTCACGACAACTGGCTGAGGTACGGAGACAGGGACCGGTTGAGCCACCGGCACAGGTACGGGGTGAGGCACCGAAACAGGGACGGTTTGGGGTACAGGTACAGGTACGGGTTGAGGCACAGGGACAGGGACAGGTCGGTTCACGGTGACAGGATAGGGTCTGTTGACGGTAACAGGAACAGGCTGAAGGACTGGTACAGGGACAGGACGTGAAACTGGGACATGGAAAGGAACAGGAACTTGAACAGGGACGGGTCTGGTGATGGTGATAGGTACGGGTTGAGGTACGGGGACTGGAACTGTTTGAGTAATGGTGTTGACCTGCACACCACCGCCTCCAACACCACCCCCGAAACCTGCGGCGCCTCCACCGAATCCTGAAATTCCTCCGTAGCCATATCCTCCAGCACTAATTAGGCCTCCGTGTCCGGAACCGAATGAAATTCCCCCCGCGCTGCCAAGGCCCCCGTGCCCGCCTCCATAGCTCACAGAGCTGTAGCTGACTCCGCCGTGGCCGTGATCAACTCCGCCGGAGCCGTAGCCCAGTCCGCTGACTCCGCGCTTCTCGGTGACTTTCTCGGATTCGCCGTCGGATTTTACCGCAACGGCGTCGAGGGCAACGGCCAGGGCGCACATCTGAAAATGACGTCGAGTCCACTACAATGTTTCACAACAATGTAGATATTATCGGAAGAAGTTAACTGAGAAATTCAACGACTACTCTCCTGTAAAGTTTTTGCTTCTAGATGTGTTTTTGGACACTATCACAATAATAATAATAATAATAATAATAATAATAATAATAATAATAATAATAATAATAGTAAAGATTCTGGCTTCTGAGATCGCAATGTAACTGTAAACAAGTCTGCCTTCATGACCTGCTTTCCAGTCATTAATTTTCATTTTTAAATTACTTTATATCTCAGTCGAAATATATTAAGACCTTTGTTCTTTTGACGACACATCAAACAATTACTTAGCTTTAAATTTTACTAGGTAAGATGGCCTACCTGAGTCATTGTGCTTTAATTTTGGATATCATGTTTGCATTCCGATTTAAATAAGAAAGTTTTTCTGTGATTTTCTCCATTCTAATGAGAATGGAGTCACTCCAGATATTCTCCTCAAGATCCTATAGGCCTATATGAAAATTCTAAATGTTTTCTCAATTTGCTTATATTTTCACTAGGACTGAAAAAGACACGAACAATTAATAATTTTAAATATGCATATTTGAATTTCTATATAAAAGCTTGTCATTACTGCATCGTAATGGAGATTTGTTAATACTACGCTACTATTTTAAAGAATGCCACTTTGATCGTCATTGACTTGGAAGCTATTTGCCTTCCAGAAGTCTTGCACTACGCTCTGTTCATATGAGTTTAATATAGGCCTATTGACTTGTATTTTCAATTAAATGACTTCCTTCCACATTTCATGGACACTTAATAACTATAATTAGCGTTTTATTTTCATCTGGCATCATATTCCTTATTGCGTTAATTTTATACAAAGAATGAGACTTCTTTGCTTTGAGGTACTTGTATATTACGACTGGAACTGTGTTTTAAAGTCATTAACATTGCTAAATATCTTTCAATTCAAATTCATTTATAACAGAACATAAAAAATATATAAATTAGCTTGAACTTCTAAAGTTTCATCGTTTCACGTGGCAATGAACTTAGAGCATATGGTAATATTACTTTTTTAACGCTTAATTTAACCATTAGAACAAAAACATGTAACTCGAATTACAAAAACATTTATTTCATTCGATTTTATTGTGATATCTGTTTAATTAAAATTAATAAACTTTAAACAAATCACAATGATTTAATTGTTATCCTAGAGAGATAACAATTATCCTGAACTGTGATAGTCTGATTCGAATTATATTTATAAGGTAGAGGCGTCTGCAGGTTCAGACATTATCGTCGCCGATGATAGATGTATACGAAAATGATGATCAGCATAGTTGGATTTAGGCGTGAATAAAAATGGCTGATTAGTTTTCCCGACAGGTTTCTCATTCAAGGGCTAACTAATTTGCCGCCTTTAAGCATTGTTCTCCTTCGGTATGGTTTGAAACCATGAGCCCTGATTCTAATGCCAAGTGTAATAATCATTCGAGAACTGTAGACAGATTGTTACAACTTAGGCCTAAGGAAGTCACTCTTACAGGTAAATAAGTTTCTGAAACTATAGACGCTTCGAAATTTAGTGAAAAACGCTCTTGAATTGGACGGAAATACAAAAATTCTCTTCCTACTCACCAGGAGGATCTTCATGTTTGTATGCAGGTGGAGTGGTGCTGTCTGCTCCAAGGAGCGGAGTTTATATACTGCATCGCGGCATGCTTCATCGCCCGTCGTGGCTTTCACTGGGAGATTCCGCACTGTAATTGTTTCGATTTTAGTGTGATGTTAATAACTCCTCAATCCAAGGTCCGGTGGAGAAATTCTAAGTGCAACAGATGTGTTCACAATCGCTCACTTCTCTCTAACGACCACGATTTCCATGACTTGCATTCTTGAAGTACTTAGTAGGCCCACCATATCCGCTGAAATTCATATTATCTAATTCTTCCCTATTATGTACAGGAGATTCTTCCTTCAATGAATTTTTTAAAGCTTGGAGTTAGTGAAATGGAGTAACAGCGATAACAGAGCAAATACCTCCCTCACTACAGGGGATAATAAATTAAATTTAAGTGATCTCCGCTGAGGGAGATCCGACCCATCTGTGTTTGGTGCACGTGTATTCACAACCGACAAAATGTACTACTCTGCTGAATTTTATACATGACCTGTAACTTACAGGGTGCGAACGGAATCAGCAAATAATAAAAATCGTTGAAAATAGCGGATGGACAAGAAGAAGGAAAAAATGATGAAAAATTCCCCGAGTTCTAGGAGATCTCTAGCAGAACACTACTTTATGTACCCGTATTGCAGATATAAGTAGATGCGAAAAGTTTTTATTCAGGGCTAAAACGTACCAAAAGAGTACTAGATTTCCCACGAACATAAACAAATATATATGTACCACGAGTCATCAATTTGTTAATTAGGCCTAATACAAAATTGTATGTTTCAGAGATATGGAGAAAATAAATACTAGGCCTAAACCCTATAGTTTTTGTTCCTGTTTCCTCGATGTTTTAAAATTAATTTGCTGCTACACGGTAACATCAGAAATCAATTTTATTATACGGCTTCGAAAAAATAAAAAAAAGAAAGAAGTTATTTTTTAATTTTAAGTCACTCTCTGTAACATATTTCAAGATTTAATTGAAGGGAGAATAAAGAAGAAAATGAAAAATAAACAAGTGACGAAGAATGGAAGAGAAGAAAGAGACGAAAGCATAAACAAAAGTGATGTGTAAATATCTCCCTCCTATCTATCCGAATTATGTAGTTGGTATAAATCTTCATTGTGAATTTATTGAACGACTTGTAGGTATTATCAAGTATGCTATAAATATGTGTTTATTCGAGAATTTAAAAATCGGTTCTTGTGGCATAACAATAATTTCTCTTTATACCGTACTTAATTAGGATTGAATTTTCTAGCAGACACTGGAACTAGATAATAGCTACTAAAGTGAAAGATACAGTAAATTCCCTTCTTTTATTGTTGACATAAAAACTGCAGTCTAGTGTTGACCTGTCCAGATCTTTCCCAAAACAGGTAGCTGCATTCAAAGAAATAGTAACCGGGAGATATATGAGGCAAATAATGACACGTATGCCATTCTTGTTATATAACCTATTGGTTCAATTATGCCACATATTGCTCTAACTTCGAAATTTACTTTCAGTTTTGAAAGTAATTCATACATATCTCATAAACTCTGTCCGAAGGAACTTTATTGGAAACATAATTCTGTGATAATATCTGTGGAAAAACAATATTGAAAATAAAATATTTCGAAGAATCTATAAGCATATATAGGCCCATATTTACGTATGGGCAACATGGGCTCGGGCCCAGGGTGGAAAATTCTTAGGAGTGGCAAAATTATGAGAAAAAAACAAAGATAAACTTTAGATCATTTTCTACTTCGCAGTTAGCTGCTTTAGATAGTAATGTATGTTTTGTTACATGCCACGTTTTTACAATTTGACTGCTAAATGACTTAACCCTTTGCAGTACAATTTAATTTTTTATGTTTTTCTTAACATGGATCATAACAAAGCTTCGATAAATTTTTTTCAACATTTTAACTCTGCACACAATTTCAAAACATAGATAGCACCTCTATGTATACTCAAGACGTGGTTCCTTGGTGGAATATCTGTGTCATAAAGTTTATAAAGAAAGAAAACTGTGGTTCTTCTGAACAACCTCTGAGTTGGAATGGTGGAGAGGGGTCCATGGGCGTAGTACTATCAAAATACAGGGCTAGTCATAGTCATATAGGAGAAAATTAACATTGGAGAATTCGAGAAAAAAAAATCAAAATCTTTTCAATGAAGCTGATATTACAGCTGTACTCAAAATTGGAAAGTTAATATAGCTTATAGAAGAAATTTCACTAGAACCTTCCTTTGATTTGGAACTGAGAGGCCAACGGCCTATGGGCAGACCAAGACTTAGGTGGAAAGATCAGGTTTATCAAAATACAAAACAACTTTTGGAGGATCAACTATTGATGCAACTAGGGCTAGATCTCAATGGAGGCGTATTGAGTGTGAGGCCAGAAACCTGCTCAGGTTTAGAGAGCCATATAAGTAAGTAAATAAATATAAGTTTAGGTCTTGTCATTTTGCTTTATACAAGAGATATTTCAACAAGAAAACTGTTCAAGCTAAATTGCTGTCTACAGACAGACAGCACAAAATAAACCAAATTTTGGTACCATCAATGCTGAAAAGTTGGATATCCGTAAACATGTCTAAATAGTTTATTTCAACAAACAATATTTTCCTTTTATACTTTATACACTGAGAGAAAAGAAAAGAGAGGAAGCAAGAGATGGGTAAAACAGAAACAGAAATAACGGAAGTGAGAATTTCAGAGAAAGAAAACAGAAGGAAAATATATCGATGAAGGAATAAAAGAAGTGTAAAAAGAAAGAACAAATAGAAGAAGTACATGAAAAACCTATTTTAAAAGTGGCTAAAGAAGAAAGAATGATAACAGTAAGATAAAGATTGTACATCACCCATGTATATCTCATGAATAAGATACATTTTTACGATATGTTTGCACGACTCCGCATTCCATAGCAATTACAACGGATGCACGCGTCGCTGAGGTGCATTTTCTCGCCATGCACGTTGCCGTTGCGTTCACTAGCTCACCCCGCTTACTGTTACGCTAGGTCATGTAGTAGAAGAAATGTAGAAAGTTACTTAAGTATACAGCAACAATAACAATGGAAGACCAAGTAATTCCGCTCATCGTCCATGTCTCGACTTCAATTTAATCTGTTATGTTCATCCACGTCGACAGCATGTTTCTCGGCAACATTGTCAGTATCATGGAATAGAAGTTCCTGTTCCTGTTTCTACGGCATATGCAGTTAGACCACAGTCTAGTATATACAGTCACGAAGCTCAATACGTAGTAAATATGCATACATAGATAGTTGCTAACCACTAGGGTCGCTAATATCGCTTCATTACAGACAATGCGAAATAGTACTGGCACAGTCAATTGTTCCTAGCAACCTCACAACTCAAGCTTCGTGACTGTATATACTAGACTGTGGTTGGACTCTATTAGCAAGAGGACTATAATATGCTTAGTCCATCTCCCATTCATTGATGAAGTAATCCCTAAATATATTAAATGTTTCACATTTTCCAATATGTGCCCGGCGTAAGTCCATGTCTCATCCCTGCTATATACAGACTTGAAAGTATGCACCTTCATAAATATTACGCAGACAATTTAGATCACTTTCCATCTTATAAATTGCCTGCGGTGTAGCATGGGAGGTGCATCTATGCTTCAGAAAGATGGTAAAGATTAAAAAATAAATTTTGATAGTGGAAACGGAAGAAAACCTGCCGCAAAAAAGTTTTGTTTTCTACAATACATTCCATTTGAACTTGCAGAGATTTTAACTCTGATCTCCAGTGTGGAAAGCGGATGCTTGCGTCGGCTAAAGGTGCGGCTAAAAGTTATTAACTATAAATACATTGTCTCTATATGAACATCAGAAGTTTGTTACAAATTCTTCGTTTCTGGTAACAATTTTCAACTCCAGATCAGATTACAGAGTCTGGAGAGATAAGTAAGACATGGGCCATACAGCAACACAAGATTAATCTATGACGTCAGCCGGCCTGGAGGCCAAACTCAAAACAGTGGAGAAGTGAACAGCTGCAGTCAGTTGTGTGCATTGAGTGTTGCTGGACGGTGAGTACGCGCATTGCCATGAGAAAATATTACGACGAATATATTTTATGAACTGATGAATGAGATATAGGCCTATAGTATGTTGGTTGATGACTTCTTTCTTCAGGATCATTTTGTTCCCGTGTACTATTGCTTCACCTTGAACTTAGGCCTATTACTCGAGACTGAGTGTTCAACATATATTTTTCTTTAAGAAATTAAAGTAAATTTTGTTGTATTTTCGTTAACATTCATTAATAGAAACGAAAAAATTAAGTATTTGGAAAAACCAACATCAAATTTCAATAGTTACAGACGTTCCGATTACACTGAACAATAAGAATTTTGCTCCGACTTAAAACAATGTGTCCATTATGGTTTGGTGTGCGCTGAATCCGAAAATGCATCTCTTTTCCTCGCATCACGTAAGGGTTTTAAGATATACTATGATTTCACTTTTCGATAAGCGCTCCCCCAGGAAATATCTGGCGCGGACTGGAGGTTCTAAACCAAAACAAGAGCTAATGGATTTTATGAGTTTATGACTTATTTTCGGTTTCTTATGGTTGTTGGCATGTTCTTTTGTATTTCTAATAAATAAAGAGATATTGGTCCCTTCGATTCAGTAAATTTCATAACAGTTCAAAGTGAGGTCTAAGCAATGTACAAACAAGGGCGTGGTTTTCAATATTAAAAAAAATGTTTACCATTTCAGTGAAGGCAAATTAAAAGAGGGAATTTTTATCGGTCCATAAATTCACAAAGTTATGGCTGACTCTTTGTTTGAGGAAAAACTTACCGTTACAGAAAAAATAGCATGGCGCGCTTTCAAAGATGTTTGCTCAAATTTCCTTGGAAATTCTAGGGCCGGCAACTACATAGAATTTGTTGTGGAAACAATGTCAAGTGCATATGAGAAAATGCGGTGTAATATGTCTCTCAAAATATACTTTTTACATTCTCATTTGGATTTCTTTCCTTCTAACCTCGGAGCAGTAAGCGACGAGCATGGGGAAAGATTTCATCAAGAAATATCTGAAATGGAAAGGCGATATAAAAGATCGTCATCCAGCATGCTTGCAGACTATTGTTGGTTCCTTGTAAAATACAGTCCAGGTCTAGTTATAAACATAAGTCATCCAGAAAAATAATTTAAATGTAAGTTCAAATTCTGAGATTTTTCTCATTATACGCATGAAATATTTTTATTGAAGTTGTGTTTTAAATTATGTAACATACCAGTAGCAGTGAAAAAAAAAAAAATATATATATATATATATATATAATTATAGGTATTTTACGCATGACTGTAATGGAAGTTTCCTAGCAAGACAAATCGAAAATTAGTCGTATTATCTTTAAAACAGACAGACTAGTTTTTAGAAGTAATCCAGCATATTATTATTCTGGATGAGCTTCAGGATGTTCTATTTACAGGTGAGCTCCGTGTTGAAAAATCTCGAACGAAAACAAAGTCAAGGTATCGAAATAGGTGTGCAATCTTTGCAGTTAGAAGTAGAACCTAACGGCTTCTAAAATCTCGTTATATAAAAATTTAATTTAACGAACTAATTCTCCGCCGAAATTTCTCTGCGGATAGTACACGCGCGCTTCTCAACCAAGCGGTTCCATGGTTCGATTTTCGCCATGGATAGAGATTAATCTCCATTTCGCGGGATTGGGTGTTTGTCCATTGTCTTGTACTGTCCTGTGACGTCTCTGCAGTGGCTTACCACGCAGTCAAGAAGATCCAGCGTTGGTCCAGAGATATTCTCTCCAACACCACAACGACGTGTAAGCCGGTACAAAAGGCGGAAGTAAAACAAGATAAAGAATTAATTATCTGCTATCTGTTATATGCTAGATGCCTTTTTATTAATACTGCCTGATTAGACCTATTTACTAATCAACGAGAGTCAATTCATACTCCTAAGCCTTTCAGTTACTATCTGCAGTTAGTGTCACGAAAGTTTCTGTTTTTACGGAACGAAATTCTTACAATCTTGTATTTGAGAATGAAATAACATTTTCTGTGCCTCCGTAAGGGATCTGTAAACATGGCTCCTTTTCTTAATTCAATAATTTGACATTTCTTAGAACAAAAATGTCTATATTATTGTACTAGTCATATAGCTCGATATACGGAACTTGAGAGTACGTGTAAAACGTTCTAGATATGTATAAATAATGTACCACCTGTTTAGGACTTTCTATCTCGCACTTCCCTGAAGAGCTGAAGCATGACAATCTCTACTACCTGAACATGTCAGTGCAACATTTTTAATTTAAGATGTGAAGGCGGTAACATATTGCTTGCACAACTTCCTGTTTGCTACAGAGAACTTTAAACTTGACAAAATAAGCAAAACCTATGGTTGATTATATAGTTTTATCAAGTAGCCATTTTCTAAATTGGTTTACTTCACGACACTTTATCAACTGCAATTGTTATCTAGCGTCTCAATGAAATGAGTCCAGCCAAAAAGTTACCCAGCATTTGCTCTTAATGAGTTGAGAGAAAACCCCGAAAACACCTCAGCCGGGTAATTTTTCCCAACCAGGATTTGAACACAGGCTCGCTCTTTTCATAGTGACACGTGCTAAGTAACCATTTTATGTCAATGTTGTGTAATTTTTATTTTCCATAAATGTCATTATTAACCTCATGTCGCTGGAAAAAGTACTTTAATTTTCCAATCATTTAATGGGATAATGACTTTTTAAAGTCGTCTTGGTAGATCACAAACACTGCATTTTATGAAAATAAGCAAGCTTAACGAGAAAACCATTAGAGCCGAATCAAAATAAATGGTACTTATATGTTCAAATGAAGATTCATTAATAAAATTACTGTTGTGTTAAATCAGTGGTACTCACTAAAATTACTAGACAGCCCAATATATGAAACAGTATCTTCGGAGAGCCGCACCAAATTTCACAGTACTCCGACTTGGTAACACGCAGCCTTGTTACCAGACATCGAGATTTTGGACCCGATAGAATAAGTTTACTACGTCCGTACTATAGGCAGCTTTTTCATTGTGTTGGAGTCGGCAGAAGAAGAGACATGTGTACATGAAACCAAGTTCAGTCCAGTCTCCTGGTACTGTACAGTGACGTTCCAAAAAAAGGCAACTAATTTATCAAACATTAAAATAAAATGATTGTTAGAGGAGAAAAATTCTATAGGACCAAAAAATTAATCTTTACATAGATTAAAATAAAAAACCTATCATGAGAAATTTTCAAAATTAATTAATATGCATTTCCTTTCGGCTTCTGTCATAAGCACAAGTGCAATACTTACTCAACATACATAATAATTCTACACAACATACACAACTTATGAAGTACAATACATGCTACTGTTACAATGTAGCCTACTACAACACACATTCTGAAGGTCTCAAAACTAAACTTTCTTCGGTAGTCGGCAAGACAAAGTTTATATTGGGAGAAGCTCTGCTCTACATCACATGATATTTTTTTATTTATTTTTATTTTTTTATTTTTTTTAATTTTTTTTTTTAAATCCACCACCAACAGAAGCATGCTTCCAATTACAGGTGGCTTACACAGATGTATACACAAAATACATAATAAGAGAGAGAAAAAAACAACAACAAAACAAACAACACAAACAAAAGAAAGAAAATACATGATGGTAATAGATGCTAGAATATTATAATATTACAGTTAATATAGTGCCAAATGTCAATATAATGATGCAAAATTATTTAAAAAACTTGAGTAATGGATTTATTTTAGTAGGTTATTTTACGAAACTTTATCAACATCTTACGTGATTTATCGTCTGAATGAGATGAAGGTGATAATGCCAATGAAATGAGTCCGGGGTCTAGCACCGAAAGTTATCCAGCATTTGTTCATATTGGGTTGAGGGGGAAAAGCCCGGAAAAAACCTCAACCGGGAATCGAACCCGAGTCACCTGGTTTCGCGGCCAGACGCGGTAACCGTTACTCCACAGGTGTGGATGATGTAATGAATGCAAAACGAAAAAACACTAAGTCATTGAAATCTTTCTTCGCTACTCCAGCAGTGTCCGTAGACTTCTTTCCTGCTAGCATGTCTTTTATGTCACAGAATATCGCATATATTCTTAGACTAATCACATAGATAACCACATGCACAGATAAAAACTAGACTACTAGCTATCTTCTGTCCTCTCTTCTGATAAAGTGAACTAGGTGTACGGGACTGTTTTTATTGTCAGAACAGTACCTCCTCTCCCTGCCTTATGAGTATGACTGAGTGAATAAAGCACATGGGACGACAGGTAGGTCGCTACCATCACTGCCCCCACCCACTACAGTCCAGCTATCCAACTTGAAATCGCACTGTTTTCATCTATCGGGTCTAAAGTCTCTAAGCCTGCTTATTACCAAAGCTCGGAACTTGGGGACTTGTGTCTTGGAACGTGGCTAAGCGACCGGACTTCAATGTCAACAAACTCCCGCTTCCGGCACAGAGGTACTGTCAGGTCTGCTATAAAGGTGGTTCCTGGCCGGAACAACATATTGATAATATTATGGTAGCTTGAAACACGTAATTTTAAAGACTATATATATAAACATGCAAAATATATCAAATTTACAGTTCTGCTCTGTACATTTTATTACAGTATATGACTACATGGATTCGAAGATTTTCGAACCCATAACTTCTTCGTCTGTTAGTTAAACATGATTTGAAACGAAAGAAACTTATTTCCACGTCACATGAAGTGACGGGAGCAAACTTAAAATACTGAATGTTTTCACTGTCACTGTTTCCTGTTCGATTTTCAGCAGTTGCTAGCTGATCTCGTATCTGAGAAAGATAAGTATTCTAAATTTTTCTCGAAAATAGTTTTCAATTTCCATGTCACTGCAATGTCTTTCAATTAATGCCCGCGTCCAGTCTCTAGTTTAAGTGTGGCACAACTTACAAAATATAAACTCTTCATTCGAAGAAAATAATGTATCTCCTCAGAATTTCTCCACGAAAAATCTGTACCTAAAATTTAAGAAATATATTTTCAAACTTCTATAATACCCATTCGAATACCACGTATTTTCTCATTCCTCTAACAGACCGTTTACCTGTAATTCTATGAATGTAATTTGCTTCGACATGACACAGTTTCTTCGTCCGTCTTCCTGTCATTCGATGTGACACAACTGTCCCTGAGCACTTGCAGGGTGAGCTTTGTATACGTTGTACCTGTGACCTTACTCATGCGCACGACACACAAGTCCCCAAGTTCCGAGCTTTGCTTATTACATTTGTGGATACTGATTACTGTCACTGATTTTATATTAATAGTTAACTGTTTTATATTATTATTATTATCATTATAATTATTATTACATAATTTTAAGATAACTTACAGTTATGTACACCAGTGTTCCGCAACTTTTTTCTACTCGCGGCACACCCTAGACGGGCTTAGGCTCAACACGGCACACCAAAATGTTAATCCCCTCAAAAGCATATGATGTGACTCTCTTAATATAATTAGGCTACGTAATGTAATCAAATTTATTATTATTATTATTATTATTATTATTATTATTATTATTATTATTATTATTATTATTGTAAGCAGTCGTGTTCTGTGTTTGTAGAGACCTTTTAGTAAGAAGGTGTCCTTCCAACAAGTTACTAGCCTGGAGGAAGTAAGTCCAGTGGTGGGGTTGCCACCTATAGCCTCTGGACAGGCATAGGAGTACAGCATTTCCTCTGTACTACATGTAATGGTTATACCGCCATGAGTCGGTCCCCAGAGTCCCCGTTAGTTAATTAGCAGGTTGCACCACTAGCAGATGGGGTTGGGATTTGGGTAGGAGAGGTTATGGAATGCACGTCACTACGCCGTACAACTGTAACATGCAATGGTATGTTAATAACAGAGAAATAAATCCTCTTTGATAACCTACCACTGAGGGAAAATCGTCAGTACACACTGATAAAAGTTCGTTCAGGTAAATTTTGTATTTGTCAAAAAATGGTTTAACTGCTACAAAAAATCTATTCCCCGTGTCTGACCTGTCATGGAGTTGCCCAATTTCAAAACTCACTAACTCCAAAATTGTCAAAAATGAGATATCAATTCCATCTTGATCCTCATTTTCTCCCCTAAAAGAAGATGTAAATTTCGTGTATTAAAACTCATTAATTCCCTGTCAAATCATGCATATAAAAATAGTCACTGCAACGAAACTATCCAAATCCACAGTCTCTACTGTTCCAAAACTAACTAATTCGCTGGATTCTCAGTTGTTGTTCCTAAACTCTCCAACTCCATTACAATTGCCTGCCAATAAGAACATAATGACCACAAAACTAACTCCCTTCCAGTGCACATTTATGCTTTGAAATGCACTTACCATCTGGTATATTTTATGTACCGGAGAATCTCCTAAAGAATTGAGAGGAGGAGACCATTGTTCAAAAACAATGGAGGATAAAATGTTGAATGTCAAAAATTTCATTGAGTCCATAATGACCGTTAATTTACATTACTGCCGAGGCAATACTGTATCTTCCCAGCCACTTCTCAATAACACATCTTTGGAAAACTTACAATAACAGAGTTGAACCTGAAGAATCAAAAGTAAAATATGAATATTTTAGAAAAGTATTCGTTGAGGATTATAATGTTGGCTTTGGGTCTCCAGCAGCAGATCAATGTTCGACATGCATGGAATTAGAGGAAGAAATTAAGCCAGCAGTAGACCCACAAGAAAAAATTGCACTGCGATTGAATTTTGAAATTCATAAGAGATCAGAGACATTCTTTGAACTATTGAGAGAAGACAGTGACAATGCCATTACGTATTCTTTTGACTGCCAAAAGAATCTAATCTTTCCAAAGATGACAGATCAATCTGCCTATTTCCTGAGACTGTTTTATATAAACAACTTCACAATGTGTTTGGGCTCTTCGCACTCTCAACGGACAACTGAAAACACATTTATATATGCGTGGACAGAAATGGAAGGTCAAAAAGGATCCAGCTTCATGTATACGTCACAGACTGTCAAACACAGTCTACTCAGGCAATGTTGACACCATCAGATTATTTCCAGATGATGCAGATGGGCAGAACAAAAACACCATCGTAATCACTGTACTGCTGACAGAAGCACCAAAAAATATCAAAACTATTCTGTTGCACTTTCCTGTGCCTGGGCACTCCTACATACCCTCAGATAGTGTATTCGGTGTGGTCGAAAGAAAGGTGCGTAAAATTGAAAACATCATTCACCTTAATGAGTACATCGAAATCTTCAAGGAATCCGGGACAGTCACGAGAGTAGGGTTGGATTTTGAAGTCCATGACTGGAAGATAGCAACAGAGGTGGCAGTAAAGAAGCCCAGCAACTGGCATTTCCAATATTTTCCATGTAAAAGGTTTATATTCCAAAGAGGAAGAAACAATGTTGGTTTGGTGCAAGGGGAGGTGGCATACACAATAGATTTGGGCGTTCCTTGTTCAATAGCCAAGAAGGGCCAACGAGTTGGAAATTTCTCTCCACGGACAAAAGTAAATTCTGTTCCTTTAAATCCAAATAAACTGAAGGACTTTAAAAGCTATTAGAGAAGCACTATGGGGACCAGTGTATGATGCTTAATTCACTAAGATACTATGTAAATCTCTTCCACATGAATGCTCAGGATATTGGTATCCTTTCTGATGATGCTGATGATAATGTCCTTGACATGGAAAATGTTGAAGACGAACCTATGGGAGATAATGTTTTGATTGTTGAAAGTGATTATGTTATGTAAAAACTTAGGTCATAAATTCTGTGAAGTGCAAGTTCATAAAAATATAAGCAACACTTCTGTATTATATAATACTTAGTGTCTACATTATTTCTAACTATTTTTCCATACATGTTTTCAATAAATATGTGCAAAGTTTGATTCTGAAACGCAACTTTTCAAAATAATTTTGCAACAAAATTATCTAAATCCCAATAACCTTTTCCAAAACTCACCAAATCCTCATTCCTATTCCAAAACACTCCAACTCCATATTTTATCTTCATTTTTCTCAGTTTGTATTAAATATTGATCTACAATGCTTGTGGAAACTCAATGTTATGCTTCTCTGGAAGTATTAACACAAAAGCTGAAACTAAAAAGTCCATATTCTAAGCACAACAGTTTTTTGCTCCTCCTGAAAAACTTATGGTTTGTAAGTTGGTGAGTTTTGGAAATGAGCAACTCTAAATATTAGGTATTATAGTTAAAAATTCTTCCTTTATAATCGCTATCTTATTAGGGTATTTGACAAATAAAAGCAACTGAGAGGTGGAACCAATATCTGTGGTTGAACCCAGAACAAGGCTGAAATAGTCACATTCACGAATTTCATTGAGAGTACAAAGCAGCATGTCTCCCTACATTTCGTAACTCTCCTAACACAAGTAGAGTCAGAAAGTTGTAACCTTTGTACGTCACTTTTTATCTGTTTTGCACTTGGAAATTTAGAAAATAATGTGTCACATACGACTACACTCCTTAAAAATCTCTGCATCAGTAAACTGTTTCATTTTGCGTACTAAAATTTCTGCTACTTGATACGATGCTTTTGTTGTCAATTTATTTTCACTTACGGTAGCAAACACCATTTCTTGTTCAGACACTATTGACATTTAAAATTTTTTAAGTTAGTTTTTCTGCTTTCAATTTAGAATCTTTAGGATGCTTGCTGTCAAAATTTGAATGCACGGTATTATAATGCCTATTAAGATTAAAGTATTTCTGACCTTGAACTATGTCACGACATAATAAACACATGGCACTGCCTTCCTTTTTAGCAGGCATGAAGAAAAAATCATGCTCCCAACTATCTTGAAAACCTCTTCCAGTTTTCTTTTTTTTCTTTCGAAAAAAAACACCAGCCATTTTTAAACACTGCACTGCAATAAATTTACCACTATCAATTAACTGTTCAACTGAATAGGAGTATAACAGTAACAGAGAAATCAGTCGCTTTTTCATGGAAATTAAGAAAAATGTATATTTCATTTTGAAAGCTTCCGACGACAATGAACAAATTGAAACGGTCTGCCAAACAAACGTACACTTCATCAAACCCAATGAGGGTGAACATAGAAATGTAATACGTTGCATTGTTGAACACGTGCGCTACTGCACTGCACTGCTAGGAATGATACAGGAATATCCAAAGTTTGTGGAATTTTAATAAAGATATATTTATACGTAGAATTTAGATTTTAGAATTCGGATGTAAATGTAATGAAAGTTAAATTATTTCAGGACCCACAATAAATGTCCTCGAGAGCCGCATGCGACCCGCCGGCCGCGTAATGAGCACCGCTGAGTTAAATGGTTTCATTTCATGCGTAACTTATTATTCTCGGTTAAACTGACTTGCAGATACTGAATACTCGTATGATCAAACCCACTATTTTTTAATCAGAAATACTGAGTTCTGGTTATTTCCTTGGAGACCTTCAAATTTTCTGCAGCATCGCCATATTTTATTTAATGAGAAAGAGACTGAACAAGGAAGGGACTGTCAAGTCTTCACGTTCACATGGAAATTCCACATTTAGTTTAAAGCTAGATCTGGTTTATCATTTTATATAATCAGAAGGAAACTGACACCAACCGTAGTGTAACAAAAGAAGTTGCGCAAATTTGACATTGTATGGAGCCTACGGTCATAGGTTCGAGTCCGGTCTCGAACATGAATGGTTGCCTATTGTCAATGGTATGCCCTATGTTGTAACCGGCGTCGTTTTGAGCCGTCACTGGAATGCCGCCACGTCATTTTCTGTGTAGTGTGTCATGTTAATTTGTCTGAAGAAACGAAGAAACAGGAAGAGAAAAAATTAGCTCAATATGTTTTTAACCAGTCAGTACCACGTGGCAGCTCTAATTGAATGTAGTTAACTTATTGTCCATGGTCGCATCTTAAAATGAGATACAAGGAAGCTGATTCCAGTTGCTTGTTATGTAGTTCATGACAGAAGTAAACGATATAATTAAATGGTAGCACTATTGGAAATGTTGGTCCTGTGCCGTATCGTCATGGTTTTCTAAGGCAGTGATGTTCAACTGGGGGTATGCGTGCCCATGAAGGGTACGCGAAGACTTTTTAGGGTGTACGTAAAATTTAAAATAAGCATGTACTTTTAATGAATGACAACGCTAATGATTCGATTACAAATCCGTCACAGTCATCAGTTCACCGGAACTTCTCTTAAAATTGAAAGAAAGTCTACTAGAATTAATGTTCGTTGATAGTGCACTGACCATAAAATTCGAAAACTTGTCAATTTGTAACTTTTAACGCTATGCTCACAAAGAGTATGTGCAAGTTAGTGTTATGGCCATTTCACACCTTCTGTCATTTCCCTCTGCTTATTTGTGTGAGCAGGGTTTCTCTGCATTAACATCAATCAAAACGAAACTCAAAAATTGCTTGAATCCAGAATCACCTCTGATACTCGTACTCACGAAGATTCGACCAAGAATCGAGGAGCTGGAGTACAGAAAACATCAGGCATCTCATTAACAGCACAAAACCACTTAAGTTAATAATATAATAAGATAACTTTTCTTTTCTTTGATATCTGTAACGTTTTTTTTATCCATGTTGAATTTTCCGTACACTACTTTTAACACTTGAATATAAATAATTGATTAAATGGCGGTCTTACCCGTGTTAATTATGTAAGCATGTGCGGCTTACAGCTGTTTTGGTGCTACTTGACACTATCCTCAGAGCCTTCTGTGTCTCGGCGTCATCTCAACTTCGCTGCCTGTTGTGTGGGTGCGTTCGTGTGATGAAGAGTTGTGTCAAATAGTGTGTGTGTTCTGAAATTGATCTGTATGTTGAGTATTTGATTAGGGTGTGTTTTAGTGTGTCTGTATATTTCATATTGTTCTAGTGTGTTGAGTTTTTGGTTTTTGGGTTGTATGTGTAGGATTTCCATGTCTGTATTTATGTTATTGTATGTGTGGTTGGCATTAGTTATGTGTTCGGCATATATAGATGTATTGTGTCCTCTGGTTATTGCTTTAATATGTTCTTTGTATCGATTTTGGAATAATCTGCCTGTCTGTCCAGTGTAGAAACTGTCGCAACTATTGCATGTGAGCTTGTATAAGCCTGTGTGGTTGTATTTATTTGTTTGTGTGTTGAGATGTCTTTGTAGTGTGTTTTTTGTTCTGTATGCTATGTTGTATTTCTGTTTTCTGAATGAGGATGCGATCTTGTGTGTTTCTGTTTTCGTATGTTAGTGTGATGTATTTCTTGTGTTCTTGTGTTTGTGTTGTGTTTTTGTGTTTGTTGAGTTTTTGTTTTGTCTTACTTATGATGTCTATTATGTTTGGGTTGTAACAATTTTCTTGTGCTATGTAGTTTAACGTGTTTACTTCTTCATTATAGTGTTGTTGGCTCATGGGTGTGTTGAGTAATCTGTGTACCATTGTCCTAAATGCAGCATGTTTGTGTTGTGTGGGGTGATTAGATGTGTTGTGTTGTGTATGTGTGTGGTGGTGGTGGTGGTTTGTTTTCTGTATATTTTGAAAGTGTGTTTGTTGTCAACTTTTGTTATGGTGATGTCTAGGAAATTTTTGGAGTTATTGTTTTAAAGTTCCAATGTGTATTGGAGTTTTGGGTGTATTTTGTTTATGTATTGGTGTAGTTTGTGTATTTGTCGTTTGTTTCCTTTGTATAGTATGAATATGTCGTCTACATATCTGTGCCAGTACATTATGTTGTCTGCATACTTGTTGTGGTCATTGTTGAGTATGTATGTTTGTTCTATGTTGTGTAAAAATATCTCTGCTAGCATAGTAGATATGGGTGATCCCATTGGCAATTCTTCTGTCTGGGTGTAGTATTTGTTGTAGTAATACCGCACAATATGAAACAACAACTCAAACCCATCAAACGGCAGCACCTAAACTCAATGCACTACTCAAGATCCATAAAGAAAACATACCAATCAGACCTCTAATCAACTACAAACAGGCACCAGCATACAAACTAGCCACAAACATGGACAGAATCATCAGAAACAACATAAAATTCAGAAAACAGACAACAATAAAAAACACTATAGACCTAGTCAACAAAACAAAACAACAACACATTCACCACGGTGCAACACTAGCATCTTTCGATATCACTAAATTATACACTAACATTCCGATACAAGACACATTACAGATACTAAAATGCTCATAGACCACAATACACCACAAGAACACATCGAAGAAATCATCCAAATCACAGACATCATAACAAAGCAAAACTATTTCACACACAACAACAAATACTACACCCAAACAGAAGGATTGCCATTGGGATCACCCATATCTAGTATACTAGCAGAGATATTTTTACACAACATAGAACAAACATACATACTCAACAATGACCACAACAAATATGTAGACAACATAATGTACTGGCACAGATACGTAGACGACATACTCATACTATACAAAGGAAACAAACGACAAATACACAAACTACGCCAATACATAAACAAAATTCACCCAAAACTCCAACACACAAACAGCATCGAAACAGCTGTAAGCCGCACATGCTTACATAATTAACACGGTAAGATCGCCATTCATTCAATTATTTGTTTTTAATTATTTATTTAATAGCATAATTGTCTCTTTTACTGTTTAAAATTAGGTGATTTAATAGGCCAAACTAATAAATTGTTGAGTTTAATTAAGTTTAGATATAGTTAGGCTTATGTATCATAATTAGGAACATTAAATCCAGGCGTTTGAGATGGGCATGTATGGGAGAATCCAGAAATGCAAATACAGCATACCTGCACAAACAGCGCTCAACGAGCGCTGGCTCCTTCCGAGCGGGAGAGCTGTGTTTACCGCTCGCCGAATCGGAGAGGAAGATACGTCAGAATGACATGGACCTGCTATAGATAGAGGAGAGGGAAACGACCACTCAGCTATCTACTGGAGTGTAGTGCGTATTCTCAGTAACTGTTTCAAGTTGCTTACCTACTGCTACAGTACAGTATGGAGGAATCTAAAAGACGGAAAAGTAGTGATCAGGCAAATTCTTTCAATGTTACATGGGAAAATACTTATTTTTTCATAGCTGCTGGAGTAAATACTCAGTGCTTTATCCGCCACAACATTTTGAAAGGTAGAAAGAAACGTAACATAATGCGTCATTACGAGTCCAGACATAAAGATACTAAATATATTAATCTTCAACAATTTAAATATCTCTCTTCAGGGAAAAGGCCAGCTCAGTGTTGATATATTGAATAAATTACGGGATTTCAGTCGTAAACTTACACTTTTCGTAAGTCAGTTTCGGGAAGGTAATATGGCTCACTTTCGAACGGTAGAAACTGCTCGTGATGAAGCCATGTTAAACGATTACGTGCAAATATTAATTGAAATTGAAAATGAATTTAATTCTAGGTTCCAAGATCTTGTCTTAAGGTCCACACCTGTGGAGTAACGGTTAGCGCGTCTAGCCGCGAAACCAGCTGGCCCGGGTTCGATTCCCGGGTTAAGTTACCTGGTTGAGGTTTTTCCGGGGTTTTCCCTCAACTCAGTATGAGCAAATGCTGAGTAACTTTCGGTGTTGGACCCCGGACTCATTTCACCGGCATTATGACCTTCTTCTCATTCAGACGCTAAATGACATAAGCTGTTGACAAAGCGTCGTAAAATAACCTACTAAAAATCTTGTCTTAATTGGAAAGAAGTTTAAAGTTTTCATAATAAATTCTTCAACACCAGTTGAAACAATGCCATATAAGTTACAGGTGGGGCTGGTTGGTGCAGTTGATATAGCGCTGGCCTTCTTTGCCCGAGGTTGCGGGTTCGATTCCGGGCCAGGCCGATTGCATTTAAGTGTGCTCATATAACCTCGACAGTTGCGAGCGTCGTTAAATAAAACATAACATTTAACGATTTACAGCTCGGACTTATTGATCTTCAATGTGGCCTAAGGGCTAAAGATCGTTTGGATAATAATACTAGCCTGGTTGAGTTTTACATGACTAAACATTAGCAATAATATCCACGACTACACAGGCTGGCTGTGAAAATGATTGCTATGTTTGGCTCAACATTTATATTTGTGAGCAACTGTTTTCTGTAATCAAGTTTAATAAAGGCAAACATCGAACATCTGTAACTGATGTTTCATTACGATCAGTAGACTACTGTTCCTTTCAGCTGCCAACACCATAAAACTTCGTTTTGATGTACTGATAAGTAAAAATATAACAAAATGATATTGTACATTTGAGTATTATTTCTGTAAAATAAATATTTCTGTATTAATTAATAAGTCCAAGATAGTTTTGCAAACACTGAACGGGAATTCATTTCATAAAAACTCGTACTAGTGCTTCCCTTTTGTGTATATTTTGTACGAGATCACCCCTTCTTCCAGTCCACCCTATACTGAGCGCTGCTAATATCTGCACTCCTCTCATGAGCTGTGAGCCGGCTCGGAGAGCGGAAACCTTGTGCAGGCCTGATATACAGTGTTAGTTGGGGGACCGGAGGGAAAAAGACCTTTGTGAGGCCGAGGCGTAGATGGGAAGATAATATTAAAATGGATTTGAGGGAGGTGGGATGTGATTGTAGAAATTGGATTAATTTTGCTCAGGATAGGGACCGATGGCGGGCTTATGTCAGGGCGGCAATGAACCTCCGGGTTCCTTAAAAGCAGTAAGTAGGCCTAAGTAAGTAAGTACGTAAGTAAGTAAGTAAGTTATATTATGTATAATTTTAATTAATTTTAGGGGTACAAGCTTGAGTGAAAAAGTGTCTCTAAGGGTACGGAGAGGAAAAAGGTTGAATACCACTGTTCTAAGGCATCATGCCTAGGACTCGCGTTGCGGAACGTGCACTGGTTCGAATTCTAATGGACAAAAACTTCTCATAAAATTTCGGCGAGTGTATGGGACCAGTGCCCACCCAACATCGCGATGAATAATTGGAAATGCTACTCAAAACCACACGATTTTTACAGACGTGGAATCGAAAATCTCCAGCGTTGGCAGACTGTTGTAAATAGTGAAGGAGAATATATTGTTGATGATTAACTTATCTCGTATATATGATGTGTCTAATAAACATGAAAAAACGCTACGAACTTATGCACCAGCCTAATATTAAAATACTATATTACTCATAATACTGTTTCTATGACATACATTTTAAATAATTTTTTACATTCAATATCAAACACCCGAAAACAACTTTTCAAGCTCTTAAACATGTTTCTAATCGTACAATGTAACTTAATACAATAAAATAATGCTCACGTAATAACTGATTTCATTACAATTCATTACAGTAAGTTACAATATATTATTGTAGTGTACTGAACAAAAAAGTCTCCTATTATCACTTAAATATTATATCGAGAAAGCTTCTCTCTATGTCATATATTGTGGCTGGTGCATATCAGAAATAAAGGGTCTCGCAGATATTTACTCCCTCACATACACCTACTTTGAGAATCCAACGTAATATTTTGTAAACCGCATAAAATTGCACAGCCATATTCTTCTCCCAAATTTTTTCGGATTTCATTCTCGAACTTATAATAGCAGAACCTTCATTGAATTTTTTTTAACTAGGTACTTGGGCAACTAATCGAAGTATTTGACGGCTCCAGCAATGTTAAACTTTTAAACACATGTGAAAGATATTTCTTAAATTCTTCTGGTATTAGGGATTTTGCAATTTTGATTATGGAACTAATTTCGCTGTGTAAACGTATTTCATTGACAAATAGCGGTAAAGATGTATATGTTGCCCTCGGTGCACTATGGAAGACGAATTAGCACAGCATGATTAAATGAAACATTAGTAGAGTGCCGGTAGAGTAAACGGCATTACCCCGGAAAAAACTACTGCAGTCTTTGTCTACCAGGAATCCTATTTGAACCCGCTGGTTGGGTGTCATCAGCTTGGAAAGCCGACGATCTAGCAGTCTTTCGGCTAACGGCATTTAAAATAATCTGTAGCTACTACCAGCTTTCGTTAATATAATGCAATTTTTGTTTTCGTCTTCAAGGAGAGAAAAATATGCATTCTCTGGTGCCTTTTAATGATAAATGTTAGCAACCCTGCTACTGCTATACTTTGTGTAATTTCTTACGTCTGCAATTTCTTTCTTATTTTAATTCACATTTGCTACATATGGAACAGCGGCAACACCGTGCAAATTTGTCAGGTCTTGTTGACATTAATAACTATACACGAATGTTATTACAGTCGCGCTCAAACCTCCTGACGTTTCGCGAGCGCCACTAACATGCGAAAGCAACGTTGTCACAACTACACTCTCCGTCTCTGTATCTCAGCGGCAGTAGTTTTAAACTGTGGAGTGCGGCCCTTTACCTGAGATTGGTTTGATAGGAAGATGCAGAAGGCTTCTTAATAATAATAATAATAATAATAATAATAATAATAATAATAATAATAATAATAATAAATGTCATCAGATTGCATCGAATGAAATTAAAAGCCACAAAATATAGAAAATATTAGTTGAGTCAGACGTAAATAATCATACTCGTTGAGTTTATATCAGTTTCTGTAATAGTTTTACTTTTATTAGGGTTAATAAAGTTGTCGAATAACACAAAGGCGCAGTATGATAAAATAAACTGAATGATAGGCTTAATTTGAAATAGTAATTTTCTGTACAAATAAATTGACATGGCCCTAAATAGCATTATGTCCATGTTGTCAAATCATATTCTTGCAGAAATAGCGGTCATTATATGCCTGCACATTACATATTATATAACGCATTTATAAAATACCCCGTTTGTTGCGCTCAAGTCCCGAATAATACGCTACTTTTGTAGAATATTTTCGATGTAATTTTCAGCAATGAAACATTTTGGCCATTGAATGGAAATTTTTGCCGGTCAGCTTGTTATTTTTTAGTGCATTGAAGTGCCTGTGAGTGTGTTCACAATGAGTGTTACACGAAAAGCGCTTTCTGTGTCGGAAAAATTGAAAATTCTACGAAAGTACGATAAAAACAGTACTCTTAATCAGAAACAACTCTCTGATTCATTAGGAATTCCATCATCGACATTAAGGGCAACATTAAAAAAATCGCGACTTGATCACTGCAGCTGCGACGTCGCGTCGGGAGGATGTAAGCGCAGGAAAGTGAAGTGTGGTAAACACGCACACGGCAAACAACTATAAATGACTTTTTTTTTCGAAAGAATTAAGTACAGTACATATTGTAAATGTCTTTGACGTACAGTACAATAAAATGGAGTAAAACTGTTTAACCTTTCATGAATCACGTATTTCAATAAAGAAAAATGCTAATAGATACTGTATATAAGACAAAATTAGTATGCCCGCCTAATACACGGTCCTGGTTAATACGCGGTTTACATGCGGTCCCTTGAAAAGCGTCTTATCGGGGTTTTACTGTATTAATCCATATCCACGTGGGGTAGAAATGTGATTTTTGTTTCTGTGTGTTCAGGAAACCTTAAACATTCATCATAAATACATGCACGGTCTGCACAACATATCAATTTTCCGAGCGCACTTGTTATTCGATCTTGAGACTTTCTGAGCGGCGAGTATGCGGCGAGTCTGCGTGCCCATAGCACTGCCGCTATTGGCTATCGGCGGTAAGCGGATACACCTGCAAACGTCGAGGTTTGAGCGCGACTGTAGGTAAGAAATTAGATTTGTAAACATTATACACAATAAAAAAAAAGTAAAATCTGAATTTCTCCATGCATTTTAACCAGGTTCCAATATCCTTATGATTTGTTGAAAATATTCATCGTTGCAAAGTTAGTAGAATGGCTGAGATTGAAATAGGTGATAGATTGTAAATCTATTAAGGAGAATTGTTTCTGTTCTACTAGCATGATTCTCTGTATTCCTGGCATAGGTATATAGGGAGTATATTTGATTTGAAAATTAATTTTTGTATGGCGGAAATGCTACAAGGCCAACTCTTGAATGTACCACTGATGCATTACAAAGGAAAAGTATTGCTCACAAATTCTCCGACCTTGATGTCAACCAATGTAATGTTCTGCACATAGTCGACAGTCGCTCTGTTCATCACTCCTCACTCTATTGTGCTTCAGCGTGCTGAGATGACGCTGTCGGTCGACCGCTGCTGCTGCGGCTGCTCCCTGCGCACGGGCACCATCATCATCGGCGCCTACATTCTGGTGAGTCTCAGAAGTTATATAGCTATCTCAGTCTGCGGTGTTTCTTGACCTTTATTGCTCAATTATTTCATCGATAACATATAGCTATACTTTTATGTAGTTACACATTCTATTGCCGGGCGCGGTATATGCAAAGGCTAAGGTACGAACTTCGATACCAAGATCATGAATTTGAATCTCACTACGTGTTAAGTGTCCCACCTGAATCTCACTACGTGTTAAGTGTCCCACCTGAATCTCACTACGTGTTAAGTGTCCCACCATGCATCCGTCGAATTTATAGTGGAAGTAGAAAGTTCGACGCTACAAAGTAGAAGATAAAATACAGCAAGCAACTCACAAAATTAACAAAATCCATCTCGTTTCATAATCATGAATTCTTGCAGAATGGGTTACTACCTTTGATATATCGATAATAAAATTCCTGACATACTTTAATATAGGCCTACATTATTTTAAACATTTCTAAAGTGCTCTATGTAATTGCATATAATTTCATTTTTCGCACTAATCCTCTACTTATAAAATGTTGTATAGTTTTTAACAATAAACGATTCTATAAATAAACATTCCAGCTGGAATGCGACCAAAATTGCATGTAGGCTATATACAAGCAAATACATTGTCGAGACGTAATTTTGAATCGTAAGAACATTTCTTTAACTCAAAATGTTGTTCATTAGTGCATAGGCCGTACAACTAAGCTATGAATAAGTTGTAAGAATTTAAAATGAAATTCATTAACGTTCACGATTCAGTTATAGAAAAATGTCTTATTATGTGAAAAAAAAAAATTGAGTTTGAAGTATAGCCTAAACTTCTTGCGGTTAAAAGGACCAGGAAGCTGTAGAACTCCAAGAATAAAATAACTCTCAGATCATTTTAACAATCACGTTTGAAACGTAAATTTTAGTTACAATAAATGAATTGATTGTATAGTCATACTTTAACTATATTTTTCTCATTTCCTTGAGATTTAAAAAAAATAAGTAAATAAAAAATGAAAATTCCTATTGCTTATTTTCGAAAATGGAAAATTTCTTATCTGATTCAGTTCTATAACTTTTCGAAAATACACTGTCGGTACTTTAAGAATTTATCGTGAAGTTAACTTATATTAAAAATTTACCATTACTCTATAATTATTACATTACTCCATTGGTTCATCATTTACAGACATACTGATAATATAATATTAGGGCCTACAATATGTTTAAAATGATGTTCATCATCGACATCTGCCTAGAAAATTTTCTTTAACCCTCATAAGTTCCTCAGATGTGAATAAAGAAATAATTTCTCAACTGATATTTTCTTCAGTTTCTTTATTCTGTGAGGACTGTTCTTATACAGTTTGTCCTTTAAGTTTCCTCACAAATAAAAATCACACGGATTAAGATCAGGGTTACGAAGACGCCATAACCAGTGTTGATAAGTCTGTCTTAAAAAATCTCTGAAATAAGATTTAATAATTCTTAAGCAATTTGTATGCAGTAGCAGAATCCTGCTGAAAGAATGATTGCTGACATTCAATATCTGTTGTTCTTAAAAAGATGTTAATGTTTCTGCTCGATATCTTGCAGCTTTGATAATGACTTCATAAAATTGTAGGCTCTAGTCTGTATGCATTACAACTTCACCAATCTTTCCAATATGTAGTGGAACTTCATGCTCAAAATTCCGGCGTTCCAGTACCGTTGTTTTATGAAATGACGTGACCATATAATTCGCAGCACGCTTCATCATAAAATATCATTAACTCAAGATCCACTCGCTTATCAGCAACGCTCTGCAGCATCCAGTTACAAAATCGGATTCTACTCGCTTGATGTGCTATAGCAATTTGTAGACCACTGTGATTGTATAGGGTTTCATTATTAATCAGTTAGTGGCAATTCTTGTCGGGGATTTTGTGACGCCTGTTTCCCGAGCAAGACGACGGAGAGATTCTTTTTAGGGGGAATGTTTCAGGCGTTCACCAATTTCGTCTATTTACTTAATTTTACTTGAAAGTATCGGCACTTAGATTGTTGCCATTAAAACTCCTTCTTCACATAAATAACTTAATTACAAAAATGAATAACAATATATCTATAAATAAAACAATACGTACAGCACAATTTATAATAATATGAGAAATAAGAACGTAACGTTAGAGAAAAGTGGCTACTTAAATAGTCATGTTTCAATGAATTTGGTTTTAAATTCATCACCTATTCCCGAAAATAAATCGATATTAATCAAATATAATTTAATCTACTAAAAAATAGCATTTTAATTAGTGATGAACTCTTGTGACTGATTGTCTTCGATCTTGGGGTTTGGAAAAGTACAGTTTTGTGTGACATGACGACTGATACATAGTAAGGAAGTGACATAAAAATTTAAGTGAATCTATTTTATTTGTGACGACTTTTCTCATGAAGAGAATTGTATGTGCTGATCTCCTATGATGAAAGGATTGCATGTTGGACGTTGATGTTAGCAATGTTCTTGATGTCTAAATGAATCATGGAATTTTGTACAATTTAAAATGCAGACATATTAGGAATTTATTCTGAATAATTTCATGTACGTACTTGTTTTATTTTCATTTTTATTTTTTTTGAACTGAGTTCTAAATTATTTATGCTTATTCTAATTTACTATTGACCAAACTATTACATATAATAGAATAATGATTGATGGATTTGTAAACAATTTTTGAGTTCTTTATGAAAAACTCAAGTGATTTAGAAGCCGAATTAAGGGGACAATATAACCTACTGAAATTACTAACTTCCATGTTTTTAAAGCTAAATTCGAAAAACTTTTATCGCTGGTGTACTTGGTTAATAATAACACATGTACAAAATTTTATCTGTCTATGATAAGTGGTTTGTATTTTATTAATATCTTAATAGAATATTGTATCGCTTTATATAAAAAGTCCCTTGAGCTACAATTTACATTATTTTTAACTGATATTCACTTCTATGATTCTTTACATACATTGGAACAAACATTACTAGGTTATTGGTTTTTCTGTACCATGAATCGGTAAATTACTAGGAATTTTTTATGTTTATTGATATTTGTATTTTTTTAAATATTTTATAATAAAATATTCTAGTAATTTACTGACTAAAACCCTATAGTAAATTTTGATCCCATGTATATAAGGATCCATATAAATGAATATCAACTAAGAATAATGTAGGCTAAATTGTGACGCAAGGAACTTTTTATATAACGTGATTCGATATTTTAATAAAATATCAATCAAATGCAAACCTCTGAACATAGGCGGATGTAATTTTGTACATCTTTCATTATTAACCAGATATACCAGTTATCAAAATGTGATGAATCTATCTTCATAAGTATGGTAGTTACTTGTTTAACTATTGTGAACTCTTAAAAATATGGAACTTGGAAATTTCAGTACAGTGTCAGTCTCAACAATTGACGTTATACGAAATTTAAAATCTAACATGCTATCATATATTACGCCTAAATCCTTAATTTTTGCTACCGACTCTACACATCTGTACATCAGTCATGAAATAGTCTAATTTATGTCCCAAGATCCGGTTATTCTGACTTGGATTTTTCGTGATTTTCCCAAGCAAAGGCTGAGTTACTACCAGTGACGAAGAATAATGACCCGCTTCCTAGCCAATCATATTACCATTAATTATACTTCATAATATGCTACCGATTATTTACGACAGACCAACCATTTGTCTGATATATAATGTCATAAATGCTGAAAATACTGCCATCTACCGGAAAACAAAAGAGATACTTTTGTGGTAACTGCGTAAACTTAGAAACTTCAAATAAAATATTTTAACAACTGAGACAGAAATATGCGTTCCAACAATGTTCCTATATAATTCCCGTTATGTCATGTGATTGTTGATTCTCAATTACAGACATGTTCAGTGGTGATGACGGTGTTTGGATCGGTATGCCTGGCCGTGGTGTGTGAACTGTCTCACAGACAGGACTTCAACGTCACCCGGGAAGAAGATATTCCCGCGCAAGAAATCACGAGTGAGTAAATGAACACAAAGCAGATCATAATCATCATCATCATCATCATCATCTTCTTCTTCTTCTTCTTCTTCGCATTTTCTAGCCGCAACACCTGTTTTATCCTGGAATCTAGTCACTCTTTCATTTCTCTAGTTTACAGGGGGGACAGCATATTTGCGGCAGGACGGCTAATCAGGAGGATTATATCACAGCCAGTTTGCGTTGGTTTTGGAGGGGCCGATTGCGGTATATCGAAAAACATCTTTCAAGCCTGATAAACTGAAAGGGTGTCCGAAAAGTAACAGCACCACCGATATCGTAATGTTCGTTTAACGCAAAAAATACCACTTAAACTATCTTCTTTTCCAGACAGTCGTATTTTGTTTCATATTCCATCTAGGACAAAGTATTTTCCGTAAAATTCAGAAAAATAAGGTTCTTCGTAAGAAATACTTAAAGATTCCAAACTTGGCCATTGGCTTAAATATTTTTTTGGATTATGTTTCCTTCCATTTTCAGAAGTAGATGATGCTTTCGCAGAACTTATGTCAATCGTCTCCACTAATGACTTGGAGTTTGCAGACTATATGCTGAACACATATGTAGGTGGAGACTCCCTGTTTCCTCCTCCTCTCTGGGCGGCGGAACCATCTGATGGCTCACGAACAATAAATGGGCCTGAATCCTTTCATTCATTCTACAATATTAACAATTTTATTCGCCACATCCCAACATTTACAAGACCATCGATCTTCTACTGGAAATGCAAACACTTGCCCGCACCAAGATAAACTCTGTAAATTCCTGGGAACATAACATGAGGAAAAAAGTACGATCGACAAAATTAATTTCATCGTGTCTCTATGGGAGGAATATCAGAATGGAGATTTTGGACTCTTGCAGTATATTAAAGTGTTGGGGATGAAATGACATGCAACAAAGTTGTAGATTTTTATGAACATCAAACGAGGTGGCATCATTGTCACTTAAGTATAGCCATATTTTTAACCAAGCCGTGAAAATTGGGAATGAAAATGTGGCTATGTATTATAACAAGAATTTACATACCCCTAAGTCAGTCACCACGTATAGATGAGTCTTGCCGGAAACATGCCCTTGAAACTAGCAGAACTATTCTGCAAATGGGTTGCCTTTTTTGACGAAAAAAGATTACGTTTCTAGAAAATTATTGCAAACGTGCTTCCCCGGTTTACAGACCTTCCACCACAAAAAGTGACTTAAGCCGGCATTTCAATACACTTAACGTAACGTGAAAGGAGGAAAGAAAGAAACAAACCAACAAAGAAAGAAAGAAAATAATACTGAAGGAGAACAATTATAAAGGAATAATTCATGTAATTTATAGATTAGTTTTACTGTAACCTAAAGGCATTTAATCCGAGAAACTATGAAAACATCTGTTAAAGTTTCTTAAATATGTCAATGGTATTAGCATATTTTAATCGTAAATAAGTGAATTTCTACTCCATGGTGACACTAATTAGTACAGTGAACGTTTAATTAATTAACTTAAGGAAAAAGGGTAACCAGCAAACATTCTCATGGGGAGTAGATAAAAAAGTTAATTTTTTTCTTCCATCATGTAATAATGTCAGAACAAGTGCTTGTACAAATTTTGGCTATTCGAGCACACGAGGATCGTAAAAGAATAAGTTTTCCTGAAGCCGTTTACAGAGAGAAAATATAATTTCATTGGAAAGATTAATTGGAACAGACACAGTAATTGTTGAGCTATTTTTCAACAATTTTCCACCGGAAGTGAGAAATTTGTCATAACATGGGATCGACAGAGAAGTGCAGACGGCGACACACACTGGTTCCGATCCCAGGAGACAGACTTCTACGACACAGGGATATAATAGTTGATCCCACGGTATGACAAATGTCTCAATTCCGGTGGGGAATATGTTGAAAAATAGCTCAACAATTGCTGTATCTGGTACAATAAATCTTTCCATGAAATTGTTTTCTTTCTGTAAACGGCCCCGGGGAAACATATTTTTTACGGCCCTCGTAATTGCGCTCGAGTGGCCAAAATTTCTGTAAGCAGTTGTTTTGACATTATTAACATGGCTGAAGAAAGAAAGATTAACATTTTTATCTGCCCCCATGAGAATGTTTGCTTGTAAGCTATGAAAATAAGTATAATTTTAATTAACCCGCACTACCCAGGTCTATTAATTCTAGGTAGTTTTGTAGTGAATGTTTTTACCAAAGTCTATCATGTATTGTCGGAGAAAGATTCTGTGAAATAGTTTCTTGTTTTACATTTTGGCTCCCAATTTGACAATAAGTGTAAAAGATTCTTCTCTCTATAAGAGGAAACAAATTTACCTACAATGTGCACTTGATTTGCAATTGACAATAATAACAACACATTTCGCAGATGAAAAGGAGATGCTGATTTCTGCTATCGTGGTTGGTGCTGTGCAGACCATCGTGAATGTTCTTCTGCTCGTCGGTGTTAAAAAGGTAACTTTGATATTGTGAGAGTTTTAGAAATTATTTTGGGAAAAAAGCAGCAGCAGCAGGAGCAGTAGCAATAGCAGTAGCAGTAGCAGTAGTAGTAGTAGTGTTGGTAGTGGTGGTGATGCTGGTGGTGGAAGTGGTGGTGGTGGTGGTGGTAGTGATAGTGGTAGTGGTAGTTTTAGTGGTAGTGGTAGTAGAGATTGAGAGTATCTATGTAGCTTTGGAAAATTTTCTTAAATTGATCATTGATTTATACCTATATAGGGATATTAAGAGTATGTTAAACAAAAAATAACAAACCAGGATATAAAAAGTTGATTACTTCATGTTATATGCATTGGACAAATGATTTTGCATAATTTAAAATAGGGCCTATGTTACATTCGAGTTTTCTGAGAAAGACGGGAGGGATGATCATTTTACAATGAAGTTATTTCCTTGATGTCCCGCAGTCAACAGCTACCACACGCTCCAAATTTAATGCTGCACATCCGAGAATGCTGGTCGAAGTAGCCCGGCAGGAGAGTGTTTAGCCCAGCGGTGACCAAAGCGTGTGTCGTGATTACATCATGTAATCACAGGCATTCAAACGGGTACGAGGAGTTTCCTGTACATTGCTGTGTGTTTCATTCACGTACCAAAGGCAAGCAGTGGCAGTATCATGTCGCTGTATAAACTCTGTCTCTATAAGTAGTAAGAGGTGGTTTCGTGAAGAATGAGAAGGAGAACTTTTTTGTTGTTCTGTCGGACAAAATGTAATTTGTTTATTTTCCTCAACGGTTTAATTAGGACTATATAGAAACATTAATTGCCACGCTGAATAATTATTATTATTATTATTATTATTATTATTATTATTATTATTATTATTATTAGATTTTCTCACTAAAAAGATATAATTATTAGGTTTTATCTCAATTTTACTCTTCTTAATCTTTAGATGAGGGTAACAATTATTTATTAGTTATTCATTTAATAATAGACTAATATTGTAGAAAAACTGATTCAATATTATGTGCCAACGAAATGTTAAACGCCAGGAATTGACATGTCTTAAATCATAACTAGGAAGAGAAAGATAAGATAAATAAATGTAAGGAAGTCAGCTACCTGATGGGGCTTGAATATCTCGTGCTCTAAAGCCTTTTAATACAACATAATTTCTCAAAAGAGTAATGATTAAAATAACTGAAATAACTTGTCCATAGGAAGTTTTTAATTTTGAAAAAACTACGAATTTTTCGAGTAATTATCGAGACTATCGAGAGAAGAATTTAGAAAATTCCTTATTATATTGAAGAAGAAGGTTAAAAAAAGAAACAAGAAAAATCGTATACAATTCATTGGTTCCTGATGACATTACTGATACAGCAAAGCTTGAAATTTTTATCCGCAGGATTTATCAAGATGTTAGTACAGGAACCACCGCTTGTTGTAGTTTTCATGTCAAATACCTTTCCTCCGTTTCCTTACTTACTCCATATGCTGTCTGTTGCATGTAATCACTGCAGCTCGAGTTTTGGTCACCGCTGGAGCCTGTTTGGAAACCAACTTGAAAGCCGCTAAATTGCGTTTTTGTTCAGCAGTATATAATTCACGTTTACAACTCATATTTAGTGACCAAGCTGTAGTCCATTCTCGTTTTAACATTATACTGATTTGTGTTTATTCTACGCACAAGACACTGCACTGGAATTATGTGATCCCCTTATCACAAACTGTTCAACAAGCTGTAGTCCATCCTCGTTTTAACGTTATACTGATGTAACAGCTCACACAAGCATTTTATTGATTCTTAATTTTGAATTTTAATCACATAAGATTTTATAATTGTATTTTATAACTAATGTTGTAACTTGTTTAGCCTTATTAGTGTTATAAATATTAGATTGAATGCACATTCAAACTCCTATGTATTCTACTGCATAACGTCTGATGATGACTATGTAGAGTCGAATACGTTTAAACTTATTAAATAATGTGTACAAATAACTTTTAGTTATTTTGATTCAAAAATAAGCATAGACTGACTTTGTTTAATCCAATTTAATATAACTGCTTATCGGCTTCAACATGGTTTTTAAATTAAGGAAAGTAGTGGTCTAAGTCATTTGCAGAAAGTGGCATCTCTGTTGAAAGACCAGATGAACTCTGGGCTAAGTATTGGAATTTTACAAGGGCTTCTCTTTTTAAGTTTGTCACAGTTATATCCTGTAATGCTGAACGTTCATTTTCAACATACAGACATGCTGGAAAAAGACGTTTCTTTAAAAAAGAGAATCCGAAAAAAACTTATAGTTTATTGCCATTTAAACTATGATGAAAACAGTTATATTATCACAAGCGAAATTATTTGATATTATTATCAGAATTAAAAAAAAAATAAAACTATAGTTAGAAGTTATCTGATTTTCGCATTAAAATTGCACTGAAGCATTCCATACTCAGCTTAATTTTAAACGTTTTCTGCATACTTGAATGCATATTTGGGCAGATTTAATTCCTCGGTCTACTAATGATGCTTTATTCAGTTTAAAGGGAGAGGACGGTATTTTTTTTGGTAAAAATGAGTAAATTAAAAAAAAACTTTAACATTTTCTGTGATATGTGTAGAATACATTGCACAACATTTTGTGGGTATTTTTGCCTTTATCGGATGTTGAGACGCCATTTTTAAACTTCCTGCGCTCTGGATTTTTAACGCCCCCTTTGATTGCTGTTTCCGGTAATTTCATTTTTTTGGTACATTACCAGACAAAAATGGATATAATTTCTGAACTATTAAGATAAATGCATGCAATTTAGAACACACATTCTCTAGACTATTAGAAAACGTTTTGCTCTAACAGAATTTTGCTAATTAATTTCATTTGAATAATGTCTGTTTGCAAAGAAGGAAATAAAAAAGTGTTATTAAATTTTAATTGTTTATTTTACAAATGTAGTGACTAATATCAAAATTCTGTCAAAAACAATTTATAGAGCATGCTTTTACAAGTAAAATGTAAAAAAAAGAAAACTGTTTGAAATTATCTTTAAAAAGTCTTAGATATACCCTATCACTTTTAGTAAAATCTGCATTGGGTAATGTTTTTTTTCAAATCTGGGCCCGAAATTTTTTTTTCAAGATATTTATATTTGATTGAGTTGCTATAGCCATCAGCTCTCTACATACAAAAAAATTAATATTTTACACCAAATAGGAAAAAAATTAAAAAAAATATAGCGTCCTCTCCCCTTAAGTAACCGACAGATCTGAGGATATTTTGCAAAGTGGGGTAGAATGTTGGTAGGGGAAAATGGGAGTGTCTCGAGAAATGTATGTCTACAGGAGGAGAGGAGGTTGGTGCTGGTGTGGCTGGTGAGCTACGTGATCCTGTTCGCGCTGAGCTTGCTGGGACTGCTGACCAGCTTCTTCCAGATCCCCACCAATCCTAGCTACCAGATCGCCACAGTCATCAACATTGGTGAGTGCGTGCGCTTCCATTTCCTGATTATTAACGTCCGCTGCTCGCGTTTCGCCTGTTTCCGCTACAGTGACGTCGTGACCTTCCGAACGCCACGCGGCAATGTCATTCTCAATTATTGTTTTTGTCATTGTAAACATTTTTGGCATAGAATACTTTTTCAATGCTACCATATTTTACAGCATTAAATGTAATGAATGAATTATTTAGATTCTAGAGGAAGCTAATAAACTAGCAAGAAACCTTTGTAATCAAATTTAGTACACGTAATAGTACTCACTTTTTCCTAAAATATTATATTGAATGGAACTGAGTTAAGGTGCTTGCCTGCCGGTATGAAGTTGCGCTCGGGCGCGGGTTCGATCCCCGCTTGGACTGATTACCTCGTTGGGGATTTTCCGAGGTTTTTCCCAACCGTAAGGTGAATGCCAGGTAATCTATGGCGAATCCTCGGCCTCATCTCGCCAAATACCATCTCGCTATATAACCTCGTATTTGATACAGCGTCGTTAAATAACCAAATAAAAATGGAACTGATACCAAAGAATATATAAGCACAAAATGTCTTGGTTTGAATGGGATGTTCACTTGAACTGGAAAACATACATAGAATATTTTACTCCTGAACTGAGTTCTGCCTGTTATGCATTAACCCTGCGTTACTCATGTTATAAATATTCTCACCGTTGCTCAGGTGGGGTTTCACAAACCCCATTTTAAATAACTAATATATTTTTCCGTAAGTTTCAGAAATCAGATAAACGCAATTAAATATACTATTCTTAGTTCACTTAAACAATTTCTTAAGTGAACTCTTCTGGGTGTGATTGAAAAGTATACAGATGCACAGAGTACACACTAGCTCCATCTCTTAGATTTTCGTTGAAATATACGCACCGGGGTTTACCACACCCCACCTGAGTAATGCAGGGTTAAGATCCTTATCTTTTATTGGCGTATAAACACACTCAACATTACATACTTTGTATACAGTACTTTCGTGTTATAATGAAATGTGGATTAATATTCTGGAGCAACTCAACTAAAGCTAAATGAATGAATGAATGAATGAATGAATGAATGAATGAATGAATGAATGAATGAATGAATGTATGTATGTATATATTTAAGCAATTACCTTTTGGTGAGGCGGCACTTCACATTATCAGTATACAGGGCCGTCTCCCTATTTTACAACGCCGCTCGTACTAGTCATTTAGGTCATTACTTATTTTTAATTTATTATTGCAATTCTTCCACTAGTCTTTTCTTGTCCGTCATCAATTCTTCCACTGCTTTACTCCTAACCCATTATTATACCAAAAATACTACAACCCCCCCTCCTGTATGACACATTTCCCCTCACTCTACATCTCTATTTGAACTTTTCACTACTCACTTTTCCACATTGCTACTTTATTTTAGGTCTTAGTTTTCTTTTCTCAAGATTTATTTCCCCTCCACACCATTTCCTTGAGTCATTCTGTTTTTTCACCTTGTTTTCCCTTTTTCCTTCATCACTGCTCCCTGAACTATCTCCTACTTCAGTTACTCTACTTCTAGTCAGCCTCGATTTAGATCTTAGTTCCTTCACCCGACTAAAGCTAAATATATTTTGCTTCATAAAATAAAGCTATATGGATAGGCCTAATGACAGGTGTGCATCAAAATATAAACGTTTTTCGCTGTGACAAAAGTTTTTGTTCGAAACGAGTAGAAGATAGAAATTAATAAGTAATACAGGGTGTCCGAGAAGTCACGAAACATTTTTGGATTAAACCACTATAATGCATTTGAAAAGTGTAGAATCCAAGAGAATACACCGTAAGTACGTGAAATCAGTGCAGTTCGATATGACTGGCCTGCATGTCGACGCACAGCTGTCATCACTCTGCGGTGGATCTGAACATTTTCTGCAACATTGCTGGGGTAATGGTATTCACTGCTACCGCAATGCGTTCACGCAGATGTTGCAACTCCCTAATCTTGATCTTGTACACCTGACTCTTCATGTAATCCCATATAAAGAAGTTCAAGGATGTCAGATCAGGCGAGCGTGCTGACCAGAATTGTGATGAGTCCCTCCCAATCCAGCGTCTGAGGAACGTCTGGTCCAGGTAATCACGCACAATGTGCTAAACGAGCGATGGAGTGCCGTCTTGTTGGAATACTACCGTATCCAGACTGTCAGGAAACAATTGGGGCTCCAGGAATTGCTGGAAAATATCCAGTACAGATGAACAACGATCGAGAAAACGAGACTAACAGCGCCCGCAAAGCCGAAAAACGCACTGCAATGTTGTATTACGTCGCGTCCTTGACGTAAAGACTGGTTGTGAGTCTTCCGAGACTCGTTATTGATCATCTCCCGAAGTCCCGAAGTCAGCAGTTGTTTATACCTGACTGAACTTTTATCTACTTTGGCAACTGTTATATATGTATAAACAAACAAGTAGCCTATTTGAAACAGCTCTACCTTTCAGTGTATAATAATCCGTTCCCCAGTCTTTATTTAATTACTAGGCCCTTATTAAAAGGCTAGGAATTTTCTTTTCATATGTTTAAGATCAAGTGTGTAATCTCAAGTAAAAAGATATTAACGTTATGTTTTTATGTTTCTTAAAATGCAAATTTATTTGAGATTTTTTTTTATTACCATAGTTAATATCATATAATAGAACCAGAACATTTTGATAACTAATTGTAAGATACTGTTCTGTTTTATCTTTTTGTCTCATTTAAACATTTATGTTATTTATTTCAATTATATATGTTATTCAAAGTTACGAAATCTTTCCACTCCGATCAAATGCTATTTCGAGAATGACGAGCGAGACTCGAAGCGCAGCGAGAATGACGAGCCGAGACTCGAAAGACAAATGCAGCCAGGTACGTTGTTGAGGTGACTTTATTCAGCAAACATATATGGTCCGTAAATGCGCTGTTGAGTCAACTCCAACCACACGTTCACGTTTGGAGTGTTTCTTTTCCATTCCATGACCTTATGTGGCTGCTCATCAGCCTATATCTTGCTGTTGTGGCGTTTGATGTTACCACAGGTGTGGAACGTGGCCTCATCATTGCACAGCACGTGTTACAACAAACGTTCATTGTCCATTGCCTCAAGGAGATCGGTGCACATGGCCATGCGTGCCGCATAGTCCTCAGGTTCAAGATGATGAAGCACTTGGATGTGGTTGGCCCTTTTTTTAGTACGAAGCGTAAGGTTTGCTACAGAGTGGAGTTCGGGATGCCATGTTCCCGACTGAGACGACACGTGTCAACACATTTGAACTCTGCTCGATTGCATGTCGTATGGTCTCTGCAGTTTCCTGTGGCGTTCTTGGCCGTCCGGAACGTTTCCTTTGAAGTACACTCCCTGTTTGCCGGAACGTGTTCACCATAAGTCTGATGTTTGTTCGCGTTGGAGGTTTCTGGTAACGTTGGCGAAACCGTTCTTGGATCTCAGCAAAGGACAGCCCACTGATTCTCCAGGATACGACCGCTATTCATTGTGTGGTCAACAGATTACCTACAATTTAGAGAACAAAATTAACGTTTTCCAGGGAATGAATCGTGACTTCTGGGGCACTCTGTATATTCTACTTCAATTTATGGCTCTCTGCCAACGCTGGTCCTGATTCCACGTCTGAAGAAATCTGCTGGATTGAAGTTAAAGAAGTCGTAAACCATCTTCGTTATTAAAAGTGTTTCCCTTGAAAATTGTTGTATAGAGAACGGAAATCTTGACGCACCTAACACTATCTCGAACTGGGAATCTTGACGCACCTAACACTATCTCGAACTGGGAATCTTGACGCACCCAACACTATCTCGAACTGGGAATCTTGACGCACCTAACACTATCTCGAACTGGGAATCTTGGCGCACCTAACACTATCTCGAACTGGGAATCTTGGCCCATCTAACACTATCTCGAATTGGGAATCTTGGCGCACCTAACACTATCTCGAACTGGGAATCTTGGCCCATCTAACACTATCTCGAATTGGGAATCTTAGCGCACCTAACACTATTTCGAACTGGGAATCTTGGCGCATCTAACACTATCTCGAACTGGGAATTTGACGCATCTAACACTATCTCGAACTGGGAATCTAGGCGCATCTAACACTATTTCGAACTGGGAATCTTGGCGCATCTAACACTATCTCGAACTGGGAATCTTGGCGCGTCTAACACTATCTCGAACTGGGAATTTGACGCATCTAACACTATCCCGAACTGAGAATCTTGGCGCACCTAACACTATCTCGAATAGGAATCTTGGCGCACCTAACACTATCTCGAACTGGGAATCATCGCGCATCTGACACTATCTCGAACTGGGAATCTTGGCGTATCTAATACTATCTCGAATTGGGAATCTTAACGCACCTAACACTATCTCGAACTGAGAATCTAGGCGCATCTAACACTATCTCGAACTGGGAATCTTGGTGCACCCAAAACTATCTCGAACTGGGAATCTTAACGTTTCTAATACTATCTCGAACTGAGAATCTAGGCGCATCTAACACTATCTCGAACTGGGAATCTTGGTGCACCCAAAACTATCTCGAACTGGGAATCTTGGCGCACCTAACACTATCTCGAACTGGGAATCATCGCGCATCTGACACTATCTCGAACTGGGAATCTTGGCGTATCTAACACTATCTCGAATTGGGAATCTTAACGGACCTAACACTATCTCGAACTGAGAATCTAGGCGCATCTAACACTATCTCGAACTGGGAATCTTGGTGCACCCAAAACTATCTCGAACTGGGAATCTTGGCGCACCTAACACTATCTCGAACTGGGAATCATCGCGCATCTAACACTATCTCGAACTGGGAATCTTGGCGTATCTGACACTATCTCGAATTGGGAATCATCGCGCATCTAACACTATCTCAAACTGGGAATCTTGGCGCATCTAACACTATCTCGAACTGGGAATCTTGGCGCACCTAACACTATCTCGAACTGGGAATCATCGCGCATCTAACACTATCTTGAACTGGGAATCTTGGCGCATTTAACACTATCTCGAACTGGGAATCTTGGCGTATCTAACACTCTCGAACTGAGAATTTTGTGCGCATCTAATAGGCTTACTATCTCGAACTGGGAATCTTGGCGCATCTAACACTATCTCGAGCTGAGAATCTTTGCTCACCTAACTCTACCTCGAACTGAGAATCTTGGCGCATCTACCACTATCTCGAGCCGGAAGTCGTGGCGTACCCAACACCATGTCGGAGGTCAGCTGAGGTGACCATGTCGCATCTTGGTGCGTTCCAGAGGAACAGAATAATAAATTTATAGTAAAGAATTGAACAAAAAGGTTCAGCTTCCTTGTTGATGAAGCCGATATGTAGCTACCTGGAAAACGTAGGATGTCTCTACGACTAAGCAAAATTTTCGGGATAATCCGTTGATGAGCTTTTATAAAATTATGATTTTACAGAGATTAAGTCTAGATCCTTAAGAATAATTTATTTATGTGCACAAACGCTCACGAGAGTTAGTTATAGATTCTAGACTACCTATTACATTTTATAAGAAGCCGAAACCTCACTTTATTATGAACATCTATCATTGAACTTTAGCATGAACGAGAAATTACTTGAATAATTTGAAGGAAAAATTGTTCTGGGGCCGGGTATCGAACCCGGAACTTTGGCTGAGTGCGCCAACGCTCTACCGACTGAGCTATCCAGGAACTGTACCTAACATCGACTCAATTTTTCCCTTTGTATCCACATATCGACTGGACTGACAGGCCGTCAAAGACCCAACATTGAGTGCACACAAACTCTGTGTGACTTGAATTGTGGTTTTCTGGTAACGAACAGTGACATATATTATACAAATCTGGCTTTCAGGTATAGCTCCCTGTGAAGCTGAGAAATTACTTATTCGTCAGGAATATGAATATTCTAATAGGCCTATACGAGGTTCCTGCCTTTCCTTAACGTAATTGATGATTTACTGCACTCGTTACAGTTATGTAACCCTGACAAATGCAGACCACGTGTTGATATATTAGACTCACCTTAATGTAGATGCCTCGCTAATTCAGAACACAATTGTTAAAGTATATTGTTTATCATTCACTTATCCCCCAATTTCATGTAATTATCCTTACCCGTCACTGAATAACATAAAGTTGAGAATTTATAGTCCATGAGTTTGAACATGATAGTTCCTTAAATTGTAAGCATACTACAACCAAACTGAATAAATACATTTCCAAATATATGAGAAAAAATATATATAAATATTTAGGTATATATATACTTATATATCCATAATTATATAATATATGTATCAGTTGAATATGAATGTATTATTTGTGTTGACAGGGTTGTACATGTACTTCCTGCTCGTGGTGCGTAGTTATCATCGCAGTCTGAGTGCAGGGGTGATACACCAAAACATGACAATGGTTGTCGACGTCAAGAAGTGATGACAGGTACAAAATGGTATTAGGCCTATTCAATATTAATGCGTTTGTGTTCTTCGTGATGAGCTCTGTGTGTTCAAGTCTATTATCCGTAATATGTTTATATATTGTTAGGTATCCTAACCATTATTAACTCGTTAGTATATGTTTTAAGGTCTTCGGATATAGGTTTGAATACCACTTGGTATGTTTACCTGGTTGAGTTTTTTATGAGGTTATGTAAAGGGAATTTCAGGGAATTCATGGTGAATACTCGCCCTCATCTTGGTATCACCAATTCAATACCTTTAAGTATTTTTATGTTTCAAAGTGAATTACTCGTACATCATCCGTAATACGTTTATGTGTTCATATGTGTTCAAACCAAGTTATCTTATTCTTAATATACATTCATATTTCTATATGCCGAAGTCAATATCTCATCCGTAATACGTTTATATACTGCTAACTCACCCCGATTTCTTCACTCTTCATTTTAATTATTAGTGTGCATCTTTTCACAAGTGAGGAGAAAGCTCAGTGCTGTTCTCTGTAATGTTCGGTTTTTTTACTTGCCCAGTATTCAAAATCGTTTATTTCACTGGAAATGGAACCTTTTTCGTCTACAAGTACATTAGAGTTGTAAGTTATGATTTAGTCCTAATTTAATCAAAACATTCTCCGAATTCTTTGCCATCTGACAAATAAATTTGTTTCCTGCGTTTTGCATTTTGCCTTCAGAACCATTTAGCAGCTGGAAATAATCATTATTTTGTATAATTTCGCTTGGGCCTCTCTTATATTCTTTTCTTTTAAGATTTTTTTTTTATTATGCAGTAAGCATCCTGCAAATTCATAATTTTACTATATACGTCCAGTCCTTTAAAATATGTTATATCATAATTATATAGGATATATGAATTGGTTGACTTGTTCCAATGTTTTATTTTCTACTGAAGTGCTTATTTTAAGCGTATATTTAATTTTAGGTAACATTGCTTTGGTTTTATGTGCTCGTTTGTTTACATTATATTTTGCTTATTTAACTTCAAGCTCTGTAATATGAAAACATTATCAACAGTAATCTCACTAGAGGTTTTGATTTATCTAGAGAAAATCAAAACTCGAGTGGGATTTAATTGACTATTACACGATTAGAAGAAAGTATATAAAGATTAGAAGTAACAAAGTACTCCAATACAATAAAATATTAATTGACTTACGAAAATACAACTGTCTTCAAATGTATTATTGTACCATCTCAACATTACAAATATTACTCTAGATGCATGCTAGATGGCAGTAGTGAGTTATGATTACTAGCAATGCCTTCTCGTCGAGAAGTTATCGATCTATATCACGATAGCAGTGTTACTAGTCAAGAAGGCTTTGTTGATTCAGTTTCATTTTTATTAAAACATTCCCTTCAATTATCCGAATCCCAGTAATCAACGTCACTTGACACATGATTTTCAATAAATCTTAATATTAAACAATCTCTGATACGTGACTATCCATAATATCATATAGCGGAAGCTATAACATAACCTAAATAATATACACAAGTGTTAGTAAAGTTTTAATTGTATGTTTATGTATTTATTCATACTGCAATGGGTATATACCCGGTGGCAGTGGTAACTAATTACACTCAATAATGACAATAATAAACTTATTAATTAAAAATACAATTAATAATAATACTAATAATTAATACTAATAATAATAATAATAACAACAACAGGGAATATACTAAATTAAATGAAACGATCACTTAAAATAACATTTGAAATATTCTAATTTGTATCTTAAAACTAAGATCGAACTAAAACCCACGAGTATATGTTCATATCTGCACAAGTACCTTTCAACATTACACTCATTTCGCTGTCAACTCACTCACTGCACTGGAACTACGACACATTTCATTGATTCTATCCTGATTTCACTAACACTTCAAAAACATTTCACTGTTCAAATTCTTTGCACTGCCACTATAAACTATAAAGCTTCACTGACAGGAACACGTTTCACTTACACAGCACACTTCACTGGCACGACATACTTCTTCACTGATACAACACACTTCACTGACACAACATAATTCTTCACTGATACAACACTTCATTTACACCCTTTAAATACTGTGTATAATTACCGTCTATTAGTAAGGTCCTTAAGCCTATTTTTAAATACATTTTTGGTTGTTGGTAAAGCCTTTAGTAAGTCTGCAGGTAAAGCATTCCAGTCCCTGATAGTACGATTGAGAAAAGAAAACTTTCCAGTGTCCGTCCTCTGCCTTCTTTCCCTCAATTTATATGAGTGGTCGTTCCTTGAAGAGTAATTTGGCGGCTGCAACCTATTTTTTATTTCTCTCCAGGCAGGCTCACCTCTGTATGTTTTGAACAGTGCACATAATCTAATTCGCGTTCTCCTGTCCGTGAGTGTGTCCCATTTTAATGGTGAATTTTTCCGACAACACTTAAGAGCCCGTTTTTGAATCTTTTCCAGTGTCTTAATATGTTCTAATCTGTAAGGATCCCAACATGAAGCACCATATTCCATTACTGGACGTACTAGTGATTTATATGCAATCTATTTGGATTTATCAGAACCTTTTCTTAATACCCTCATCACAAAGTGTAACGCTCTCCATGCCTTTCCCGCTGTGTCTGTAACGTGTTCCCCCCAGCCGAGATCGCTGCTAAATGTTATTCCGAGGTATTTACATTTGTTAACTTCCGGAATGGTTTCATCCCCTAACGTATACGATGCGGCTATTTTATTTCTTTTCCTTGTAAAGTTGATGGCTTTGCTCTTTAGAGAATTTATTTTCATTTTGTTGGTTATTGCCCAATCGTTTATTCTATTGAGGTCATTCTGGAGAAGAATAGTATCTTCACGACTTTTTATTTCCCTGTATATCATACAATCATCCGCGAATAAGCGAACCCTAGACAAGATATTAACTGGCAGATCATTTACAAAAGCCAAGAACAGAAGAGGCCCCAAGACACTACCCTGCGGGACCCCGGAAGTAATTTCAATTGGGTTCGATAATTCCTCCTCTACCCGTACTCTCTGAGTGCGACAAGTTAAAAATTCCTTGATCCACTGGAGCACTCTGAAGTCAATCCCCGTTGATTGTAGTTTAACCAACAATATATCGTGTGGGACTATATCGAATGCGCGTGAAAAGTCAATAATCACTGCATCTACTTGGCTATTGGAATCTATTCCGTCTTCTAAATCCTGACATACCGTTACTAATTGACTCTCACATGAATAGCCCCCCCGAAGTCCATGCTGACAGTTATGTAACCAATTTGAATCATCCCAATGCTGCCTTAGTTAAGCTGAAATCAAGTGTTCCATCTGTTTGCAAACCACAGAGGTGAGGCTGACCGGTCTGTAATTTTTTTGTATCTGAGCGAGACCCTGACTTATAAATTGGTACCACTATTGCATCTTTCCAATCTCGCGGGACAGTACCATTGTTATTTGATATTTCAAATATACGCACTAGATAGGGAATCATGGCTTCCCCTCCCAATTTCAGTACGTCTCCGGCGATACCATCAGGTCCTACTGATTTATGAGTTTTCAATTTAGTGATCCTTCTCCTTATGTCCCTAGGCTTGATAGAAAACTGACCCGTATTTTCCACAGAAGCTAAGTGTGGTACTATTATCCTCATCCCAAAAACAGTGGCATAATAGGAATTTAATTTTTCTGCTTTTTCGCTGTCCTGTACGATAAATTGATTGCGGTAATTTTTTAGGGGGAGGCTCGAATAGTTTTCCTTGCGTCGTCTCTTCACATATTTATAAAATTCCCCCCACCCGTTTTGTTCACCTTTGAAAAGTTTATTTAGGTAATTTTCCTGCGCTATCTTCTTCGCATTAAGCAGTTCTTTCGATAGTTGTGTGAATTTTGTTTGTTTTGCAAGGCTTTCCTTGCCGACAATGATATAAAAAATAAACATGAATAATTTTAAAAGGAATAATTATTGAATGTACAATTTTCAAATTTGAATGTGGTTGGTGGTTCAATTGATGTTATATTGGAAGTGTGCGTAATAAGTGGAACTCGTTGATGTAGGCCTACATGGTGTATTCAACTTATTCAGGATTTCCGAATGGTGCTCTTCATTTATTTGTAAATAGGATTTCAGAAGATGCATTGGTATGACAGACCAGCGCAGTGTGAAATGTTGGCAAACAAAGAAACAAATACGATGAAAGAGTAACGGAACGGAGAAAAACTCTCTCCGGCGCCGGGATTTGAACCCGGGTTTTCAGCTCTACGTGCTGACGCTTTATCCACTAAGCCACACCGGATTCCACCCCGGCGTCGGAAGAACCGTCTCAGTTTTTAAGTTCCAACTCTTGGGTTGCTTATTCCGTCGGATCCCGGCCAAATAGTCACTCATTACGAGTGCACCTCAGCACATGTGTGGACTTCGGTCCTAGGTTCATAGATACCTATGACGTAGTGCAGAGGGCGGCCACTAGAGGGAACTCAAGAGTTGGAACTTACCGAGGTATTTACGATTCTTCCGACGCCGGGGTGGAATCCGGTGTGGCTTAGTGGATAAAGCGTCAGCACGTAGAGCTGAAAACCCGGGTTCAAATCCCGGCGCCGGAGAGAGTTTTTCTCCGTTCCATTACTCTTTCATCGTATGATGTCGCAGAATATCTGCATGGAAATATCATATGTACTTCGGTACATTATAATAATAAAGAAACAAATGCTAGGGACGCGATAAAATTAAACAAATGCTAGGGACGCGATAAAATTGTGCGATAAGCAGCCATGATTGGTTGAAAGACGTCCTTTCGTACCGTTTTATTGGTCGAAAGTAGTGTGACATAGTAAAAGTGTAATAGTCATAATAAATTACCTCCTACATGATTTAAAACTCTATAAGGCAGGATAAGAAAGCTTTAAGGAATGGTGTAACAAATTACATCAATTAAGGAAATTAACTAAGCAAGTTTTAGCCTTAAAAAGAGTCGATTTATGCATCATGACAGGCTTATTGACAAGGCATTGTACAGTACACACACAAGATAGAAATTCCAAGTAGAAACTTTGTGATCTAAAATAATAAACCACTTGGTATGAAATCTATAAATTCATGTATTAAGCCTTAGGAGATATCAGTTGATTCGTATCATAAATCTGCTATAAAGGATATTTTCAAAGGAACTACAAGATCCATAAACTGAATAAGACTTCAGCGTTGTTTGCTTAACAGCTTCCTTTTGGTGTTGAAGAAATAGGCGCAATAGGTCCTTTAGCGATGAAGTGCTACCCGCCTCTAGTTCCTTTCTATTTATAATTTCACTTTCTCTTTGTTTAGTAATCTTTGATAGAAATATGTGAAAGTGTCAAAAAAAATAGTTCAGTATTTCAGCGAATTTAGAGTTCCTATTTGGGGCTTCCCCATTCTCTATCATGCCAATTAAAGTAAACTTCAGTCAATAAAAATAGTCAGTCGATTAAAATATACAGAGTGAACCGTAAGCAATGTCAATAATTCTGGCGGGTGATTTCTTGAGTAAAATACTATTTTGCTGTATTTTGAATAATTTTACAGAAAAACGTGCATTTTAAAATACATGAATTATGAGGACTTGCAACGCTGAGCCCTACAACTAGCTGGGAGTTGTGTTGCTCTGAACAAAACATTCCACCTGGGTTGTTGAAGGTTAATACCATCATGCCATGCACATTGCATTTAAACTCGTAAGAAAAAATACAGATATACCGTTTAATTTTTGTGTTTAATCTGTGTTAGATAAGAGAGAATGAACACTGTTTGTTTCAAGTTAAACAAAATTTTGGAGGATTTAAAATAAACTCTGTAACATAATTTTAATTAAATGTTGAGAGAACACAGGCAATAAGATACGCTTCTTTCAAACTAAATGGATAACATTAAGAAATATTTCTACACTCCCATGTCAATTGAATATTGTAGAGATCCTGAACAGTAATGATGCATATTTCACGTTATAAAAATAAAAATTTTAAACATTTAAAACTCTAAAGGAAAAAATAAAAATACGAAATGCTTATTTCACGTTGAAGTAACGAACAAAATTAAAACAGTATTAGGCCTATTATGAAACAAGAGTATAATGTTATAGTTTATTACATGAGTAAATGTTATGAAATGAACGTAGTGAGTTTGATATCTTTTACGAATGTAATAGTTTTATAAAATAGAAATGAGTTTCATTCTCTATTTTATTGTACGACAGTATTATAAAAGAAAATTAATAAAGAAATAACATCAGATTTGTAATGATGTAAAATAATAAACCACTTTGATATCATGGTCTATGAAAAAAAGAGGTTGCTATGACAAATCTGATATTTTAAATATTACAGCGCTGGCAAATCTTTTCATAATGTTAACTTGTGGTACAAGTTATGCCTTAGAATTCATGACGTTTTAGTTGTCATGGTAATATTTTAGGCACTAGCACGATAATGTGGCATATTAAGCACGATTTTCACTAACGATAAAGACTGTTTATAATACTAATGTACAAACAATTTTATTTTCAAACTTTTCGACTTAATTTTAATTGCATATTCGGTGAACGCAGCCAATAAGAAAAGCTTATTTTACATTATACAAATGCAATTGATGATTTAAAAAATCTCCTTCTGTCATACTACGAGCATTTCCTTCAACCAGTTAGAAATAGTTACCTCCCACATTAATTTCTTAAAGTAGAAATCGGTTTCCTTGTCTCACCCATTCCTTACATAAACGAGGTAGCTTCACAGTGTTGTCACAGCGCAGCAAGGTTTAAAATTCCTTTGCGAAACGAAAACTTCCATTGGTTTGGATCAAATTTCTGCACATTTAAAGAACAAAACTGAAATTATTTAAGTCATCTATTATCATAATACACTGCTCTCTTAAACTGACTTAGCATAGCTTTCCCAAAATATGCTATGAAATGTTTCCTATAAAATAATTGTTTCTCTAGCAAAGAAGCACAAAGGAGCAAAATTGATTAAACTTCTTCTTTGTTTTAAATAACTCAAGGAATAACCCCTTGAAATTAATAACATTACTTACGGTTCATCCTGTATATCTCTGGCATTTTCAATGTGTACTACCGTATGAAGCACAGTTTATAACAAATCCCTTTCCTTCAAAAAAATAAATTCTGCTATGTTAGTACTTTCGCCAGTTTCTATTCTTGGTCGTGTGTTTCAGGATGGTTCTGGGTGGAGCATTTGCTGGAGCAGTGGCCATATTCGACACGTTTGGGATGGATAAATTTTTCCAGAAAAAGTTGTACTGTAAAACACTCTGTTCTAAGCAAACTATGTTCCTCCGTTTATTAGTAACATTCCACACATTCGCACCTGTTACATGCTTAGAGTAAACCAAAGCACGAGTGTTTAACACACGACACGACACTTATTTAAATATACTGCTTGAAGCATTATCATTTTATATTGGAAGAACTGACGTAATGGAGCGAGGACTGTCGACTGTCGACCCAGAAAGCCACTGCATTACTTATGTTGTATGAGGTATGCAAACTGACAGCATGGATGCCAGTACATACCTTATTACTGAGATTGAGTGTGGTCTTTTCATGGGATACATGCCGTTTATTTTACCCTATACAACTGTATCAGAATTCATTTTTAGTGCCATTTAAAGTTGCAGATATGTTTTTCTCTGTATCTTCGATGTTTTCTTAAGATATCTGCAACAATGAAAACAGGAAAAAAGTGGCAGCTAATAAGATGTGTCAAGTATAAGAAATGCGTTTACGATCTGTAATTTCTTTGTAGGCCAAGATGTACTTTTTTCGTGATTTCTGCAAATATTTCGGACTGTATTCGCCTGTTTCACAAATCCTTATAGCACTTCCCCGTAATACATCTAAAGCCTGGTCCACAATAAAACGGGAAAGGAAACGACAACGGGAACGAGAACGGAAATATTGTTAAATTAAATGTATTTAAATTCGCAATTAATTTTCACATCCCCGTTTCCGAGCTCCGGTAGGCTTCTCGTTAATTGTGAATGCTCACATTTAAATACATTTAATTTAACAATATTTCCATTCTTGTTCTCATTGTCGTTTCCGTTCCCGGTTTATTGTGGACCAGCCTTAAGGTAGACTGCGATCTTGAAGTACAGATTTTTGAAGACATATTTAAAGAACCAGTGCCGCTGTTGCAATTTTGTAGACTTTGTCAGACTTCGTATTTTGAGCTCGAGAATCATCTCTGCTTATTACTCGCACAAAGAATATACTGTACCTGATAGTGATGGCAGCATAGTTACAGTCACTGTAAAGGATAGCTAGCCTATACATTTTGTAAGAGTGAGCTCAGAAATTGCTTAGTATTCTTTAGAAATTATAATTTGGGATCTCTGTTAATTAATAAGACACGATTTTTACTTAAAAGTTTTGAGGTGAATTCTACGAAAAAAATTCGTTAACTGATTAATTGTGTTGTGTACAGTGTACTGAAATAAATGTTCGCATCAACCTTGCAACTAACCAGTTCATCAAATCAGCTATTTCTCAGAGAACATTGTTCTTGAAAAAGATAAACATTAGGACGGTTTAAAGTTTTGAAAGCCATACTGTGAAATATAACACTAACGGTAGCTATTCTACTTTACTTGATCTGTTGATGGGCTCTTATATAAAAAATACATACATACATACATACATACATACATACATGCATACATGCATACATGCATACATGCATACATGCATACATACATACATACATACATACATACATTACATATATACAATTAAACGTTGTACTGTTAATTATGAACGCTTTCTCTGATACAGCTGTTTAACATTGGTATAAGAATGGAATTATGAAACAGAGAATACAGCTGTTTAACATTGGTATAAGAATGGAATTATGAAACAGAGAATATGAGGGATTTGAAAGATGGCGTTCCTAGTCTATTTAATATTGCAAAATATTTTAATCGAAAGAAGAATAACACATATATCGAGAATTATTGAAATGCATCTAGACGTCTTATTGAGCGAGATGTGGTTTGTTCCGAAAAAAATATGATAGATTTTGTTATATATAGCGCGTTTCTAACATTTTGATCCTCAATCGAAGTTATGTGAAGCCTTGAACATAACATTGCATTCAGTCTTGACCCTTGAATTAGCCCTCATTGACTGAGAGTGCGCTACAGGGAGGCAATGAATGTGGTAAACTACTGTTGTGTCTGACACAATCCAGTCCTTATGAATTTTGTTTATTATAGTTTCATAATTTTAGCAAGTGTTAGTAGGTGAGTCATATGGCTACCATTTAAAATGTGATCAATAGGAGTCCATCAATAGGATTAACATACTTGAATATATGACAGAAAAGTACTTTAAGATTCTCGTATTATGACATTTAAATTTGTATTATGACACACAACTATATGCCCTCGAGCAGTCTTAAAACGTTTAAAGCATTTACAGAAATAACATCAGGAAGACTGGCTGAAGAGATAGACTGCTATTAAATATTTCGAGAAGTGAAGGCTAGTCAATTCCTGGAAAAAAAAGAGGGAAGGTTGAATATTTATGATATGCGTAATATCATGTATATTAGTTGTAGCTCAGCTAAGAATATTGTGTGAAATAAAAATATGTGTATTATATTTAACAGGCATTATTTAATTTTAACAACGGATTGTCTCATTTTGGGTTGTGACCATTCCTGCTTTGACTTGTTCCCTTGTAAGGATTTACTCAAACAGAAGAATATGCTGATATTTATCTTATTTTATTTTAAGGAACTCCCAAGTCAAAAAGCAAAAGAAATTAATTTTGACGTACAGAATTTGGATTTGGTTACAGACAGGTGAAAATACTTTTGCCGTCACTGCAAAAAATGTAATAGGTAGTAGCGCCATAAAGCTTGAATAATACCAGCAAGTACTCCTTAACTTTACTGATTTGCAGAGGAATGGATGTACTCCTATATGCTCCATTTACGGTACCAGGTTACGAAAGGATCGATTGTAATGTAAACGAACATTTCTTTGTGGATTGCTACCTCAACGCAGCAGCATTGAGACGTAAAGTTTCCAATAAAAAGGTACGCATATTTAATTAATTCTCAAGTTGCGAACAATATTCTATCAGCTTGTTCAAAGCTGAACTCAATTGAGTAGTGCTTAATGATACAGTATAATTTATACGAAAGATTCCATTACATAATTTCATGTAATTTTAAAATAACTGAATTAAAACACATCTTTTACAACTCACACTCCATTAAAAGATAACATTTGAAAGAAGTAAAATTAAGTTAATAACAAGAAAAGAAAAACTTAAATATGGCATAATAAATGTTATTTCTATTAACAAGCTTCACTAAATTTTTTAATATATTGTTCCAAGAGTCCACCATTTGCGTACTTACAACCTTCACACCTCTTTGTTCACATATATCGGACTCTAGAAAGCATTTCCATTTTATCCTATATTTCCTCAGCGACTTAAAAATACGTTCTTGGAGAGTTTCACGATTTTCTGTTTATATACCCCCAAAATATTAAAATCCACAGACTGAAGTCCGGCGATCTAGCAGGTCATCTGATCGGTCTATAGCCTGCACCTGTCAGAAAAACTATGACGTAATACGCTGTGGTTACCATAATATAAAAACGACATGGTTCTTCTACTTCTTAGGGAGACGTTTTCCAGCAAACTTGGAAGTGTGTCTTGCAGAAATACAAGGTAACTGCTCCTGTGAGCGCTGAGGAGGAATGTAGGGGCCAAATATACAATCACTGACGATTCCTGCCCATATGTTTACGCATATCTTTGCTGAAAATGATGTTGAATGTTATAAATAAAATTTTCTTCGGCCCACGTATTGGAATTGTGGAAATTGATAATGTCATATTTTGTGGAAGTAGCTTCGTCGGTTCCCAAAATTTATTTGCGTAAAATCTTGGCCCTACTGCAGGAACCAGAGGGAAGAAACTAGACTAGGAACGTGGTCTGCTTTTGAGACACATCGACCCACTGGATATGGTACGGTCACAATAATTTATTGTTCTTCTAAAATCCTGAGGACAGTCCAATGGAATATGTCAATCATACGAGGCATTCCAGGACTACTGTGCCGCTAGAGTCTCCATTCACAAGATTTAAAATTTGTTCCTCAGCTTCCGCTCTGTTCCTTAGTCGCTGTCCTTCGTATTAGACTTTACGCTTCAAGTTTCCAAAATCCTAGGCACTGTTAACACGAAGATTCTGAGACTTGGTGGCCGTGTGTCAGGAAAACTTTGCTGGTTTAGCCGGATAACTACAGTATATCGGCATTTTGAGCTATTTCACTGCAAATTAATAATGTGTCTACATAATCATGATTTGAAATTTGTTACTATCTCGTCGTATTCAAACTATCTTCAGGAAGGTGTGGCACTAAATTATTCTAGAATTCATCAATAGCACGTAAGTACGTACCTAACAGTTTCTATTAAGTTAGGGCAGTTGTTAGTTCTGTTGTAAACAAACTAAACATGGCTATAGCGCTGTTGGCTTCCCACAGCCATGACGAGTAAAATGTTTAATTCAATTCCAGACAATTAATCGAAACCTTTACTTTTTATGATTAAATTACTATTAAAACATGATCACAAATAGCTTACACTACACTACTGGCTACTCTACAAAAAATCTCGTATCTTTAAACGATATCATGAAATTCGCAAAGAAACAAAATGTTATAGGCTGCATTTTATTCGTTACAATTCTAGGAATCATATATAAAAAGCAATTAAATATGTTCACTTTATGATTTTATTTATTAATGAACATTTGATTGTGTGATTTTGATTTATTTTTCGTAAAATTTGTGCCAGTATTCGCAGTTTAGTCGGTATGTCAGCTCCGCCATACTGAGTTAAGATTAGCTATCACTTTCCAACTTTGTTGAACTCTTATTAATTTTCTCCATTTCTAATCCTACTTTATGAACCACCATATTCATTTTTGTGGTCTATAACATCAACCTAGGCACCGGCGTAGCTCGGTCAGCTAAGGTGCTTGCCTGCCGATTGGAGTTGCGCTCGAACACGGATTCGATTCCCGCTTGGGCTAATTACCTGGTTGGGTTTTTTTCTGAGGTTCTCCCCAACCGTAAGGCAAATGTCAGATAATTTGTGGCGAATCCTTGGTCTCATTTTGTCAAATATCACTTCGATATCACCAATTTAATCGACGCTAAAATAACCTCGTGGTTTATATAGCGTCGTTAAACAACCATGAGTAAAAAATGTCAATCTAGGTTTTTTACATGTAAACATACATTCTTTTGGTGTTGTAGATGATTTAATCAAATATGTCCCTTGATAAGTCATGTCACATCAATCTACTGTCTGTAAATGTTAACGGTCCCTTAGTTTTTGTTTTTACATTATAAATATTTCTCTGTATATTTTTTTTCAGCACATTTCTTCTTTTTCATTTATGCATATTTCAATTGCTCCGTTCTCAGAACTTTTTGATATCCCAAGAGTAGGCCCTGGACTGATGGAACTTTAGCTGTTCCTTGTTTGATTTGAAGCGATAACATTAATTAGTATAAAAATTCAAGGTAAACGTCGCTTCCATTGACGCCACTTTCCTATTGAACAGTTTTATTCAGTGCACGATCTCTGAATTAGTAATAGGTAGTCAATTCATTTTCCTTATCTAGCCTAGAAAGAATTTCCCCGTAACTGTGTGGAATTGCGTGATGCACTTCTGTTTCACGCGATGTCGCAATGTGTCGCTTGGAATATAGGGCGATCTAATCTTCATGCAAACTTTTGTGTTTTATACTGTGTGACTAAATGCATTACAGAGCCTATACTTAGCTTTTCTGGGTAAATAGTACAAACTATACTATACAATTTTGTTGATTATATTGTGTATACTATTTTACTCTAGCACCAAGAGTCGTAAGTTTTCCTAAGACTACTGCACTATAAAAAAAGTTTGCTAGTTGGTCTCGCGAGAATATGTTAGACGCAGCTGATTACCTTTGGTACTGAGCTGGAAATTATCATTATGAATGGTGAATTATAGAGGAAACGGAAGTACTTCAGGTAAGCCTATTCCAACGCAGCTTTTGTCTCGAATCTCCAGAGTTACTAATGTTCTAGTGTTTAGTATATTAACTAATAAACGTTTTGTTGTACGAAATATGTGGTCTCATGAAAATATTCTTGAATTAACGAACGTTTAATAAATGATCGCCTTAATTTTTTTTCCTACTCATTAAAGTGTGTCTTCGCATAATTTCTGGCCTTTGAATAATTTCTGTAAACAGCATTTTTGCTCCGTTATCTCTCCACTGAAGGCCATAGTAAAGGCCTGGGCGTAAATAACTCGATTGAGGCACTGCAGACCACCCTTTAATTACTCACTCCACTTCCCCGGCTGAAGTAGTAAAGTTTTGGTGCGGCACAAGCAGGCAGCAAGGTCAGTGATGGGTTGCATCAGGCGGGCATCATAGCTTTTACGAACTTTCGGCTCTCGCTGGTCGCCTAAAATACACCACTGATGCACAGAGCCTTATTGAGCGTTTATTTATAAGGCGGTGTAAGCAAAAAGACATGAGCAAGAGTTTTTCCTTCCCCTTCACTTCCCCTCTTATGCTCTTATTTCACTGTCTGTTACTACGATATCACTGAAAATATAACTGAGTGTCTATGTAGCCGCGTCTGTGACATGGGCCAGCAAGCTGATTTTCCATCCATGCGGTTCGGATTTGATCTCCGCCCTGACCACGATGAAATTTGTGGTGGACAAAGCAGATCGTAGAGTTCTTCTCGGGGTACTCCTGTTTCCCTTTAATTCCACCAACCCCCATATTTTATAGCTCAAAACAGACTGGGTGAAATCTTAGGGGTAGTGCAGGTCTCCGATGCTGATGCAGAATTTAGGAGCATAGGGTTTCGGGCCCTATGATTTGTTAGATATACCTGTCTGGAGAAGGGACCTGGTTCTGTCAAGACTGAGAAAAGATGTCCGCCAGTCAGCATCGGAATCAAAGAATGCTACTCATCGGACATGTACAATCATCTCATACATGACGTACAATGCGCTAACGAGTGCCTAAGCTCCGTTTCTGGAATCTGTAGAGTATTGGATACGAAACAAGTCCTTTGCGTAAGTGGTGAGTGGAGGGAGTCAGTCCAATGCCCGCTCTGGGAGAAAGCATTGCTTGAAGACAAGACGCGCATCTTACCCCTTAACAGTCGTGAGCCGATGCAGCCTGCAACACACTCCCGCACTAATTGTCTCTGCCCATTCGCTTGTCATCGGCTCCACCCAAATGCGTCGATTTACTCTCAGATTTCAGAAATTGAGTATAGGTGTTTGCCGCTAGCGCGTTGGTCTTCCATTCAAGTTCGATCCCCGGACAGGTCGTAATGAAGTTTGTGGTGGGCAAAACTGACGTTGCGGAGAGCTTTTCTCTAGGTACTCCCGTTTTCTCTTTCAGTTTACCAACACTTTCTACCTTCCTCTCATTTCATCTATCATCTGCAATAGTTAAAAGTAAGCTGGAGTAAAGTCTTGGGGGTAGTAGAGGAATTTGTGGTGCTGATGTAGGAAGAGCTTGGGGCTCCGGTTCAAAGGGTTTATTAGGCTACTCGTCTGGGAATGGGAGCTAGCTCTAGCAGAGCTGAGACAGGATGGCCCACTTGTCAGCATCAGCTTCACAAATGCCACTCTGGCAACCTTTCGGACTTGAACAGTCATTGCATAGGGCGCACAATGGGCCAAAAAAAACCTCAGTGCAAGGACCCGTTCCGAGTTCGAAAAGTCAAGCTAAGACTAGACGCTTGGAGCCAAGCCATGTGAAGTGAAGGTAATTGGGACATTCTACACTAATCCTATTGCATGTCTCTAGTAAGCAGGTGTGCCCACTTAAGTTACATTCTACAAAAAGGTAACCGAATGTGATTAAAGTTACGTTGTATTCTTATACAGGGAGATTCATAAGTCATTGTACAAACTTCGTGGATGTAATGTAAAGGTAAAAACGAACAAACAATAGCACTTTTTCTGAATTTTCTTTATTTCAGAATTATGACGCATAATGTATTAAAAACATGTGCCAGTATGGTGGACAATCAGTTAATCGGACCGCATGTTCTATCACCGCGACTGACTGGCCGAGTGTACCGACAGTTTTTGGAACATGAATTGAGTAGTCTGCTTCATGAAGATGTCCCACTTGCTACACGAACCACCTCATGGTTTATGCACGATGTTGCCCCTGCACATTTCAGTTATGAGGCAAGGGCGTATCTCAAGGTCGCATATCCCAATAAGCGGATAGGTCGTGCAGGACCAGCTGCTTGGCCAGCCAGATCACCAGACCTTAACCCCTTGGACTTCTACCTTCGGAGCCGTCTCAAAGCGCTCGTTTATGGTACTGAAATTTCGAACGTAGTAGAACTACAGCAGCGAATTGAAAATGGCTTTAAAACTGTGAGGAATGAGTTAAACGTTGTCTATAACATTCTAAGAGCAGTGCGACGACGATCACGTCACTGTCTTCACCTTCATGGACATCACTTTGAACATGTTTTGGGTAAATAGACTTACGTTGTTTGTGTTGAATTTGTGATTCCTTTGTTTAGTTGAACTCTGGGAAGAATTAATTTTGTTTTGTTGTGTTACACTTGTGATTCCTACTGTGCTGCATAACTCTGAAATAAACCAATTTCAGAAAAAGTGCTATGTAACATTTTACTCTTATTTTTACCTCTACATCACACCCACGAAGTTTGTACAGTGACTTATGAATCATCCTGTATTTTAAAATAAAGTGAAGTTCACCTTATGGGATGCAACATGTCACTGAAATTACACTTTCTTGACAGCCACCAGAACTTCTTTCCAAAAAAACCTTGGTGCTGTAAGCGATGAACACGGGGAGAGGTTTCATCAAGAAATATCTAAATATTGAAATATCGAAAAGTGCTTCAGTGGAAGGTGGAATGCAAGTATGCTGGATTGCTGGTCGCTAATCAGAGAGATTGCAGAAGCTGTCTACAAACGTAAAAAAAAAAAAACAAAAAAATACATTTTAATTTGTGAATTTTGGCCACACAAAGGTTGCTTTATGTGCTAGTATAACAAATGTGTGTAAATAAGTGAAGGGCATGTACCATAAAAATGGTATGTGTTAGAAAATTGTGGTTTTCAGAAATGAACTCAGCACCTCTCATTTAGTTAAAAAATAGGCCTACATAGTTTCATCTAAAGGACAGAAACAAAGTTTAAATGTGTTGTCCAGTGTTATGTGTGTGATTTCCTGTATTCACTTTGAAACCAACTTCATACCATAACTAATCAGAAAATCAGGATTCATCGAACCGGGACTTCCTCTCCAGTGTATGGACAATCTGTCGTACTATTACGAAACGGAAACATAAAAAATGGTCATTTTCTGTCCTTCCGGTTGTTATGCATGCTTATATACGATTGACAAACCAGTCGCTTACATTTGTAAAGCAATATAACAATTCAGTGCAATTAATTTTATGCTTGAGGTTCCTGTTTTTTTGTTGCTTTTTTTTTTTTTTGATCATCACACATATGAGAAACTAGATACATACAGTCAAAGAGCCTACCACTACACATGGAAAACCCATAAAGTTGTGTTGTCTTTATTTCTACTTTGGTTTTGTTTCGAGGATGTATCGCATTTTTCACACGAGAAATTACCTGTGATAGCGTGTCCTGGTGCCATTAAGACTTTCAGTTTTACTCGCTAAATGAAGGCAGATCATATGACATTTTTGAGGGAAAATGTATTTTTAGGACAGATTTACTCGAGTATTTTGTTTTTTTCCTTTTTTCATATCACCATTTCTCCGTAGCAGCTACATAATTTCATGGCCTCTCGAAGTCAAAGACAGTATCGAACCTGTGTAGTGAGACTAGCAATGGTTTATTGATTCGACTTACCTGTTATTTCGTTTGGAACTTACAGACCAAAAGCGGACAATTACAATTAACATAAGTGACTACCACCAGTATCACGCACGCCATTTAAAATGACATGAATTTTCATCAATAGTAGGCCTACTTCGTTTCAGAAGAAAATTACACAGAGTAACAAAATTGTATCGACTTTTTTTTTGTATTGACCTACCTGTTCCTTGACGTTAATGGCTTAATTTCGCAATGCTAACCACGAATAAAGCATTGCTTCTCCTTTAAACCAATCCCACAGGATGATAATTATTTCCACTAAGAAGTTAACAGCTACAGGCGTAGCTAGATTATAACTTGTGATTCGAGGCTGTACTTGGGCATAGGTTCGAGTCCCACTTGTATTGATTACCTAGTTATTGAATATTATACTAATTTTGTTCAGTGAACATAACGGCGGTGTTTAGAAACTGGTATTAAGGAATATCTTTAAAAATATTGTCATATGATCAAAATCAAGAACATGTTTATGTTTAGAAGGTGTAGTTTTTCTGGAAACAATTCCTTGTTACCCAAAGTTATGTACAGTACAACATGTGTCTCGCTGCAGAAGTACTATTTTCGTAGCTTAAGGTAGGGTGTCTTACATTACTTTCTTATACACAAGCGTTATAAACAGTTCTTATCGTTAATAAAAATCGTTCATGATATGCCACATTATTGTACCAGTGCCGTGAAATATTACCATGCTAAATAAAACACCATGATTTCTATTATGGCAGCATAACTTGACCATAAAGTTAATATTATGAAACGACTTGCGGTACAAGAATATTTTAATAGTATACCACTGTTGTCATGGCAACCCCTTTTTTCATAGACTATGATACCCACCGTCTGCTCGAACGCATCCATGCATCCGATAGCTGCTTATACTGCCTGTTCATTCAGTGGTCAAACATGTAACATGAATACGAAAAAATTGTCGCTAGATGGCACCTATTAACGGCCACTGAAGTCGCTTGTGGATATAGGTCTTATGCTTTATGTTTGTATTATGTGATTAAAATATTTCTGTTTCTCAACTCCAATAGCTTCGTTAATCCATATTATTCTTTGCTCTTGAAACAAGAGGAAATACAACTAGATATGCATAAACAAAATTTAAAATATGAAAGCCAATAAATTGTTGACTTACAAAAGCCCCTATGTGACAGAATTAAACACAATTTTCAAATTAAAATTGCAAATTAACTATTAGTAGAACATTTTATGGAACTTGTAAGGTTAATTAATAATTTTTGTTCTTAATAAACTGCCGGAGACCATGATCCGTTCTCATGCTACCAGTTTCTGGTGTTTACAAAAACTATATGAACTTTTCAGATAGGAACATTTGCAACTAACTAATTCAATAAAAAAATGAACTAGTGACCCAGAAACTTACAGCCTTCAGGAATTTCAGAGGAAGGAGTATCTCTAAACAAGAAAACCAGAAAACGTTTTCTGTGTGGAACTTCCCTACATTACTAAGTACAGGTTTCACGAATTTATCCACAAGAGTTTCTAACAAAAGTTTCTGATGATTATTCATAACACACTTCAATATGTCACGCAGGCACAAAGTAAGTAGAACAATGTTTTTTCTATTCAGAGTGTTTCAAAAATCCCATTACTCCCCACTTAACTGTGTACTATATGCTTTTTCTTGTTTCAGTTGACATTGGTTCGCGAAAAAAAATAGCCGATGAATCTAATTACACCCTGGAGCAACGAATCATCATGAGTACCTGGGCTCATGAACGACCTCACACTGAGAAAACATGGACAGAGATCCAAAATGATTTCAACATTAGATTTAACCGACAATCTTACTTTGGGAGAAGGAGCTGTTTCGAACTGGTTCCATGAAAGACAGACCGCGCTCTGGAAGACCAATAACAAGAACAGATACGTGTGAACTATTATTATAATTAATGCTATGGTGTATTTAATTTCATTTCACTTATTGTATTCCATAGATCTTACATTAGCAATGAAGCTTTAAGATGTGGAACAAGTCAAAGTTTTGCAAGATTACAATTACAATTTTTACAATTTTCTGGCGAGATGTGGTGGGATAAGGTGAGCCCGAGGATTTGTCAACAGATTACCTGGCATTTGCCTCATGTTTGGGGAAAACCTCGGAAAAAACAACCAGGTAGGCCTAATCAGACCAAATGGGGATGAAGTGAAGTAAGGCCGAGGACTCGCCATAAACTACCCGGCATCAGTCCCACGGCTGGGGAAAACGTCGGAAGAAACCAACCAATCAGACCAAACGGGGGATCCAAACCAAGCCCGAGCGCAGCTCCCGATCAGCAGGCCAGCCAGTCTGCCAACTGAGCTACATTTGACACTAATGATAAACATTAATGCTATTATAGATGATATGAAAGTGAAACCTTTTGGGGTTATGTAAGTAAACGTAGATAATATCTTAATTTAGATCTTAATTTCTATAATTTTCCAAGTACTGGCTATACAGTATATTTGTACTACTAAAAGCTACAAAATTTACGTAACATAAAAATATTGTTATTAAATTAATTACTTTTATAGAAATTAATCAAGTGGTGTGAGTCTTTTTCAGATATTTAATTATGGTGCAGTGTAGATATTTATATGTGTGATTCTCTCATTTTCCTGGGTAATAGTGCAGTACTTTAGGAGAGACATTAGTAATTGAGTCCTGCTTCCTATTTTAGCTGCGTCTTTAAACTATATCAAAATTAATTTCATATTCCTTTGGTGTAATCGATTACATTTGTGATCGCTGCCAAGCATACCATTTTGTTGCAAGGAGAATAGCAGGCCATTTCACTTCTTGCTACCATGATGAGTTAGTTTATTTCCCACAACCAGCAACGAATGAAACACTGAAAAAGCTAATGATTCACGATGAACAATTTTATTTAGGACGCACATAAGATTATATAACTCTGCTATAGCATTCGCTTCATTTTTCGTATCTCAAAAATAGATTCCCCACAAAAACCAATACTGTTGAAAATATAAGGGACAGTACATAAATAACTTACATCTCTCATTTTCTGCCAATAATAATTCATTATGAGTTTAAGGCCAATTTTACGTCATTGATCCAACATTAACGTCTTGCGTGGCCAAAATTATGTCCAACAACAATCTTTGTGCTATTTCCCACAAAAATGCAAGGCAAATATTGGTAAATGAAGAAAACGTTCGATCTGTAGATTTAAGTTTCGTTGATTATATTGGGTTAGATCAACGACGATACAATAAACCTACTGCAGAAGAAATTGCTAGTGTTTTTGGCTCCGAAGATGGTAAGCCACCACAATACCGTCATGTTGCGCATGGCAGACAAGAGGGGCCAAATTAAGCCCTTACTATGAACATGGCATATCCCCTCCTCTTCCCTTCTGACTCATAATAATTGTAACACAGTGCATGTCAGCAAAACAAGTTCCCTAGAATGAATTTACTTCAGTTTGTATCATTACTGATTACTGTTTGTAGCCATTTCTCACATATTCGTTTTATTAACTAATGTCGGGTACTTGATTGTTCGTCATTCATTCACATGAAGCCAGTTGTTTAGACCAATTTACTGACAGAGTCGTTGCCCAAGTGCGTCATAGCAGGCTGGTCCATACTACACTTGCGATGATATGAAATGATGATGATGATGCACACATCAGCAATATCTCTCAATAGGAAAAATAGTGACTCTGCCCTCTATTTTCAAGGCAGTTCACGAAACATACATCAGTTATACTAAGATGCTATGGCTATTGTTCGAAAGCATGGCAAACTTGACATGTTTTACTCTAACCTGCAATCTGCAATGATCTGAAATAGTTACTGTTTTAATCTCACATAAAAAATTCGCTGATCGTCCTGACGTTGTCACTTGCGTCTTCGAATTGAAACTCAAAGAACTGAATAGTAACTATGGATGTGTTCAAGAAAAAATATTTGTCATAAAAAACCATTAAGAGGGAACCTTTTTAAAAGAGATATTTTTGACAGGATTACACTTAATTAAGTTATTACGTTTCTTTCAATGTTACACCTTTCGTGGAGTGTGTTTCATTATTATGGAAGCAAATAATTTTCAAAATGTGTGGTATTCTTTCTGGAAAATAAATCTCAAAAATCTTTATTTGAACTTCTAAGGAATTTAGCTTACAGTATTTACAGCACAAGCCACCAGTTGCTTTATAATGCCGTCGTACAAAAAATAACGTATCAAACATGTTTCATAATGTTATACAGTTATTGCATTCGTGAAAATTAGGAAAGGAGTGAAGCAGTTTCCTGAACTTTGACTCATGAAATAAAGTATAATGTTATAAACTTGCTTCATAATATGCTATTCTGTTAGAGCTTAATTCAGCGCTTGGTTCATAGGCCTAAGATTTAATGCAAAATAATTCCTTTCGTTATATCAACACTGAAATTTCCATCTGTGCATTGAAAAAAAAGCAATTTCCTCTAGAAATATCCATTTTTATGTTTTTTGCGATAAATATATGGTACATCAGTTTTACTTCATATCTCCATCACAGTACATAATATATAAGCGTATGTATGTATGTATGTGTATATGTATGTATATATGTACGTATGTACTGTATGTATGTCATTCATTCAGTATTCTGCTCAAGGATAGGTCTTTCACTGCAAACTCAGCTTTTTCCAATCATTACTATTTTCTGCCTTCCTCTTTATCTCCCCATATGACCTATACGAGTATATCTTAATGTCGTCTATCATCTGATATCTTCTTCTCCACCGAACTTTCCTCCCGTTCACTATTCCTTCCAGTGCATCCTTCATTAGGCAGTTTCTTCTCAGCCAGTAACCCAACCAATTCCTTTTCCTCTTCCTGATCACTTTCAGCATCATTCTTTCTTCACCCACTCTTTCCAACACGACTTTATTTCTTATTGTCTGTCCACTTCACACGTTCTATTCTTCTCCAAATGCTTATTCGCTTCTCTTCACTTCGTCGTAATGTCCGTGTTTCTGTCCCATACGATATCACACTCCATCACTCCATACAAAACACTTCACTGGTGTCTTCCTTAGTTCTTTTTCCAGAGATCCGCAGAAGATTCTCCTTTTTTTCTATTAAAATCTTCCTTGGCCATTGCTGTCCTCCTTTTTTCTTCCTAGCAGCAGCTCATGTCACTGCTTATAGTACACCCCAAGTATTTGAAGCTGTCCACTTGCTCTACTGCCTCATATATAATTCGTAAGTTTACCTTCTTTATTTTTCTTCCTATGACCATGGTCTTTGTCTTATTTATATTTATCTTCATTCCATATTGCTCACAGCTGCCATTTAGCTCCAGTAGCATATCCCTTAGTATCATTTCCTCTTCTGCTAATAACGCCATATCATCAACAAATCTTATGCACTTTACTCTTTTTTCTCCTACTATCACTCCTCCCATGTTCTAAAAACAGATCTTTACTAAATCCTTCAAGTAGATGTTGAACAGGAAAGGTGATAAAGGTCATCCTTGACGTACTCCTCTCCCAATTTCGCATCCTTCTGATATTTCTTCTTCTATCATGATTTTGACTCGTTTTCATATAAATATTACTGAACAGTGTTCTCTCTTTCTAATCCACACCTATTTTCTTTAGGATCAGTTTATGCCAATCCACTCTGTCAAAAGCCTTTTTTTTTTTTCTAGGTCCACAAATACTACATACACTTCTTCATTCTTCTCTAGGTATCGTTCGCCGATTGTTAATAGCAGTCCAATTGCATATATGTATGCATGTATATGTAAGTACGAAACTTTTTACCCAACCATTGCATAGGCCTATTGCATATTATCATAAAAATTCTTAAGATCCCCGACGTGTTACTATGCTATTACGTATGGCTTGGCTTGATTTTTCTCTTCGAGGGCCGGACCCGAGACGGATCCTTGCACTTAGGCTTCATGGATGAATATACAGTATAATAGGATGCGAAACTTACTGAGTTTCCCGTAACACATGCTAGAGACGCTAATGTAGAAACTGATATTGCTGCCACCTGTTGGACGGTGGAGAACTTATTATATCTAGCAGCGCACCAAGTAGCGAAAACAAAAACTAATTACTCCATGCATTTAGCAGCGCACCTGGTGACGAAAATATTAAACTATGTAGAAAATATGCCTTCTCTCCCAACCTCATCGATATTCTCAACTAACCCAATTCAAAATAAAACATTTACATTTTTATTCCTCACACCATCTTCCACTGAAAATTCTTACCGGAGCCAACAGGAAGATAAAAAAGACCATCTATTTTACACTACCCAATTAAAATATAACCAAACAGAGACAGAAAATAAAGCAAAAGGTTAGATAATTGGAACTGTATTCTTTGGGTATTTAGTGTACAGCGCAATGGAAAAATCTGCAAAAACTACTTAGTTCAATTTTATTATATTACTATTACTTTACAGTACATTCAACAACACTATTTTACAACGTCCATAAACATCACTGTTTAACATACACTGCTTATACACACACGTAGTATCACTTTATGTCCACTCATTAACAAGTTTTTGGCTGCAATCTTGTCTTCTCGAGCATCGTCTGTTCGTCTCGAACGAACGGATATATAGAGAACTCTGGGCAATCTATCCAACACGTAGTTCTAATGTTCACCATCCACGACGTCAGGCGCTGATCATCTTATTTGAACCCCCTTCCGTTAGATGGTGCTGACCGCAGTTTCGCATCCTATTATATATTCATCCATGTAGGCTTACTTTAGCCTATTGTGCGACTCATATGTAGGATGGTTGTCCAACTCCGACAGGTAGCCTGGGTGACATTCGCGTATCCGACGATCACAAGTCGGCTATTCTGCCTCAATCGTGACAGAGACAAGATCCCATCCTCAGACGGAACATAATAAGACCCAGGACCACAGGAGTAGCAACCTCTTTCTATATTAGTATCGGAAAACTGCAGTATCCCTCAAGAATTCACCTTTTTTAACTATTGCAAATAAAACACGAAATGAAGGGAATATGGACAATGTTTGTGGAATGTTAGAGGGAAACGGGAGTACCTCGAGAAAAACCCTCTGCAACGTCTGCTTTGTCCACCACAAATTCCACGCACGAGTACGCATATGTGATTTCGCGAAAGAAGGATATAATTATACCCCGACCAATTTTAAAGAGGTTTGTTCCTACAACTACAGTTCTATTTTTTAATTTTACACAACAGTGAAAGAAGAACTGGAACGAAATATGACGTTGACAATTAAGTATCAATTCCCTTCGCGGGATTCGAACCCATGGTCAATTTTGTAGATTGCAGCACGCTCCAGGCCCCACTTCGCTGCCATATCGATCTCGCGACTAAGTAATCAGTCGCCGGGGACGAGGGCACGTTCGATCATGGTGGAAACATAGTAAAGGTGTGGGACTGCGCATGCTGTTGCGATAGCGGCCGAGGCGTGTGACGTCATCTTTACTGCAGACAGCGATCGCAGCTCATTGCGTTGAGTACATTTTCTTTAATAAACCTAACTAGACATTAATTACAATACATAATTTGAACTGATTGTTGCCAATTTTATTCATATCCTTTTCACTGTGCGCTTAAATTCATGTACTCTTTAAAAGAGTTATGAATAAAATTTAAAAAACATATAAAAATTAACAGTAATAGCTTAAAAGTCGCTCCCTCAAATCTGCCGTCCTAGGCATGCTTAGTCTGCCGAGGCCTAAATACGCCCCTGATTGCATGTAGGCTACTGTACCTGTTAACTTTCAGCGCAACAGGAGCATCCAGCACTAATGTAACAATGGAAAATCGCGGGGCCACTGAGTCTACTGTCACAGAAGAATGCCAAATTCTAATACAAAGAATTCAAGAATTAGAAGAGAAGAATTACTCCCTAGAAACGAGGATTAAGGAATTGACAGCTGCCAACAGGAAACATGAAGAAGACAAAAGAAAATTACATGAGGTTGTATTTCATTGAAAAACATTAGACAAACAGAAGTTAAATCTAAAGTGGCTGAAATTTTGAAACCATTTTTCACTATTGGGCAAATTGATGCTCTTTTGAATAAAAAGCATAGGGTGAAATGGTCTGTAGAAGATTACGGTACTGCAATAACACTTCGAAACCTAAGTCCAAAAACATACCGATACTTAAGAACAAAATTAAATTACCCGTTACCTGATTTGTCAATTCTGAGAAAATGGGCAGTAAAACAATTATCGCTTGAGGAAGGGGTACTTCATGATGTCTTAAAATTAATGAAGGCGAGAGCTACAAATATGTCGGAGTTAGATCGTGTAACAGTATTAGCATTTGATGGAATGTATTTAAATGAGGAGGTTTCTTTTGACAGTAGGGAAGAACAAATAATTGGACCTCATAAGGCAGTGCAGGTTGTTTTTGCACGTGGTTTGTTTGCAAGGTGGAAGCAGTCCGTATACTATAAATATGATCAGACAATGACAAAAGAAATCCTAACAGACATAATTTGCCAGTTAGAAGCAGTGGTTTTCAAGTTGTGGCCACAGTTAGCGATTTAGGTGGAAGTAACAGAAAATTGTGGCGTGATTTGAAAATTTCTACCAAACTAAATTGCAGTTTTCCTAATCCAAATGATTCAACTCGAGAAATATTTGTTTTTTTTTTTCAGACGCTCCACATTTATTGAAATTACACAGGAATCACTTTCTAGATCTGGTTTCAACTTGAACGGATTGAACATTTCATCAGAACCAATTCATGAACTTTTACGTGCATCCTCATCTGATACAAAATTAGCTTACACGTTAACTCCGTTACACTTAAGTGTCCGTGGTACCCAAAGACAAAAAGTTAGTTTGGCAGCACAATTATTTTCCAACAGAGTTGCAAAGGCTTTGAAATGGTGTGGTGAAAACGAGCTGTTGAGTTCAAATGAATGGAAAGAAACTTCAAAGGCAATAAAATTAACAAATTGGTTTGATTTATTTAATACCGTTTCTAAATTCGGTACCCACCGTGGGCTGCATAGTTACGGAATAAACCTTCAAGATCAGAATATTATACTCTCAGAAATGAATGACTTCATGACCACAGTTAAAGTAGGAGAAGCAAACAGGAAATTACCTTATCAGGAGGGGATTCTAATAAATAATAAATCATTAACACTGTTGTATGAAGCAATGAGGTACAAGTACAAAATTGAATACATCATCACAAGAAAACTTAACCAAGATCTGGTAGAAAACTTTTTTTCGGAAATTAGAAGCATGGGTAGAGCAAACGATCATCCCTCTGCTTTAGATTTTAAACATAGACTGAAGTGGTACATACTAGGTCGAAATCCATTATCTCAGTTTTGTGAGAACAAAAACACCTCCGATTTGCTTTCGGAAGAAGAGGCATTAATAGTGGGTCCTAGTACAAGCCAATCAGAAGTCAATGATAATCTGCAGAAAGAACTATGTGCAACGGCAGAATTTCTTAAAGGCATTCTGAAACCGGTTAAATTTACGAACGATCGAGATCCTGAAGAAAATATAGGCCTCCCAGAAAAAAATATATGAAATCTCTGCAAGACAGCGGATATCCCAGGAAGGATTAAAATATATTGCAGGATATGCTGCATCAAAACATATGGAGCAATACCCGAATCTTGGAATTCCCATAAAATTGTCAACTTCTGCTAATCAAAAAGACTGGATTACTACAGTGTCCCGTGGAAACTTAATTCTCCCTTCTAAGGATCTACAATTGGTTGCCATGCTTGTTGAAGTATATTCTCAGATGTGCACGGAGATTCTGTTTCTTGTGAGAAATTTATAATAAAAAAGACTGTAAATTTGGTTAATTCTGCCATCAAAAACGAAGCAGAAATCAGTTCTCCTCTTCCGCCAGAAGTAATTACGACATTGGTTAGAACAAGAACATTTATTAGAATTAAAGAAATTAATAAAATAATAAAAATGTCTGGAATTTCAAAGAGAAATATTATAAATAAAATGAAAAAGATTGCATAAGAATAAGTATTTACTTAACAGAGTGGGATTTATAATGATGAAATTATATTATGTCGTGTGTGGAATAATAAGGTAAATAATGTAGTAGACTATATTATGTCTCCAATAGCCTGAATATATACAAATATTTGTTTACTATAATGACAAATTATTCCAAGAAATTCATATATATATGTTAATGAAGATTCAAAAGTATTTGAATTCATGTACAAAATAATGTATGTTTTAAATAACTGTATAGATCTAAGTATGTATATATTTATTACACATTGTATTGTAATTATTATAAAACCACGTGTATATTACAGAAGGCAATATTATTAATGACACACTGCCATATCACATTGTTTCTTGAAACTTGGTTTAATATGTAATAAATCATAATTTTATTACGTTATCATTTCAAGGTAGTTCCTATTGTACTTGAATGCATGTGTAATATAATTTGTGTGATATATGGGCCTAATTTTGTGCATATTTGTAGCATAATGTATTATAATTATTATAAAAGTATGTGTATATTACAGAAGGCAATTATTAATGTTGCACTACCATATTATATTATTTCTTGACTCTTGAATTTAATTTATTGTTCCCTATTTTATAATGTTATCACTTCAAGATAGACCCTATTATAGCCTATATTGTCAATATTTACTGAATACACAAACCATGAGTTTTATTTATTCATTTAAATCTATGGACGCAGATCTAACCATCAACAATCTGTTATGTTGACTGTGTCATTCGAGTGCGGCCTGCAGTAAAGGTGACGTCATGCGCAGACTGAACGAAAACACGCACAGCTTGTCCCACACCTCTACTATGTTTCCACCATGCGTTCGATCCAGTCACAGAAGGACTGCGTAAGGCGAAGGAGTGCTGCGCTCCCGAGTGATAACGCACCTGTTGCTTGTTCAAGCTCACCGCGATCTACAGTGAGTTGTTCCGGATTTAAACAAGTTAGTAGTGAAACTATTTAAATACGTCACTTGATCGGTTGTGAGGAAGACACTGTACATGTGCTTGGCGTGAGTGACTTGTGTTTGATAATAATCATAATAATAATAATGATAATAATAATAATAATAATAATAACGAACACGTAATTCGTCTGCATCAGTTCATGTTAGCTTTACAATCTCAAATTAAGCCTAGTTAAGCTATGTCTCACATAGGCCTACGATTGTTTCTAATGTAAAGAAAGACCTGAAAAAGTTGTCTGTAAACATGTTACCGCCAAAATGGGCAAACTTCAAACAGTGTCTTAACTCAGAACATTATCATAGAGTATTTTTCGTTTTGTCACAGTAACACTAAACCGTAAGAGAACCAATGTGCTGCACAACATAGTAATAAGTGAAGATTATGTTGCCATTGTAACAAAATCAAAATACACTATGATAATGTTCCAAGTTAAAACAATGTTCTAAGTTTGCCCATTTGACGGTACACGATTGTTTGAATGAAGCATGCATGTTCTGAACTTAGCGATCTGTAATGTCTGCTCGCCACAGGATTGCCGCATTTAGATGAAGTCATTTTTAGTTAATTAAGAAAGATTGAGAGATAAGTAAGGTACTCTGGTAAAGAGAAATCTTTTGCACTTATGACATGTAGAATATTGCATATTCTCAGCACAGTTTCGTGAGGTTCAGATTCTTTAGTTAATTTTATTTTACTTACCCAAAATACAGAGTGTTTTGGGAAAGTTTCCAATATTTAGAGAGGAGGTAGTATGCGTCAAAACAAGAAATAAAAGTTCCACAAACATGGTTCCTAAAATTAATATCTTCTGAGAAATGAGCAAATGTTTATCATCACTGTAGGAGCAGCATATCTTCCACTCTGAGCTCTTTGGAAAGAAAACAATATAATCGTTTGTCACTAAGTATTACACAGGATACCTTTTTTTTTTTAGTTTTTTTTTTATACACAGTTTAACATCTGTGGTCAGATCGTGTGTTTAGGATCTCTGGATATACCAGTAGCCCTTGTTAACTATTGTTGACTTCCTGTTTCTATTATGTTTTGTAGATGGCTTATGTTTATGTAACTGATTTTAGATTCTGATTAATATTTATGATATTGGTCATTGAGGCGGTGATGAATCATGGAATGTAAATTTCCAATCCGGAATTTGCCTTTGTGTCTGAGAGAAACCATGAAAACCCCCAGTCAAATTGGTCAGCCACGGGATTTGAACTCGGGACCCCCCGAATGCGAGTCTCATACGCTACCGTCAGAGAACTTGCTCGGTTTGCATACCTTCGTTTGTGTTTGTATCATGAGAATGTTTAAGCAGATGGCAGCACGTTATATTGTACGAGTCAGGTAAGTTAGTTTCGTATCTGTAATACGTAGTGACAAACGGTTGCATTCCGTTTCATTTGTTTCTTGCCAGAGAGCTCAAGAGTGGAAGATATGTTGCTCCTACAATGATGACAAACATTTGCTCATTTCTCATAAGATAGTAATTTTAGGACCCATATTTGTAGAACTTTAATTTCTACCTAATTACTACCTCCTCTCTAAATATTGGATTTTTTTCAAAACACTCTGTATATTGTTGTCATATACGTCTCTCATTATTGCCCTACATATGACCACATATGGTAACTGAATGAATGGTTCTTCAGCCTCGGAGAGACCAGAGTAGAATCAGACACTTCCCTAAGGGTACATGCAAGACGGTAGCTGGTAGCCTGACTGGAAGGAGTGCCCAAACGATAACCAATGGAGACGTGCAAGACGAGTCCTGTTCGGTCGACTGCTACCTAGCCCAGTGTACCACAACCGTTGTGCCTCCACAAGGTGAAAGGAGTGACGTGAACTTTTACCTATTATTGTAAGAAATGAATAGAATTAATTAAAATTAAGTTCCTCTCTCTTCTGGCACAATCAGTCGCCGAGTTAATGACATGTCCATGACATCGAAGACATTACGAAGTAGAAAATAAATAGCAGTCAGAAGTTCTCACTTAAGGTCGACGAGCCCACCGATATTAGTGATCACGCACTACTTCTTTCCTACATTCGGAACATTGATGGAGATGTAATTGCAAGTAATTTCTTTTTTGCAAAGAACTGCCCGAGCGAGATACCGGTGAAGAAATATTTCGTACAACTAACGAATATGTGGTCCGTAATGAATTAACATGGGACGACTGCGTTAGTGTTTGCACAGACGGAGCCGCTTCTACGACAGGCCGAGTGAAAGGATTAATGGCTAAAGTACGTGAAGCAAATCCTATCATACGGAGCGATCGTTTCTCATTCACCGCGAAGTCATTGTTGCTAAGTCTTTGCCATCTTCTCTGAATATTGTGATGGACGAAGTAGTAAAAGTCGTGAACTTCATCAAATCGCGGCCCCTAAATACGCTACTTTCTTCGTTTTGTGTCAGGAAATGGAATCAGAGCACACTACACTCCTGCTACATGCAAAAGTGCGATGGTTATCACGAAGTAAAGTGTTAGCGTGTATGTTTGAACTTAAAGAGGATATACTTGAATTTTTTACTACTGAACGGCATGAGTACGCGGATTTATTTGTAGATGATGAATGGGTATCTAAGTTGGCATATATTTTCGATATTTTCGTACATTTGAATGAGCTTAACAGAAAAATGCAAGGTAGGAGGGAAAATATTCTGACTAATATGGATAAGATTCAAGTGAATAAGCTGATTTTGTGGATACAGATTATTGAAAATGGGCCATTTGATATGTTCCCAACTGTATGGCCCCTTGCTGACGGTAATAAAGTGTTGATGGACTTAATTAAAGAACATTTAGTAACTTAATCTTGCAGCAGAAGTTCAAGAATTATTTTGGAAAGAGTGTTCAAGATTTCGACTGGGCTCGTGATTCATCCATTGTAGATTGAAAACATCTTCCGAATAATATACTCGTACAAGAGGAACTGACAGATTTAAAAGCAAACAGAACATTGAAATTAAAACTTCTTGAAATGCCTTTGAAAACATTTTGGTTGTCATTAAGGAGTGAATTCCGAGATGGCAGTTAATATGTTATTGCCATTTTCAACTACATATACGTATGTGTGAATTGGGCTTCTCGACGTTTACTGAAACTAAAACATCAAAGAGGGAGAGACTCAAATCCATCGATGAAGAAATGAGGCTTGCATTGTCAATGATTCCGCCAAGGATTAGCCACGTGTGTGCATCTAAGCAGGCCCAAGTATCGCATTGAAGGTATGAGTAGAGCTATTTACTTTAATATTAGTAATATAAAAGTGTATTTTCTACAGGAAAGTGAAGTTCATAAATTGTTAATAAATGCAAGTGTCGATTTCTGTTTCATAATAATAATAATAATAATAATAATAATAATAATAATAATAATAATAATAATAAATTTGATCATATTACGTAATTAGGCCTATATTAAGAGAGACACATCATATTTTTTGAAGGGATTAACATTTTGGTGTGCCGTGAGTATAAAACGGTTGCGGAACACTGACCTAGCCTGTTAGCCCGCTGGTAGCTGGTAGAATGGCTGCTAACGAAGTCGCTTCAGATCAGGGGTGGTAAGAAAGGAGAGCTACCTGAAGTCGCTCTTGCACGGAAGTTGTTTACCTTCCTGAGGCGTAGTACACTGTTTATGAACTCGCTCCAGCCCCCTTCCCCTCGAAAGTCGTGGACCTTGTTGAGCCACTCGTCAGTGAGCTTGTGGTACAACGGAAAAATGAACCCTATCGTGATAGACAGTGTTATGTTTATTCAACGTGGTGGAAGAAATTTGTTAGTGATTTCAGGTTTCAAATTCAGTTTACAAAAATGTCTCGCAGATGGAATTGAAATATGGACTTGTTGTAATGATAAATGTATTTCGTAAAGGTAAGTGGAAAAAAGGAAGTGATAGACAGTTTTCCACAACAGGTAAGTGGAAAAAAGGAAGTGATAGACAGTTTTTACAACATAACCATGACAAAATCCGTGAAAGTGTACTGAACAGACAGAAGTTAAGTAACTCTGTGAAAAGAAAATCTATCGATGATCCATGTGAGTGGCCTATAAAAATTTTACACAGAGAGTTGATGAAAACAGACGTATCTACACTGACATCATATGACGCCACTCTGATAAAACGTATGTCGAATCATTTAAACATAAGGTGAATGAGTGCTTGAAATACGAACAAACGTTTTCACCAACATATGTTTTTTGTGACTTTGAACAAGCTATTCATATTGGTGTATCTAATGTTTGGTATAACGCTAATATTAAGGGATGTCGATTCCATTTAGCTCAGAGTTGGTGGAAGAAAATTCAACAATTGGGTTTAAGCAGTACAAAGAAAATAACAGTAAAATTAGTATTTTCTCAAGAGCATTTCTGGTTTGCCACTGTTGGAACCCGAAGAAATAGGTGACAGTTTTGCTGATGATTTTTGTTCCACAATGCCAAATGACAAACGAGTTGAAACTTTCTGTGACTACATACTACAAAATGACATAGATTAAAACGTTACTTTCCCTCCAGAAATGTGGTAACAGTTCTCAGAAAGTCCGTCCGTACTACAAATAACTGCAAAGCGTTCCATGCATAAAATGGGAAGGAAAATGTTTATGCCTGGACGGAAGCGAGCCCATGTAATCAATGGAGATGGGCTCATATATAAAAGGAGTACTTAGGACCGACTTCATGAAACCCCAGAAGAACGGATCTCCTCGTTTTTCCAGCTACCAGCGACCTAAATGCCTTTACTACGCATGCGTTCTGCGAATCCGTAGGACTTCCCCATGTGCTAAACACCTACTGCTATCTATTTCCACACGTATAATGAATTGTGAAAGATTAATTTCAAATAATAATAATAATAATAATAATAATTAAAATAATAATAATAATAATAATAATAATAATAATAATAATAATGTTTATTGCCAGAAAAATACAATACAAAGAGATTCTAAATTTACAACATTCTGACACTCTCCTAAAAGTGTGTTGTCGTGCTCAGAGGATGATTCGATACGTAATAAATGTAGACGCATAAATTACAATATAATAACATCTAAAAAATTAATCATTACTCATAACAAATTGCTTACATACATTTTTTAAATTTCAAACTGTTGGAGGTAAATAGATGTGCGTATTTCTTTAATAATTTGTTATAAATTCTGGGGCCTATATTAGTACTACGGTTGAAAACAGTGTTCGTTAAACACTTAGGTTCAAACAAACGTATTGTATTCATGCCTTTGGTTTTGTGTTTGTGAGTGTATGATCTGAAATATGTGTAATTTTTATGTATAAAATTTAATAATGCATTTATATAAATTTGATGTATTTTCAAGACTTTAAATTCTAAAAACAATTTTTCGGTAGGAAAATCAATATTTATGAATTTTGGAATCAGGCTCAACCCGATAACCAAAGCCCATATCTTATTGTGAAATTGTGAGATGAAGCAGGAGTTGAAATGGATAATAATAAAGGTAAAGATAGCCACTTCACATGTCATAAAGGCACTTAAGGGGCATGGAGATAGAGCTCCATACTGTCTTGATCTCGGCACTAGAATGAGGTGGTGTGAAATGAATATCAATAATAAGTAACTTTGTAAATGAATAATTGATATTTTACAGAAAGTGACGATTTTAGAAACAATATAATTATCGGTACTGACCTCTTGGCAATTAATACATATTATTTTATCAATGCTCTATTTACATCAGAATGAACTATATGGGATTTAATGAAATGATTTTATTATGACAGAAGACACTTTCCAGAAAATTGGAATTATTTACTTGGTTATTTCCGTACTGAAAATGCCCAAATATCTAAGTTACGTTTAGGAGAACCTAGGACCAATACATTCTATCCTGGCACTTTTACAAATTGTTATTGTTTTCTAAAGCCAATTTTCAGAAGACAGAGTAAGTTCAGCTACACTGACTGGTAGAAGCAAACAAGCTTCGTTCTGAACGCCCCGACTTTCTGCCCAGCCACCAGCTAGGTTACGAGCGACCAGCTCGGTAACCAGCCAAGCTCCGTCTTGTACATACCCTTAAAGATTGACCCCAAGTAGAGTAATCGGGTTTTGTCCTACGCGTCCCTGACCCGCATCGATCAATGTTAATGAATATTACATATATAAATTCGTGTGTCTGACTATCTTCATTTGGTATCACTGAAGTTCGTACCTTTACTATGATATTTTATGAATTAAAATGTTATGGAACGAAAGGAAAGGTAAAATGAAAGGGAGATGTTGGTGAATTGAAAATTTATAAAATTAAAAAATCCAAGAACTCGGAAAAACTCATCACTTGATCTTCATATGGTTAGAACGTCTATTTCGAAGCCGAAGGTTGCTTTCATATTTCGGAAAGTACATATGGAATTCGTGGGACAAACATTCATGATGATCATCCTGGTATAACGCTTCCTTTGATGCACCACGGGCTACGTTAGAGGCAGCGAAACAGCAGTCAGCAACCTTTCACCATCAGCGGGCTTTGTTTCATTTATCCAGTGCCAGACCCGGAACGGGCCCATGCACCTGCGCAACTTCTAGCCTTTTTGCGTCTACATATATGATTATTGTTCCAAGTCAGTTGGCCTGACTTGGTGAAACCGATGCTGTCAACCAGGTCCCATTCCTATATGAGTACGTGATAAGACCTAAGACCCTTAAACCTTACATTAGCATTGGAGAACTGTACCAATCCCCAACTTTATCCCAACCTTTTCTTAAGCAGATGACAAATGAAATAATGGAAAGGTGGAGAATGTTGATGGAATGAGAGAGAATAATTACCTACTGCGAGGAAACCTCCTATGCAGAGTCTGCATTTAATACCGCAAATGCTATTTACTACCAGGCCAGGGATCGAATATGGGCCGTGTGGATGAAGAACCAACGCGATAGCGCTGAGCCACAAACACGACAGCAGAAAGTAAAATGTTGCTCGTTGCATAAACCGAAAATTATTTAATAACTATCCAAATAATAAAGATGAACTTTCGTTTTCTGAAATTCGCATGAAAGACATTCTTTATAACCCCAGGAGTGAGACATTTGACTTAATTTTTACAGATACGGAATTAAAAAATGGGCAGTGGTAGCTGTCCTCCTTTATGTAGGCAACAAGCTTCGCAAGACTGTCTACAAGTAGCATACATTTAAGCGCTCTTTTTTTACTGCACATGCGCAATGCATTGTATCTGGAACTTAGTAAAATTAGATGACCCAAATTTTGTTTTTGGGTCTGTACATTATACGGTTTAAGTACTACATAGTTTGTCCCAGTTTGAAAGGTCAGTATTCTGGAAGATCGTAATATAGATCATTTTGAACAACAACAAAAAAAGCCCATATGAATATGTGGTCTATACCGAACGGTTGACGCCGGCAATAACATCCATTATGCGAGAAAGCAGTTCGTTTCCTGTAACTTTCCTTCTGTACAATTCAACCCATAAACAAAGATCCAACGGGCTGAGGTCTGGAGATCTTTGTGCCAGGAAATGGTACCGTCACGACCAATCTACTGATTAGGTAATCTGGTATTGAGATGAGCCCTCACATGGTGTCAATAATGTGAAGGGGCTCCTACATGCTGAAAGTACGTAACACGCCACTAGCCAAAGGAACGTCCTCTAGTAGTCCTGGTAATGTACGCCGCAAAAATCGCCGGTACTTTAGTCCATTCATACGATCGTCAGCATGTCATTCATCATACCACATCACACATTGATCGAGAAACGAAGTTGAAATTGTTTGTCCACAATACTATACAAGGTGAAAGTTAAATAACCTTGCAGATTGAAAGGGACGATAGGGTACACGTAAATGAATATAAAACCTATATTACGTTTTGTGATTAAGTGCACGGTTAATTAGAAAATGAAGTTTGAAGTTTGAGCAGTCAGGCAACATCGTCGCTAATACACTCACTCGTGATACAGATGTAAGAGGTCAACGAGCTCGGTGAGTCTCCGTACATAAGTTGCTTTCTCCAGAGACATTGCCACACGCTCGCTTCGTGAAATGGTTTGAATTTAGGGGGTTTTAAAATTAAATTTACATGGAAACAGTTCACGCTACTGAAATATCCAGAGGGATAAATTATTCTTTATCAGATTTCCTATCGATATGGACAAAAACACGATCCTACTCGCAATAGTTATCCAATAAGAGATTGTTAAATATTTGGAAAAAAAAAACTTTTCCCCAACATGATGTTATAGTTTTTTTTTTTGTTACATACAACATGAGCTATTCGGTCTGGAAATCTACAAGGCTATTTCACTTTCACCCTGTATAGGTTTTGGTGTTTTAAGAGGTCATAAATAATTATTATGAGTATTACTTATTTCATTACGGGTGCACGTGGCTTCATCAGAAAATAGAATCACTTGACGATTAGTATGTACAGTAACCAGTTACAAAATCGTAGACGGTTGGCATTGTTCCTTCTATAAAGATTTTGCATACGCTATAGGTGAAATGGATAGAGCCTTTCGCCATGCAGTGTTCACCATACACATGTTCGTGACACATTGAGATGAGCAAAAATTCGTCGAGTATTAGTAGTATGAATGCGCTAGACCAGAGTAAAAATGCTCTCGTCTTCCTTCACACTGCGTTGATGTCCTCTACATTGTCACTATCGCAATAAGTACTGGTAGCACTAATAGCCTAACTAGAGCTCAGATTTTTAGGTAGCAAAAATCGGAAAAATATTTATTTTTTATGTGCTAAAAATGGGGAAAATATGTGGCAAAAAAATAAAAATATATTTAATTATGTTTCAATTATTTTATGTGCATATAAACAATATGGCAGTAATCACCAGTATAAATAAATTATGCTGTTTCTCCAACTGCTGAAGAATTACAGTACACAATGAGATTCATCCTCAAGTTGTCCATCACAAATGACTGACGATTATCGCGGAACACTGCCTTGTACTAGGAAAAAGAACGCCCTGGCCATTGAGAAATAACATGTAGTCCCTAGAGACATGTTTATGACTCGAAACGAAAACAGAGCTAGTTGATGTTTATGAAATTATAATTGATTCCTGAATCAGCGTTACGATAACTTACAAGGCACTCCTAAATGACACATCAATGTTTGTGTGTGTTTGTTACAGTACAATTTTTTTTAGTGGTGATAGCTCTAATTGCTTGTAGTGAGAGAGCAGACTGCAGTTCCACAGGTCCACAGACAATTCCGATAAACAGTTGCCAACTGTCACGTCTAAGCAACTGTATTGATCATTCGGGTGATGATTAATTTGAAATAGGGTTTTTGTCGAAAATTATTTGACGAAAACTTATAATTTGTATGTGTTACATGTGAATATTTGAAAATATATATTTACGTAAAAAAATAAAATGTGTTTTTATGTAAAATAAAATTTCAAATATATGCTCAGGTGATCTTGTCCGAAACTTAAAACGCAATTTTATTTACTTAAGAATCCAGCACTACTAATAATATAACCATTAGTCAACTGCAGCGCAAGTCAAAATAACAAGTCACCTTTGTACGTAAACAAGTTTCCATGGCAATGCATAGCATAGACGCAGCGGTCACTAGAACACTGCACTCTCGGGCTAGCGTCTCTTACCCGCAGGTCTCTTACAGCACCAGCGTGCATCCAAGGCTACTGGCGGGTATGCTTCCGAGAGTGCATTTTGCCATGCACTGCTTATCCGTAACCCATTTCAGCGAGTGCTGAGGACCACTGACATAGAGTGTACTCACATCAGCAGCGTCAAATTCAAGATACTGTAGAGATAAAACTTTACATTCAGACTGTTCTATCTCTACACGCGTTTGGTATGGACCACATATTCATGTGAACATTTTGTTCAAAATGATCAATACTATGAACTCTCAGAATGTTGCTAGAACATTATATACAGACAAAGAAAGGAGCAGAAACAAATTCTAGACTCGTTATCTTAGTCAATACTCATCTGGACTAAGACTGAAGGAGAACAAAATAAGTAGAGATCGATTGATTTTATACAGTATATATAATATAGTGAGACGGTTGGTAATTTGGGAACACAAATGGATCTGGAAGATGTGACAAGGTAATCACGCTAAAAGCACGTGTCTAGCAAAAGACGTTAAGCCTAATGCTGGAACTGGAACGTTAGCAACTGCTATCAGGTTTCTGTCGTCTTGAGCGAAACCGTTAATGAGTATTACGTTGACACTCTACATTAGTTCCTGTAAATGTAAACAAAGGAGACGGGCAATTATCTTCCTCAGAAATTAAGACGCCAGATGAACGTATGTCCATTTATTATATGCACTTAATTAAATATTCTAAATGCGTAATTGTTTCATATTATCAATTTCTGTGTGAGTAGAAGACTGGTTTAATGCAGAGTCTCCAACCTGGAGGGTCAGGATTTACTATTTGGAATTTTCATTTTTCCTGTACATGTCGCCGTCTATTTGGCTTAGAAGTCGTGTCTACCCCACTCTTCTAGGTTGCTATTCCCTGGGTCACCTAGGTAGTATCGCTCAGCAGGTATACACCCAGAAGTAGGACTGTCTCCAAGGAGAGTCCTCATTTGTGTTTATATAGAGCAAGAATGTGCTTAATCCGAAGTTACATGCAGTAGTTCTCGATATGACAGGGATGTGGATTTGTGACGACAGATCATCAGAGTTTCTTCCACAATTAGGAGTGCTCATCATATCTCTGCCTAGCACTGAATTCATTAAACTGTTTCTGGAGTGTATTGTTTTGGGATGGTCAGTTTATTGGATAAAATGTTTATAAATGTTTTGTTCACTGTAAACTTCAGCAGTAACATATTATATGGAATTATAAGATATTTAAGAATTTTCAAAGGACTCATTTTTACAAGATATGATCGTTAGAAGAATGACCGAATCGGCGACTTGTAAGATGTAACTGCGAGTTGAAGTCTCTATAAGTAAAAATGAAACTAGTGCGAATAAACACAATATTTGGGAGAGAACTCGAGATACTCTGATATCTTTATTGTCAATTCTCCATAATTTATGATCATCAGTGATGCAGAAATTGCCCCGTATTATATTTCGTGAAGACGAAATTTATGGTACATAGGCTTCACTGAGTGTTCCACGAAGTAAGTAACGCTTAGGTTCATACTGTCCAAATTTCACGAGAGGATCCCTGCGAAGGGAGTATGGTCCTTGCCGGGTAAGAGGAGAGAGTAAGCCAGTAACTCAGCGTTCTTGAAGGAGCAGGTGGATGGGAGTGGTGTCATTGGCCGGCTGGGACAAACAAGGCTCAGTCAATGGCCGGCCGGTTCCGTGTCGGGTTTAGGTTATAAGTCTGGGGGAAAAAACTCTCATTCCTTGCTCGGATCTTCTCGTGAAATACGGACTGTAGTTAAGAAAATACGAAGAATTTTTGCAGGACGATGCGGACAATTAATTTTACCCGTTATTTCATAAGGTATCAGTTCAGCTTCAGTATAACGATACTTTTTATAATTTCGACATTAAGAAAATAAAGAGACACATAGCTACTAAAAGATAAAAATAACGCACATTTGGTAAAGTAGACATATTCATATCCGAAAATATGCACAAAAATAATCCTGTCCTGCAGAAAATAAGTCATAGGCCTAATATAGGACAACAATATCTTAACTGTAACGAAATAATCATAACTCTTTTTTCTGGTAACTTGATATGATACTAGTTAATCGAATGAATCAGCTTCCTGCTGAATTTTTCATCTTTACAATTGCATAGCGTGACTTGAACTTCAACTGTTATAACTCTTTTTTTCTGGTAACTTGATGTGATACTTTAGTTAATCGAATGAATCAGCTTCCTGATGAATTTTTCCTCTTTACAATTTGCATAGTGTGACTTGAACTTCAACTGTTATGGCAGTGCCGTAATAATAATATTGACAATCACACCAAGAAATTTTGGAATCTTCATCTTGACATATTTTGTTAAACACATTTTCTCTGCAGCTTTATCAAATGATTTACATTGAAACTGTTATAGATAGGCTGAAGCCTATCTCATTTTTTGGAGTAAAATATACTGCAATAATAATAATAATAATAATATATTATTATATATTTAATTATTTACTTATTAATTTGCTAGTTATCGACTAAAAGTAGATATTGGAAACTGATATTGACTATCATTTCTATGATAACTCCCGTCCTCACTCTGCCAGAAAGATGCATTCCAAAATTACAGACTTTTTTAGAATACATCGACCACACACCGCACAATTGGATGACTTACATTGGATGACTTAAAACGTCGCTGTTTTTTTTAATTGAGCTGTTAAAAAAGCAGCGCAGTGTTCCTTGTAAACTCAGAGGATTTTGAAAATTAGGGCGAAGGTGGCACAAATGCTTGAACATTGAAGATGATTATATGGAGATATAGGTTAGAGATAGGGATAATATGCATTATGAAATTGTCGCAAATAAATAAATGTTTATTTACTGTAACCGGAAAGCTTACTGATTCAATAGTTAAAAACTTTATCATTACAGAATTGTCATTCTTTTTTAAGATACCATTACAAAACATTGATCCTCAGAGGTGACTTTAATTGCGTTTTACATCCAACCGACCAGACAGGTATATATCAAACGGCACCTGCTCTCAGCCAATTAGTTGAAGAATTAAATTTCAAAGATACTTGGAAGCATCTCCATCCTACGACGGTGCAGTTACATTTTTTCGGAGGGAGTCGGCATCTCGATTGGACAGAATCAATGTTGATAAGGACACCAGTAATGCCATTTCAGATGCAACAGTCATGCCCATAGCATTTCCTGATCATGAATATTTTACTATTATCCTCAGAATAAAAGAAAAGCTTGCTATTGCAGGACGTAGGCCCTAGTTATTGGAAACTGAATACATCGTTATACAGCAAAGACGACGATCAAAATTATTTTTGCACTTATTTTTCCAATCTAATTAACAAAAAGCAACCCTTACAGGCTACTTCACCTTTTAAGTATTGGATCAACAAATTCAAGCCGGCTATCCAATCATATTTTAAGCGTGCAGGATCATTAAAATCACGTGAGCAACGTGCGATCCTTTCATTTTATTATCAAGTATCTACTCAATGAACTACATACATGAACAGATCCAGAAAGGAGAAAAAGTATAAGAGGAAGTAAACAAAATTAAGCAAAAATTATCTCAACTCCATGAACACATAATGCAGGGCTTGATTATAAGGTGTAGACCCAAATCCAAAATAGACAATGAGAAAGGAACATTGTTTCATGTAGTGAAAGAAAAGAAGAGAGGTTATCAAAAATACATTCATCATCTCTGGGCAAACGACAATCAACAAATTTCGACAACTTCAGACTGTTACATGAGGCTACGAGACATTTCCAAGAACATTTCAATGAATATCCCATATCGAGTGAGATGTGTAATCCTTTATTACAAAATGTTAATCGACGCATCGGCCTAGAAGATCAACAACTCCTACAGCAGCCGATTGTTGAAGCAGAACTCCTACAAGCTTTATTAGGCACAAGAAAACGAACGTCCCCTGTAAATGATGGTAACACAATGATTTTTACAAAACATTTTGGGATATCGTAAAAGATCACCTTTTGGCAGCTTTCAATGATATTTGTACTACACAAGAGGAGCTTCATAACTTTGGTGAAGGCATAATCATTTTACTTCCCAAAACAATCCACGTACCATAGCCGATTACCGTCCCATTACTTTATTTAATACGGATTATAAATCATTGATGAAAGTTTTGGCCAATAGCTTAAGTCGTTACTTCCACATCTAATAGAGAATGAGCAAATAAGCGGAATACCTGGCAGAAATATTTTATGGAATTTATCTGCTTCACGGAATAACGTGGAATACTTACAAGCGCATCCCACAGAATAAGCTGCTACACTATCCTTAGATTTTGAAAAGGCTTTCGATCGTGTTAATCACTCTTTCTTATTCGTGGTCCTTGAAAAACTTAATGTGCCGCACTTTATCATATCCGTCATCCGAAAACTTTATGCTGTTGGCAGATCGAAATTGCAACTAAATGGATACTTTACGTCAAGTTTTCCAATCAAGAGAGGAGTTCTACAAGACTGTCCACTTTTCAGGCTATTATTTCCTCTGTAATTGGAACCATTTCTTCACACGATGCACAACGCATGCTAGAGCTTCGACCTGAACATCTCCATTTTACAGTCCGGGCTTATGCAGATGACGTGACAGTACTTCACGATTTTTCTTAATTTCAGTAATCTTCCTAATCTTTGATGTATAAATTGCACTATTATTACCAATAACAATTATATATATATATATATATATATATATATATATATAAGTTAATATGAAACATTATTAGAACAACATTTTTATTAATTCTACTAATTCTCCAATACCCTGAAGATGAACAAATTGTGGTGAACTCAGCGAGGATTCACAACTTGGCTTCTGGAGCGTATTTGAATTACAAGAAATCATCTTTGTTGCCTTTGGGGGCTTGGCAGACAAAGTTTTCACCATCCCATTTCACAGTGCGTGATTAAGTTCGAATTCTAAGGCTGCGGCCACAGTGGAAGCGTCGTGCGGCGCGGTACCGCTCTCGAAAAATTGAGGAGTGGGGAGGAAAGAGCGTTGGTGTGGCCATATAGCGCAGAGTTGGTGAGCGACGCGGCGCGGCGTGGAGATGAGATCATGACAGTGTTTGCTTTTAGGCAATTCTTATCTAAAAAGAACAGCTTCAAATAGGAATGGAAGAGAATTTTATGTTCATCCATTTAATAAGAGATGTGAAACTCTGAGAATTTCATCGTTTGTATGGAGAATTAGAGACATTTCCAGATAGATATTTGAAGTATACTCGCATGCCTATTACAACTTTCGGCTATTTTCTAAATAAAAATAAGAAGCGACTACAGAAGCAAGCCATCAAATTTCGGAGATTTATCACTATTGCACAATGGCTAATCATTATATTAAGATACAGTTATTTTAAGTTAAAGACACAGGATCATACATTCTTCGAACAATTATGCAGGTAGGCTATACTGCATATAAATTAAATTAAATAAAAATAGTCCTACGAGTCCTTAAATTTTTGCGTTGATGGAATTAAGTCTCATTCATTACGAATAACTGCATGGGCTGCATCTTACATGGCAAAAAAAAACCACATGTTTATACTTACGAAAATTTAACATTAGAAATGAGCAGTTTTCAATATTTTTCATTTTTTTCATTTTGGTTTATTGCATTTACAACTTCTTACAATTGTGTGCTGTGCAATTTTAATTTTTCCACTGCACTTATAATTATTACTTTTCATATGCGGCAAAAGAGACATTAAAAATTGTGCTCCGTACCACTGAAAATGTGCTCTCTTGCCGTTGCTTTATTAACAGGATATCGAACTACTCTAGTTTCAGCATCAATTTTTTTTTATATTAGTGTATTTATAAGGTCCTATTTTAAAAACCCAATTATTGATAAATAGATTTAACAAATATATTTTTATATAAGTAATATATATTTAAATAATTTAGATTTATATTCGCGCCCTTGGCTTTGGTGTTGAGGCATTCGAAGACATATTCGTCTGAAGTGATACGTTATCATCGCTGATCATTGTCTTTACTTTCTCCCAAATCAGGACTGTTTGGAGTCGATGGGATCTCCTGGAAGGAAAGATTTCCTACAGTCCTATCAGAAACTACGACGTCCTTCATAAACATCGTCAGGTCGAAAAACGTCCATAACGATGTAGCGATTCAAGAGCTTCGGAACCGCTTCGTATCTTTGGGACCTTCTGGAGTTCCTTCTCAAATTTATCTTTTAAATTCTACCACTTATTTTTGCCACGTCTTCTGAAATAGAATACAATAATGAATATTTAATGAATTAGTGACTAAAATATTTATATTTTCTAATATTAAGTCTTCTACTACGTTAAAATGAAGAAAAATTTAAGGCAAATTTCTAACATTACTCTTTCTTGCAGGTTTATAACCACAGGGACATCATTGCGATTACTGGGATTTTCCTTCAGGGTAGGAAAATTTACAGCAATTGTAATGGCAAGACAAACGTGTGAGGTAATCTAAAATGAATCGATTAAAGAACTTATACCATAACCAAATGAAGAAAAATTAAACGAAGTAGTCACTGATTACTACGAACGTTGTGGTTCCCTAATTGCTTCGCAACAAACGACGAAAAGTATGATCAGGTAAAGGGTCCTGATAAATTCGGTTCCAGATATTTTAATTTACGTATTATTTCTACAGAGTATTGCTGGCGCAGACTAAACATTTTAACCATTGATTTGGTGGGAAGAGGAAAACACAGTGATGGAGGCATTTTCACAACTTTACACTTTTCAATTTGTTGGAGACCAACAGGTTCAATGTGCCTGAACTATCGAACTCAATTGTAAAGGTATCATTTGTACTTATTAGAGATGAAGCCTATCCACTAAAACTTTATCTTATGAGGCAATATCTAGTGAGAGAACTAACACCTAGAAGGGAAAATTTTAATCAACGTGTTCGAAAAATAATTAGTGGAATGTGCTTTCGGAATATTGCGTGCTAAGTGGCGATACACGATAGAAATATGGACACAAATGTGAAAAGAGCCAGCACATACTATAATCTTCCATTTGAGAAAAGATTGCGACAAAGAATGATCTGCATTATCATGAAACGACTTTACAAATTAGAGAACTGATGATGTGCAAACTCATTAGAACTCAGATCGCAGGAATAATAGTTGCAGTGAATTTGATAGACAAATAAGGATAACTGATTATTTCAATCAGTCGCAGATGTTAATATAACATTATAATTTGTACTTAATAGATTGTGTTTTTTCATAACAGAAGTGCCAATTTCTTGTATGAGATTGTAAATAATTAATTTTGACCTAATAGTTTTAATCCTACCGGTATTTCTGTGCTTTAACAATCGTTAATCATAACAACAGAAATATTTAAATCATATAATTGTACCTTTATTTCGGAGTTGAAATATGTTTAATATTGTACGCAGTACTGAGTGTTTATCCCGACAATATTCTACGAAGTATGATTAATAATAATAATAATAATAATAATAGTAATAATGATAATAATAATAACAATAATAATAATAATAATCACACGACATATTATAAAAATATTATTCGCGTTCAGTAAAATGTCTTCCTACATATTCCTCGTCATGGAGAGGTTTTTGAAGTTCTTCTCTCAATTATTCCACAGGAATATTCGGGTTTTCACTTCTTAAATGATAACTTCTTTCTCATTTCTTGACAATTCATACTTGCAATTGTGAGCGGCGCCGCTAAAATCTCAAACAAGAGCGAGCGGACAGCGGCGTGTAGCGTTGTCCTTGAACCAACTTCCCCTCCAAAATGCCGCTCCGCTCGCACTATGGCCAGCTGCATTTGCTAACACGCGTTTGTGATTCATCCACGCCGCCACTCAACGCTCCGCGCCGCCTGCCGCTTGCACTTTGGCCGAAGCCTAAGAATATACTTCAAGCCAACATTCGAAGAAATGCTTGCCCGTAATTGGGAACACATAATTAACTCCGTACGCCATGTCATCAATAAAGATAAGATGCGCAAACTCAACTTATTTCAGAAGATTTCGCATATCAACACTTTTGTGTCATCCAAAATCTGGTACGCAGCTTCTATATTGCCAATGCCTGCAAAATTTTTACAAGTGGAAAAATCAGTTGGATTCTATATTTGGTCAGGTAATGTTTATCGGATCAGTAGATCTCAACTTCGTAATAAAAAGGATAAATGCTGTCAAAACCTGGTCGATGTAGCAATCAAGGCCCGATCGCTTTTGATACGACGGATACTGTTATCTATGGAAGGTAGTGGGGACATCGTGAATATTCAGATATGGCGACAATAGAACAACCAACACGCAGCTAGACCCAGCATTTTAGGAGCATATCGTTGCGTTTTCAAAGGCTTCAATGAATTTCAACAAGCAGAACTGGAGCCAGACTCTTCGCTCACTTCTAAAATAATCTACAAAGTGTTATGGAGCAATATGACTACGACGCCTTCTCTGCAACAGAAATTCCCAGATCGTCCCTCGTCCAGCATCTGGAAAAAAATACATTTTCCGCACGTACAAACAGAATGGTTAGTAACATCTTATATGATGGTTAATGACGTCATCCCATCAGAATTTAAGAAACATAAATACAACATGGCAGACTCACCAGCATGTCAAAAGTGTAATAGACTGGATACGATCCAACACAGACTAACGGGTTGTCTAAGTACCAGAGATATTTGGTCGTGGCTAAAACATCAGCTGTGCAAATTTGATATGTGGACTAACCCAAAAGATGCACTATGGAAACTATTCCATTTTGATTTTGGTTCTAGTAAAAACCTCCAACCTCAGTTGTGGCTTATTCATGGTGTAGTGCATTATGTCTAGTGAACATTCTGAAATTTGTGAACTGAAACATGTGCTTTATGGTAAAAGACAGTCTGTATTACGTTTAGCTCCAGCTACTACATAGTTCTCAAAACTTAAAGACATTGAACTTTCTTAAATATCATATAGTTAATTCATGTCATTAATGTAAAAGAAAAAAAGTTACAAAGTTATGAATTGTAATTTGTTTTATTCATTAAGTGCAAGTATCATTAGGACACTTACGTAAGAACATCTACTGTTTCAAGTAGGTAGACCTAATACTTGAAAAAAATATGAAGTGGTTAATTGTAATAGGTCTTAAGTTGTTATTACCAATTTACTACAATAGGCGTAAGTACACTGTATTTACTATTGTACGTTGCTATAAGCATGTACCGTATAGTCATATTGGATTTATGTTAAATTTTTATTTCATGTAATGATGAACTGCACTGTGTTGAATATTGTATCGTTTCGCATTGTTTCAATTGCTCATTATGATGCACTGTACTATTTTTGTATTGTATAACACTGCAATGATTTTGTACAGTATTAAAAAAATGAAAAATAAAAGGCTAGTTTTCGTAAACCTATCAGAATATACAAAGTAGTCTCGACGTGTTATTTATTTCATGCTTTCATTTCGATATGAACTCGATTTATGACATATTCGATCAGGCATTAGACATGATCTTTGTGGGAATCACGTTATATGTTAACGTCAAAACGCTCATTTCGACTAACGAACACAAGACAATATTATGAGAGTACGAATCAGAGCTTGTGACTTTTACGCAATCGTAAAGTGTAAACTATATCCGATCTTAAATATTTCGTACCTTTTCGCCATTATTTGGAGATAAGTTTGATATTAAATATTGTTTGCAGGCGCTGAGACTACAGTGAAATGGGGCCAAAAGTGGATCAATGTTGCTGCGGCTGCCCCCTCAAAACAGGAACCATCTTCATCGCTTTTTACCATATCGTGAGTACGGGAACAAAGTGACCTAAGCACCCCTGAGTTAAAGGTCTTGTTATATAAGTATTCTCGAACTCATTTTGCAATGGTAGACAAATCCGTTTATATTTTGTTCAATGTTAAAAAATCAAAAGAAGTACCGTACCTCAAATCAAAGGAATTTTTTTAGTACGTATTATGTAAGAAGTGTTTGCTCAGTTGAAGCCCTCTATCACATTATCGTTGAGTTTTATTTCTGTTAAAATTGCTGCAGAGTGATTCACTGTTATCGATTAAACAACTGAACTGTGTTATGTCGTGTTAAATTATGTGTGATAACGAAATCTTTCTATTAGTAATACCGATACTCTTTATAAAATCAAACTGCACGAAATGTAAGCCAGTTGCTCTATCTTCGTATAAATTCATATTGAAGGTATGAGGCCCGGAGCTCGATGCCAGAATCCATTCACACTTACGTCATTGTGTGTCACAAATGATGTTGTTCTCGCCTATAAGCTGACATATCACGCACGTCCCAAATCACTTGTTTATTGCACAGTTACCTAGGTAACATGCGGCTCAGTGTGCGTCATTAATGAAGGTAACATGCACATAGCACTCTGTTAATGCGAAACTTGCTTGCCCAACCGCTTTGTCACCATCTTAATGTCATACCGGAGGCCTTACGACTTCGATCGTATCCAAATATCTTACCGGGGAGTGTGTGTGCCATGGAATACTTGCGTATATAATAAATTAATTTTTGGCCTTATTTCTTTTCCATATTTTGTAAATATTATGAAATTAAATAAAGTATTAGGCCTATAATGAGAATACAAAAATGTGTAACAATTATTCGGGGTCCGATCATTCAGAACGACAGAGAGTAACTTTTTGGTTTTCTTCTTACAAAGGCAAACTTAAAAGTAGCACACTCAGAAAGATGATCTAGTACAGGCCTAAGCAATATTAACTCATTGGAGTCATTGAAGATTTCCCCTTAACTCCCCACTCCACCTCCCCCGGCTGAGACGAGTAGATAAGTAGGTAAGCATTGCTCAGTGACGGATTGCATCATAGCTTTTACGAACTTTTGATTCTCACTGGTCGCCTGAAAATCATTACTGATGCACAGCGTCTACTAGTTAACCTTTCACGAGAAATTTATTATTTTGTATCAAGAAAACCCATGTATATACAAGAAACATAAAACAATTATAATACATTATAGGAGAACGTATGTAAAAAACATCGCATAGGAAATGAATAAATTCTGAACGTAGATATCAGTTACACATCATGTTATTGCTAAAATTTATAGCCTAAAGTATAGGTGTTTTATATGCAAGTATGTGGATGCAGTTTGTATCCTTTCAATATTAAATTAAACAAATAAACTGCTACTTCTTTTCATGGGAAGAAGAAATCTGTGCTACTGTTGCGTGGTTAAATTAACTAATTAACTAACTAAATGGATTTTATGGAACCCTGGGATTCATTACCGACCTAACATAATCCCACAATCGGACCCTATCCTGGGCAAAGTTAACCCAGTCCTCAACATCACAACCCACCTCCCTCAAATCCTTTCTACAACACAAAATCATCAACTCTCATTTCCTGTAAGAGGTTATAAAAGTCTACCTGTTGAATTCTCGTCTGATTCAATATATGAGCCCACCACAGTTTACATCTACGTTTCATTGATTTTATGTATTTATTTACACTGCAATGGGTATATACCCGGTGGCAGTTGTAACTAATTACACTCAATAATGACAATAATAAACTTATTAATTAAAAATACAATTAATATACAAATTAATGCTATATAATGAAACCATTTTAGTTAGTAGAAACATAAATTGAACAGCTACATCATCATTCATTATTGTGCAAATATCCATGTTATGTGTAATAGGTACTCTTGTAGTTTGATTAATTAAAATGTGTCTCAGTGGAACGTACAGCAGAGTTCGTCTAGGTCAGTTTCTATAGGATGCTTTTCCAATTCACTGCAGGTTAAAGCAAGGAGATGCACTGTAACCTTTACTTTTTAACTTTGCTCTAGGATATGCCATTAGGAAAGTTCAGCATAACAGAGAGGGTTTGGAATTGAACGGCTTACATCAGCTTCTTGTCTATGCGGATGATTTGAATGTTAAGGAAAAATTCACAAACACGGAAATTTTACTTGAAGCAAGTAAAGCGATAAGTTTGGAAGTAATTCCGAAAAGACAAAGTATATGATTATGCCTCGTGACCAGAAGATTGTACGAAATTCAAATATAAAAATTGGAGATTTATCCTTCGAAGAGGTGGAAAAATTAAAATATCTTGAAGCAACAGTAACAAATATAAATGACACTCGGGAGGAAATTAAACGCAGAATAAATATGGGAAATGCCTGTTACTATTCGGTTCAGAAGCTTCTGTCATCTAGTCTGCTGTCAAAAAATCTGAAAGTTAGAATTTATAAAACAGTTATATTACCGGTTGTTGTGTATGGTTGTGAAACTTGGACTCTCACTCTGAGAGAGGAACAGAGATTAAAGGTATTTGAGAATAAGATGCTTAGGAAAATATTTGGGGCTAAGAGGGATGAAGATACAGGAGAATGGAGAAAGTTACACAACGCAGAACTGCACGCTTTGTATTCTTCACCTGACATAATTAGGAACATTAAATCCAGACGTTTGAGATGGGCAGGGCATGTAGTACGTATGGGCGAATCCAGAAATGCATATAGAGTTTTAGTTGGGAGGCCGGAGGGAAAAAGAACTTTGGGGAGGCCGAGACATAGATGGAAGGATAATATTAAAATGGATTTGAGGGAGGTGGGATATGATGATAGAGACTGGTTTAATCTTGCTCAGGATAAGGACCGATGGCGGGCTTATGTGAGGGCGGCATTAAGACTCCGGGTTCTTTAAAAGCCGTAAGTAAGTAAGGTACTATTGTTTTGTTCATTCGGTATCCTTGATTCCCACGCGCATTTGTGTTTTTATGTTAACGTTAAAACTGCATTGTGAATGATGCCTGGCTTCACATGTTTGTGGCATATGTTTATGTGCTTATGTTTATGTTTAATTTTCATTATGAATGGGCCTTAATCATAATTATGTTGATAAAGCAGTCACTGCTCTATGTTTATTCGAGATCCAACGAAAAATGGACGTGTACTCGTAAACTGAAAAAGTAACGTTTGTTGATTATGAACTGAAATTACTAGCAAGAGTGATATGCTGATGTAAGATTTTCTTGATTATAATATTTACATGCACATTAATTATATCAGATTTAAACTGTATATATATTATCAGTTGCAGGAATCTCCCGATAAGGGTTCCGTGTTCTGTGATATTTGTGGTGAAAAAAAGGCATTTGTGGTTCATTTTATTTAATTATTTTTTTCGTGCACGATAGTTACTCCTGGGAATATAATATAACCATTATTCCAATTTAGCAACTCCCCGTTGTCTATTTTAGGTGATATCGTCGGTGGTCCTGGTGGTGGCCCCAATTCTATTGTACAATAAATACACATCCACGGAGAAACCGAGGAACAGTACTGAAGTGAACAAGAAGCAAGGTAAAGAAGAGGACAAGAAACAAAAGCACCACGAGTTCCTCGATGACGGCATTAAAGGTAAGTGTGTGTAAGACACGCCTAGTATGTCCCCTTAAAAATTATAATTACAGTATAAGGTTGCACTATTGTGATATCGCTACCTATGCAGGTTATTCAGTAAGAAGAAAAAAGATCTCACATTGATTTTAGAGATAAACATGACTTTATAAGATGCTGCTAAATCTATGTTCTAAAAAAATAACTTTGTGATGTCAGATCCGTTGGAAAACTGTAATTCAATTAAGGATGGGTGGAGCGGAGAAAAATTCTCTCCGGCACCGGGATTTGAACCCGGGTCTTCAGCTCTACGTGCTGACGCTCTATCCACTAACCAACTAAGCCCGGTGCCGGAGAGAATTTTTCTCCGCTCCACCCATCCTTCATCATATGATGACGCAGAATTTCTGCATGGAAATACCATATGTACTTCGGTACATCATAATAATAAACTGTAATTCAGTTGAACTGCTCCATCGGTGCATTGACGCGATATTCTAAGACACCGGCGAATGACTTTAGAAGACCTGATTGCTAAGACCTAGTGTATACAATAACTGCAGATTGTTCGTTTCACAATTGGAAAGCTGAATTATACAAAAAGTAGTAAACATTTCATGAATATTTACAAACGACTGTCTGTTTATTAGTAACTTTGCTTTTACTTATTGAATAACACTCGTATTTCTCCTTTTTGCTGATTTTTAATAAGGCTCAGTGAATCTGTTTCAGATTCTCTCTTTCATGAAGCCTCAGCCTTCAAAATATTTGCAGAGTTTCAGAAAAAGATTCCTATATCAGTCATTATTAGCGCCATTTTACCTTCTTTTCAATACTTCAACAATGGTTTTACTTTGACCTCGCGCCAAGAAATACAATTTAAGCAACGATAAGATAAACGCCCTAATACTGTATATGTATATTAATGACTATTTCGTTTATATGACGTCATTCCATTTTCGACCAATGAAATGTAATGAAATTTTGAATTCCAACCAATCACAGTCACACTTTGCGATAATTTTTGCAGCTAGATTTATCGCTATCAATTTATCGCATGGTCGTTCTTTTGTTTAGTCGTTGTCGCCAGCTGTTTCCCCGTGAATTGATGATCATGAATACATTAAGATACAACTACACGGTTAAACATTTCTTTCAACTTTAAAGCAATGAATGCAAGATTAATATTTAATATTAATTAATATATTTACGCAGTGAAGACGACGTTCAAAACAACGCACAATATAGACACAAAATCTTCATGCATCTTAATTTAACATACGTTTTAAACTTGATTCTTTCAATATTCTTCCCAGATTGCATGCATACGCGATTGGAATATTGAACTGTGTAGATGCAGCTTTAGTTCCGTTACACACTACAGCGAGAATGCATTTGTCGAGCTATAAAAAATGCTTTCCTGTAGTAAGTAGTAACGGTCGAAATAAGGCACAGCTGACACTGGTCCTGCTCACACAGCTAACCTTACCTATTGTAGCCTATAAAATACAGCTTCATCTTCTAATTCCATGTCCATTGTAGGCTATTTGAAAAAAAAAAAAAAAAACATTCCTTCATTCAGATTAGATAAATGCGTTTTCAACAATTTATTCTTCATTTAATTAATGTATTAATTAGGTTACTATAATTATATTATAAAATTTTTAATTAAATCATGATTTCAGCAGATAATGAAAATGTATTTATGTTATAATAATAAGAGAAAAGTGCAGTACATGTAATTAACATTGTTAAACCTGTATTTCGCTTTTCTCAATTGGCATTACTGAATAATAACATCGAATTTCTTTATTGCAGTAATCGATATTCATCTATTTCAACTTCAGAATGAATAGGTTAAGTATTCGTAAAAATACAATTATTAACATTTTGTGATCGAATTTTAGGGATATATTATTTACATTTTTATTTTATTCACGAAATAGTCCTAATAAATGTCACTCGAGGTCTGAGATTTTCCAGATAAATCCACTCGCTTCGCTCGTGGATTTATCGGCAGATCTCAGACCTCTCGTGACATTACTACAGATAAATTATAACCTAGATCATACCCAGATTGCTCGGCGTTATAGGCTTTGCCGGTAACAACTTCTGTCAGGTTTACTATGCTGCCATAAGGAGTCACATCATAACTCCCATTTGAATTGTATTAGCGACTGTACTGCCATTTCGTGTTCGTTTACGGCGGACGGATGGCGATCCTG